>NC_133978.1:38712500-39019583 GCF_047716275.1 Strix uralensis
CATGACCTCTTTGACAAGGGCCTATTTATCAGTTCTCCACAGATGGAAAAACGCTGGGTTGGCTTTCTGTGCGTGCCCAGCGGAGTCCCCCCTTGGTGCTGCTCTCAGGAACCTGCCTGCCATCTAAGGCAATCCTGGTCCCCTTGCAAACATGCCTTTTAACCTCCCAAGCCCCATACATGGGATGAGGACCCGTCATGACAGACCCTAGAAAAAGCTCAAACCACCAAAATATGAGGGCAATTTCTTTTGTAAGAAAAGAAACACTTTGCAGAACGACTCTGTGTATCTGATGTGCAGGTGTGAAAATAATCAAAAGTACTTGGAAGGAACGGGAATTCAGGCAGAAATTTCTAGTGCTGCAAAGTGCCATAATTGTGAAAGCCTGGCAGTGACGTCTATGAAACAGGAGGCTGTGTCAGCAAGATAGAAGATCATGTGGCTAAAGATGCAACTAATTAATGTATTTTAGATAAAATTCAGTTTTGATACAGAAGGTGCAAAAGCATACTTTAAAATCCAGTAGATAAACTAGATTACATATTTTCAAAGCTGGTGTGTTTCCACAGTTTTAGGTGTTGCCGCTGTTCTCTTCAGAGTAATTCTGAAGGCCTTTGGAAGGTTGAAAGCTGATTTTTTTTGCTTATTAATTGAAGATTACTGTTTTGTGTATATGCTGGTTTTTGTTGAAACTGTAAAATGAGCCCCCCCAACCATTTTTAAATTTGAAGAATAAAGTAATAATTTTTAATGCAGGATGATAATAAGCACTTGAAATTTTGAAGATGCAGTTGTTAATGAGAAAGTCCCCTTGGTTGATACGTTTCAATTTAACAAAGATCGTTAACAAAGATAGGAGCTCTGAAGTGGGCATGCGTGCTACATGTATTCATCAGACACTCAGACAAATTTTAGCACAGCCAGAAGGGCTTTTCTCAGTTACATTTTTTTGATAATCTACTCAATTGAGTTTATTAGTATTTGCATAGTCTTAAGCTGACTGTAACACAAACCATGCTAGGCCTGTACATATCATATCACTTTGTGCAAAAATAAAGAAATCAGATTTTGCAGTGGTTTTCCACATCTCTGTATCAACCTGAGCATGGGTTGGGATCAAGCTCTACGAAGTTACACATCTCAGTGATCACAGGCTTAAGCTTTTGGCTGTCTTCTAGAATACCAACTTTAAGGAAATGTTTAAAAAGTTAAGCTTAATGTAAACTGCTTGGAGCATAACATAAATGCATCATTAGGAACAGAATAGGACTAACTTCATAAAATTCAACATTTTCTTTGTAGTGTGCCAAATCACTTTGATTTTTGTGATTGATTACAAATTGTACAGATGTGTACTGCACTAGTACATTGCTCGAGGAGCTATAGCATGAATTATATTCAAGGTAGGATGACACTTAATCAATACGATGACAATATTATCTTGTTTAATTTGTCTGATGGCAGTATTAAACATCAAATCAAGCTGTTTGTTATGTCAAAGGAGTGTGAGGTATGGCAGAAATAAAATTCACCTGACACCAGTTTTTCTGTATTTCATTGCTTTGACAGGCCATCATGATTGGAGATGATATTGTGAATGATGTAGGAGGTGCCCAGCAGTGCGGGATGAGAGCTCTGCAAGTGCGGACAGGGAAGTACAGGTCAGTGCACGCCCCACACCCCGAACTCCGTGGGGGCAATCACAGAGAGTGGGGAAATAGCTGTAGGTAATGATTTTTGTATTTACCTTTCTGCCAAACGACACTGCGCTTGAATTTGCTTACAAGACAATAATTTCTGAAATAAAAGGAGTTACAGTTTGGAACCTGGTGCACATTCAAAGTGAATGCGCAAGACCAGATTTTTTCCATGCCTTTTCCAGATCTTTTCCCGTTGGTGGCACAAGTTTGCTATCAATGTACACTTGCATTTGTTGTCTGAACAAACACCTCCTTGTACAGCACTTAGGCTTGGGTGGATGATGACATTTTCATTTGCAAAACACAATTTGGAAAAATGCTGTGTGTATGAAAGTGACAGGAAGGGGAAGACATATTGTCTTCCATCTTTTAAAGAAATATTTTCTGTTAAATTACTGCTATAATTTTTTCATCACAGTGCGTAGAACTGGTGTGTGTCTTGGGTTTTGCTTATTTTTCTTGCTGCTGTGTGAAAGTGTTGTACACTTGATATAAGACGTGTCTGAAACTTCTAGCAGGGTTAAGATTATAAAATTAGACTGACGACTCAGCGATCTCTGTGGGTCATATCTCACAGCTTTATGAAGGACTCCATATGTCTGCTATTTCCTCCAGACATGTATTCAGCACTGAGATGTCTGGAATGCGAGAGTTGTTTCTCCCCTTCTCATCTTTCTGGAGTGCAGGCTTCTGCAGGCTCACTCATCTCTTTTGAATGACCCCTCAAGCCCTTCTCCATGCAGGTGTCTCCATGATCCTGTGCTTTCACTGACCCAAGAGCTCAAGAGACCTGAATGCAGTTAGAAACAGGGCATGGTCCTGGGCTGTCTGGTGGAAAATGAAGCCATCATCTGATGCTCAGGCCAGGTTAGGTTCAAGGTGACTCCAAATGCGGTGCAGACATCAGTCCCTACATTTAATGTTTGAATTCCATAACACTCAAAATCTCCTCCTAACCATCTCATCTTAACCGTAATAATGTCTCTCTGTAGTAGGCATCGTTCAGCCACACCATCTGTCATTTGACATCATTCATATTTTTACAGTTTTCCTTGATTTTCAAATACTGAGACTGTACAAGAAGGATACTTGTTTTGGGAGGATGCAGCAAGTGAGAATGGTGCTTTCTATAGGCTTTACAAAAAGTTATTTTATTAGTTTTCAAGTCAGTCTGTTTCTCAATTTTCCTTTTAGTTTGTGTAAGGTGACAAAATAATACCCAGTGCCTTAATTCTAATGGACCAGTAAGTGATGATTTCTGAGAAAAAAATCCCCAGATACAAGTGTGTTGCATTTTGTGTATTTTTGCATCTTTAAGATAGTGTATCTCAAAATCAGTTATCTATCTGAATAAAGCTCAGAAAATCCCAAAGATTAGAAAAACAAGTATATGTTTTTTGCTGTTGGGATTATTTGCCTGTATTCTGTGTAATCCCATTAATTTCCTCAAGGAGAAGATAAGGATTCAATGGTTGGTTTTGCTCTGATATTTATGGGATCACTTTGTGGATCTTAATGTCACACAGGTACGGGTGTCAGTGAAGGAGGTATCTCTGCACACTGAGGTAAATTAAACCTTTGCTACTGACCAAATATCTCCTGTGACATACTTTGCCCATCATAAAATATGCCACAGGTGATGCTGCATTCAAACTGTTCAGGCAACTGACATAAACTGTATATACACACACACATATAAATATGTATAATCATATGCTGGGAAAACATTTTCTTGTATCAAGCTTGAGTCATGATTTCACAGCTGAAGGGGAGTCATCAGCTGTTCTAGATGGGGAAAAAAGATTGTTTTCCACTGTTATGTTTCCTGTTTCAGTGTGTGGTTGCTGTTATCTGAAATCATGTACTATTGTATGGCAGTGAAATACAGATGAGCGTCTCTCTAAACTGAGCATGTGGTGCCAGTCCTGTTGTTAGCAATTGTGAGTAAAATGAAATAGCTCTTGTTTGCCAAGAGATATCAGAGATGTATATATTTTTAAGAATGACTGATTTAATATACATGGAAAATCAAAACACACAGTGGGTACTGAGAGAGTCAGAAAAAAACAAGTGAATCAAAGCTGATGGGCAAGATAAATTAAATATTTATTTTATGGCAGGTTTAGTTTGAAGTCTGGTATATAAGATTATGCATAGGTCCTCTCTCACTTGCATGGTAGTCCTTGCTGACACAGAACTGTGTGCTACACCCAAGTACCTCTGGATGGCACCGTTAGTACGTTCACGTCAGTATTAGCCACAGCTTCGGAACCTCCCTGCATACAATCTAAGGCTGTTTTTGCAAAAGTGTAAAGCACAAAGGCGTCAGGGTTTTACTGTAGCTGCTGACTGTTGGTGCGATGGGATTTCCACAGATTTCAGTTGTGAGAGTCTTGCAGCTCGGGACCTGGGTGATCACCCCAGTTGAGTTGTCTCTGTGTTTCTACAGCCGTGAGTAGTTTTTTCCATTTCCACCACAACAATGGTGCCTCACTTCAGCAAAACGGATACAGAGCTGATTTGAGAATAAAATAAATAATAACACATGAACTATCCTGAGGAGTTGTTGCAGATGCATTTCACAGCATGCTGCTGGGTACATGGAAGTGACATTAATTGCACAAGATATCCCAGTGAAGGCCTTTTGTATGTCGTTCTGTAGGTCCAAGGGATCCTGTTGTATCCCTCCATCCTCACCTAAATGCTGTTCCCCACTGGCAGACGTTGTCACCTCCAGTGTACAAGTGTGCATTGGGGCAGGTCTCCTTATTTCAGGGGTCAAGGAAGTTTACATGAACATTTTTGAGGTCTGCTGCCCACCAAGTGCCACCATTTGGCACAAAAAACGTCACATGACCCAAGGCTTACCATACTGTTTATTGTATTTCAATGGGACTTCAGCAATCGCATGCAGATCGCAGGCTGCAAAGCATCTCAGTGCATCTTACTTGCTTTAATAAACTAGAAGAAAAAGTCCCCTTTGGCCCTGAAAGCCTTTTAGGGAAAGAATTGTTTGAGCTGCTGCTGCAGAGGTTTCAGCAGTAGGTAGGGGTGGACAGGTCTTCCGCGGGACAGGCAGCCTCCAGCCGGGTACAGGAAGCTGACTGCAGCCGGCAGCGTCACAGGAGCCTTTTCTCTGTGGTGGTGTTTGTGCCGTGTTGCTCAGTGACGGTGGTGACTGGTGCCAGCTCCCCGCTGAACTGAGGAACTGGTTTTGTGAAGGCAGGGTGGGGGTGGTTGGCTTGGCAGGCGAGTCGAGGTCCCGAGGAGAAGCAGAAGGGGTCATGCGTGGAGAGCTGGCTGCCTCCCTCCCTGGGTTCTCACCTTCCTGGCCTCTGTAGGGTCTTCTTCAGTGTTGGCTGCTCCCAGGGTGAGATTCAAAGTGTGGATTAAGCTGCTGCAAAAACATTCAGTTTTACACCACCTTGCATGGAGGTCCTGCAAGTTAGCTCCTTTGTCTCCCTTCTTTTGGATTTTTAATAAAATTTGTGCAGCCAGTTTCCTTTAGTATGACAAACTTTGCATGTTCCTCATTCCTGCATCTATACTTATGTTCTCTAAAGCACTTAATCCTCCAGCAGGACTTAAGTGTTGAGGTCTTTCTCAGTAGCCAAACCAGGCATAATATAGATTAGTCCATGAAATGCAATAAATCCTAGCTGCAACATGGAATAAAATTTCTGTTGGCACAAGTCAGGGCAATAGCGAGAAGGTGTAGGGATAAGATAGTCTTTTGAGTTGACCTCAGCCAACATGGTTCTCTGACATGGGATGAGTAGTTGGGTTGGCCATGGGATGAGTAGTTGGGTTGGCCAAGTATAGCCTTTCTTAGATGTAAAATCCAGATGCCAAGGGTCAATCTGGTCTGCAGGTTTGTCCACTCTCAGTTTGCCCCATGTGCAGAACAGATCAGGTCATTGATGCAGACTCTTGTGTGCCATGAGAAGAAGCTGGTGTTAGTTTTTTCAGCATTGGGAAATCTGATGCTAATTACAAAGTTTCTGTGTACACCTCTGTGGAGGCCCTTCGTAGCCAACATCTTTCCCATCTAGGGAAGAACATGTACTTGTCTTCCCGCACAGGGTATGTGCTAATTCCACTTGCAGCTAATTGGCCTTGACATCAAACCAATAATTTCCACAATAACTATTGATTCTGCAGTGCTGCGTAATATCTTTGTTCCTCTTTGTAACATGCAAGTTAGAGCAGAGAAAAATTACTTTGAGGCTTTTCCAACTGTCTCCCTATAAAATAGGAAACAGCCTTCAGGTGCGTCAGTGCATCAAATTGCAGGTGGTTCTTGGCAGGGTGGAAGAATTACTTACCCCTGTCTCCTTGTTGTTATTTACAGGTCTTGATTTGTAAGGAATGAGTTTTCTATCAGTGGTGTGTGGCGGTAGCGAGGAATATTCGTGGCAGTGGTACCCACTGCCCCTGCTCACCTGTGGGCTCCAAAAAGCTGTCAGTCTGGCAGTATGGGTTCATCCCCTCTCAGTGCCCACGTGAGGTTTTCTTCGTTTGATTAGGGATTTATCTCACAACCGTGGCTGATACTGCAACATCCCTGAGCTGCCTCATTATGGACATAAAGGATAGCTCAGGGATGGAGGATGAAAGGATCGAGGCCTGTGGGAGCTGTCATCTCTCTCCAGCTCTGCCACTGTTCTCTGGGAGAACTGGGTCAAGTTACTTCATGTTGCCATTCTTCAGTTTCCCCACTTTATAATTATCCTCTGAGAATAATTATCCTGACTTTCTTAATAAAGTAGCTTGTGATCTGTTTCTCTTATCTGATTGAAGAAAATATACAGAATTTGTACAGATTTATAGGAAATTAGGTTGCCAGAAGAAAAATCCAGATATGATCAAGACAAAAAGGAAAAATCTTTTAGGCTGCCATTGTCAACTGATTAAGGATTGAGAAAAACAGGGTGGGTCGTATAATAACCTCCTAAATGAAGTTATAAAATTATTCTTAAAAAAAAAAGATTTCCACCTATAGAAAAATTCACAGCTGTCACTGTATTAGTCAATGAAAGCTCATGACACCTTTTGCAAAGAAATAGTCACATCTTACTGCGCTGCAGAGAAGCAGCATCCCTCCACTCTTGCTTTCTTTCTCACTGTGTTACTAACCGCAGCCAAGATGAACAATTTTATTAGTGTGTTCACATCTCCTGGGTCTCGATGGAGCATACCAGAAGTGCGTAATGAGAACGAGCAGGCAGAGGCACTCCCTTTGTGCTGAAACAGAACCAGAGGCATTTTGATGGCCTCACAGTCCTGATAAGCCTGTTTCAAATATTAAATGGAAAGACTTCCAACCCATATTTACACTGTGAAAAGTTGTATTACAATTCATGTTAGTTAACGTCTTAAGCAATGTTTATTAAAACCTGGTGTCAGCAAGTCAGTTTTCATTTTAGCATGAGAGCTGATTGCAGTCAGTCCTAAGGCATAGTCTTATTCACCATTTACTGCACATTCAAATCGCAGTTTGCTCTGTCCATGTGAAGATCTTCACGTGTGTTTATCAGTTTCTTGACCACGACTTGATTACCATAATCTTTGAATCAGCTTTGTGGAAGTTCAGAGTAAATACTGCAGTGCCTTAACATATGCATACTCATCTGACAACAGCCTTAAATTTTCCCAGTACGTTCAAGTGTGTCCAGACACAGAAATTACAGTGTTAGTAACTGGTGCTTTAGGAATGAGTAGCCTATGAGAAGGTTTAAGTTCCTGCTGCTATAGTATGGTCTTATACTGCAACCATCCACTTTTCAGCATAGGGTATAGCCAATCACAATGCAAAATAACGAATTGCATTGGAAATACATTATCATTGAACTACAAGTGGTAAACCTGGGAAGCAGAAGGTTTTACTCTCCAACTCTGAAGAATCATCTTTTGTGTGTCTTGAGTATTTCTGTTTTGTTAACTGAACATAGCCAAGTGTTTACTTTCCAGTAGAGCTACTGTTTGATATTAGAAATACCAGTTGGACTAAATGGTCGTTGTAGGTCCCCTTCAACTGAACTATTCTATTCTATTCTATTCTATTCTATTCTATTCTATTCTATTCTATTCTATTCTATTCTATTCTATTCTATTCTATTCTATTCTATTCTATTCTAAATGCAGGTTATACCTGAGCTAAAACACACCTGAAAGGAGCAAGGGGGAATAGAGAGTTCTGCTATGTTGTAGCTAATGTATAAATTTAAATATCTTCAGTCTAAAACAGAAATGGGAGTTCTGGGGTGTTTTTTATTAGCAGATTAATTTATTCGTTGGTACCATAATAAACCTCAAGGAAGCAGAGGGTGCTCAGGACATAGCCATGCTAGGTGCTGTATGTATGCTCATGTGCTGTTCTGAAACAATTAATCTGAATATCAGAAAAGAGATCAGTCTGTGATGAGAGTAGGGGCAAGGATAAATAAGGGAGAAATGTATCAGGTCAGTGAGGAAAAGCAATATTACTCCACAGTCTTGCCAGTTCTGCTCTCTACCTGTCTAACAACCGACCTTTCCTTCGCAGTCCTACTCTGATCAACTGTCACATCTCAAACACTTATGAAAGGAGGCAATTTGCATTTTGCAGATCAAGATGGTAGCGACCACATCAGCCTGTGCTGCAGTTTTGCTTCCCCTCTTGCTTCGCATCCACACAACACATGCAGTAGCAGAGACAGCTGCCTCGAAGGTTTCCACTTCCCCTCTCCTAAAGTTGATAAATAAAGGGCTGAAAGAGGTGGAGGTGGTACCAGTATCTGCTACTAGAAGCAAGAGGCAGTGAGACCTGGGAGGGCACGTGGCTCAGGTGGGCTTGATGTACAGGACTAAACCACTTCCAGACCCTTCTCTGAAAAGCATCCAAAGCTAATGGCCATTTTGCTTTCCTTCTATTTTGCTCTGGTGCCTCGATGTCTTGGTAGTACGTGCTCTTTCAGCCTGGGCTGGCAGCCATCCTCCACCCAACAGGGCCGTGTACACTCATGCATCTGCGTGAGTAACACCAGAGCCCTTGGCAGCTGCTTGTCCAACGTGTTTGTGTTTCTCTCCTCCCCGCAGATACATAATTCATGAGCTGAGGTGGTGGCGGCAGGACTGCCTGAAAGGAGGCAGCTCAGGGACTTTCCAAGCTTTCCACAGAGTGTCTTCATCTCCTGCACAGCAACCGCTCTCACTGCAGACACCTGTGGCCTCCCCCAGGCTCTTGGTAGGACAGACCCACCTTTAGCTCTTGCTAGACCTCCAGCCTCCCTCCCTGGTACGAGCCTGAGCCACACAGTCTACAGGATGGGACAGGAAGCAGGTCCTTGCTTATTTTTATCTTTAGGGGCCTTTTCTCATCACCAGCGTAAGGCTGCAGTAGAAAAATTCCACAGCGAAGCAGTCCTGGGAGCCGGCCGAGCGCAGCAGTGTTTCTCAACACTTGTCACTTGCAGAATGCCGAGCTGTATTAGCTTGTTCAACATTTGACAGCGATGATGAATACCATACCAATCGCTAACTACTTTATTTCCGTAAAAATGCTAATGAGCGTGTTGAAATGTGCTGCAGAAATGGCAGAGCTGGGACAGCTGCACAATTGTGGTTTCACTAGAGATTTCCTTTTTTTAAAACACAGGTTCCTCTTCTCTGCGTATTTTTTTCCTGTAGTTAAATGTCATCCCAGCTCGCTTGGGGCATGGAGTCCTCTCAGTGAGCAGCACGTGGAGCATGGCAGAAGGGGAGACTGCTCTGATTGATAAAACCAAAGCAGAGCCCTGTTTTCAAAGGGAGAGAGAAGCAAACAAGAGAGAGGGAGGTCAAGTCAGCTGCTGATGCAGCTCCCTCAGAGCAAATGGTTCAGTATCTGAAATTTAATCTTCTGGCTTGGGCTCTTGCTCTCACTGTAAACACGCTCAGGAGCCGCAGTGCTGGGGCAGTATCTTGTGTTGGCACTGTGGGCACAAAACAACTGGGTATTCACGCTTTAATGCTGTGCTGTGTGGCCCACGGATGCTGGAGGGTCACCTGCAGGCTTATATAGTGACATTTCTTTCTTCCCCTAAGAATGGGTTTAACCTACAAGCCCAGAGTGGCTGCCTAGTCCCTGGTGCTTTCTGCTCTTGAGATGCAGAGCAGGGCCCTGTGTTTTATCGCTGTCTGCTCAGGCACACAGCCATGCAATTGCAGGGGGAGCCAGGTGCTCAGAGGTGGGGTGCACTCACAGGACCACCAGCCACCGTGGCTGGTCCCAGAGCCATGCTGGGGGCTTTTCCATGTGGCTTTTCCAGCGTTGGTAGAGTGACGGAGACGGTGAGTGGGAGCAGGACTGCCAGCCTGCTCAGGCCAAGGGAGCGGCCACAAGACATGGGGCCTGCTGCCTCTCCAGCTGCTTCTGCTGGGCTTGGGCTGGTGGCTGGTTTTCATCCCTTTCAGGAGGCATGATGTGACTTGCCTGGAGTTAAAAATAAAGCACCCGGCAGTGCCAGCTTTAGGTCTTCTGCAAGTGCTGGGGAACTCTGATGGCTCCGTACGTGAGTGCTCATGTACTGCGGCAGGAGTAAGAGCGTAATGTGAGAAAAGGGGTTTAGGTGAAGAGCAGCACTCCCCTGCGCTTCCCTGCCTGGGGATGGAGGCAGTGTGCAGGTGGCACTAGGACGTGACTCATGTTCACACTTTGCCCTGCAACAATTACAATTCTTGTCTGTGGTTTTCAGTCATTGTCAGCAGCGTATATACGGTTACACTTTAACCCTGTACGCTCCCAGATTGCTGAAAGATGAGCCTATTCAGCACACGGGGCCGGTGCTGTTGCAAGGGGTCTGCGTCCTGTGTCAAGTCTTTAAACTCGAGCCATCAGCCTCCCCAAAACCAGTGATGGGCCTCAGGGCCATGGGGAGCAGGGCTGGGGAGTCCCTGCTGGCTGCCGGCTGCAGCCACTGCATGCTCTTCACATTGACCTGCAGCTCGTCTCAAAAGCTTTTTCCTTCTCTTCATAACTCCGCTCTGACTGAGTCTACATGGGCCCACATGATCAGCTGGGTCTAATACTGTGCTAAATGCTGCTCCTGGTCTGTAGGCCCATTTCTGTGGTGCCTTCAGGGACTCGCTCCAGCCGTTGATCTTGGCCGTGTGTCTTGCACATTACTTTCCTTATGCCAGTGGATGCTTTCATTTCACAGCTCCAGTTGCTTTTCTGTTCCCAGTCACACTCTTGAGTGCCCTCTGAGGTGTGCAGGGAGGGGAGGGTGTCAGGTTTGCCCTCCTTCCAGCTTCCACTCACTCCCAACCCATTGTAACCGCTGTCAGTCTACACGTAAGCAGGGTTGCACTGTCTGTCCCTAGGTGGGAAGCTCGGCCATGCAGTGCATATTGCTGTGCTGCTGCAGACAGTGGCTGCATTCCTGCAGAAAAAAGAGCTGTGAGTCATCCTGCCCTGTTTCTGACAGCAGCAGAGCAAACACCCAAGCCATTCCCCCTGGGTTGCCTTTGCAGAGAGAGCTGGGCACCTGTAGCTGTAAGTCCTCTCATCCTAAAGCAGGCCAGGTCGATCTAGACGTGCTCTGGGGAAGCTTCTTCTGCCCCCTGCGCAGACTGGGCTTAGTGGGGATCAGCTCTACCCACAGCAACACATCACTTGCTTAAATGACCAAAGCACAACATATGCATTGGCTGATCAGTCTGTGGCAAGTAGGGAAATTAATGCAAAGAGTTATTTCACCACTAATGAGAATTTGGGAAGGAGTGGGGAGGGGCGGCTGAGTGATGGAGGTAGCGGAGCCAGGCGGGTGTGTGGTAGCTCCCAGGCTGTGGACTTCACAATACTCTTTGCATGCTTTGCACGCTATGGCCTCAGGGCCCTTCTTCCCCCTCCCCATCCCCTGGGACCCTGCCAGTTCCCAGTTCGTACTGGAGGAGACAGGTTTCTCACAGTGCAGATTTCTAGAGGCTATGTCGGGCAGGAGGCAGCCAGCAGTGCTCTGCAGTGCCAGATCAAATTCAGACCCTGGTTTTGGATTTACAGTTGCAGTTTGTGGAGGGTGGGAGGGAGCTTGAAGTGGTTTTTATCTTGGCATGAATATATCCCGAAGCACCGTGCCGAGCAAAGCAGCTGCCACTTGCCTTTAAAAGAGGCTCCTGTGCTGCAGAGCCCCTTCACCTGCCACAAAGCTGAGCTTTGTTCAAACCCCAGCAGGCGTTTGCAGTTGAATAACGTGAACTGTTCAGCTTGGCTGTTGGCTGCGTGACACTGAAATCAGGCCTAAAAATAGGAGGATGTCTGACCCTGAAGTGAAGGATTTTCACTCGTAACCCAGCCTGGCACCCGTCCAGGGTGACATCATCTGGAGGGGAAGTTGGAGAAGCTTCCAAATTCATTGCTTTGCGCGCAGGAGCGCTAAATGCCTGTGTCAGCTGATAATCAGGCAGTATATTCGCCATGGCTGTGAATCAGGGGAAGGAGGGAATGGGGAAGAAAAGATATGAAGATTAAGGAGGAGGATCAGAGCTGCACGTCAGAAAAGGGTTTTGGGAGTGTTGTCTGTGTATTGCTCAAAGGGAGATGATAGGAGCAAAAAAAGTCCCATTCAGGCAGAGCCTGTCCCATAAAATATGAGTTTTGTTTTCTTTTATGTGTGCTAAAAGGTATTGAGTTACAGTCAAGGTTCTGACCACCAGCCCACCCAGTGATATCTGAGTCTGCACGATTTAGACTTGCAAGTGTGTGGATACTGCTCACGGTGGCCATGGAAGCATCTGAGATGGCCAGGTACTGAGTGACCTCCCTTGGTTTCAGCTCTCTGATATTTGAAAGCAGCTTTGCCCAGGCTAACCTTCAGGGTTTTGATCCAAATCTGTGCTCAAGGATGACCTTGCTATTGTTGTTCTGAACCCAAATTGCTTGAACCCAGTTCCTCGTATTTCTATGCCAAGCTTCTTTGTCTTCCTTAAAAGTAATAGTGTATAAAAAATGCGATAGGCAGTTTTCCTCTGAAACTTGACATCTTTTTCCCTCCGAATGCTGCCAGGTGACCCCTGTGCTCATCCTCTAACGAGGACATCTTTGCCTCGGTGTTGATGAGCGCACGCTGGAATTCGTAACTCTTTTCAGATGGTGAGAGCTAAGTGTGATATTTAGATGGGGTGTCTCCATGATCTATTTTTCTTCTGCCTTTTAAATTCTTATTACATATTTATAATGCTGTTATAGCAAAGATGCCTAAAGCACAACCGTGGGCAGTGTTTGGTCTCTGAGTCCCAAATGAAGCTGAAAAAACTGCTGTTGCTATGTAAACACTATGGCAAGAGCTGATTTCATGCATACTGCTGGGCATTTTTAACCAACAATGATAATGAAAAGCGGGGAAGAGATTTACCATATCACAGAATCACAGAATGGTTTGGGTTGGAAGGGACCTTAACGACCATCTAGTCCCAACCCCCTGCCACGAGCAGGGACACATTCCACTAGCCCAGTTTGCCCAAAGCCCCGTCCAACGTGGCCTTGAACCCTTCCAGGGAGGGGGCAGCCACAGCTTCTCTGGGCAACCTGTGCCAGGGCCTCACCACCCTCACAGGGAAGAATTTCTTCCTTAGATCTCATCTAAATCTGCCCTCTTTCAGTTTAAAACCGTGACCCCTCGTCCTATCCCTACACTCTTGATCAAAAGTCCCTCCCCCCTTTCTTGTAGCCCCTTTAAGTCCTGGGAGGCTGCTCTAAGGTCTCCCCGGAGCCTTCTCTTCTCCAGCTGAATCCCCCCAACTCTCTCAGCCTGTCCTCACAGGGAAGGTGCTCCAGCCCCCTGAGCATCTTCGTGGCCTCCTCTGGACCTGCTCAAGCACAATGAAACAAATTGATTTGGTTAGAGACTGAGAAAAGTGTTCAGGCATGCCAGCCCTTCTTGGGGTTTTCATGGTCTTAGATCATCACAGCAGTGAAACTCTTCCTACAGACAAGCTGGTTTATAGACATCTGCCACAGCAACAGGCACAGACGAGCTGCTTTTCACTTCATCAGCCTTTGGGTGGGATTTGTCTGACTAAGCATGATGATATTTCTGGTTGTCTGCTGGGAAATGACCAGGCTGTGGTTGCAAAGGTGTTTCACTGGCGTTGACTGAGCCCATGGAATGCAGATGGTAGCCCAGGCAGGGTCAGGAATTGACTTCCCATACTAGGGTTAAGTATATCGGCTAGAGAGGGGCTTGGACAGTTTTTCCATGTTTTACCCATTTTTTTATATAGAAGCTTGAAGCCTCTCTGAGAGACAAATCTTTATTTGTAACTAGACTGTAAAACTTCTTAGTTTTTGATCCCAGAGTGATACTGATGTCATCTACCTGGACTTGTGCAAAGCTTTTGTCACTGTCCCGCACGACGTCCTTGTCTCTAAATTGGAGAGGCATGGGTTTGATGGACAGACCACTCGGTGGGTAAGGAATTGGCTGGATGGTCACACTCAAAAGAGTTGGGGTCAACAGTTCGATGTCCAAGTGGAGAGCAGTGACGAGTGGCGTCCTCAGGGGTGGGTGTTGGGACCAGTGCTGTTTAACGTCTTTGTCAGCGAGATGGACAGTGGGATCGAGGCACCCTCAGCGAGTTCACCAACGACACCGAGCTGTGTGGTGCGGTGACACGCTGGAGGGAAGGGATGTGCCATCCAGAGGGACCTGGACAGGCTGGAGAGGTGGGACGTGCAAACCTCATGGAGTTCAACAAGGCCAAGGGCAAGGTCCTGCCCATGGGTCGGGGCAATCCCAAGCACAAATCCAGGCTGGGCGAGGAGTGAATGGAGAGCAGCCCCAAGGAGAAGGACTTGGGGGTATCAGTGGATGGAAAACTGACTGTGAGCCAGCAACGTGTGCTGGCAGCCCAGAAAGCCAACCGTGTGCTGGGCTGCATCCAGAGCAGTGTGGGCAGCAGGGCAAGGGAGGGGATTTTCCCCCTCTGCTCTGCTCTCGTGAGACCCCCCTGCAGTGCTGTGTCCAGCTCTGGGGGCACCAACATAAGAAGGACACAGACCTGCTCGAGTGGGGCCAGAGGAGGCCCTGAAGATGCTCGTGGGGCTGGAGCAGCTCCCCTGTGAGGACAGGCTGAGAGAGTTGGGGGTGTTCAGCTGGAGAAGGCTCCGGGGAGACCTTAGAGCGGCCTCCCAGGACTTAAAGGGGCTACAGGAAGTGGGGAGGGACTCTTGATCAGGGGTGTAGGGATAGGGTGAGGGGTAACAGTTTTAAACTGAAAGAGAGCAGATTTAGATGAGATCTAAGGAAGAAATTCTTCCCTGTGAGGGTGGTGAGGCCCTGGCACAGGTTGCCCAGAGAAGCTGTGGCTGCCCCCTCCCTGGAAGGGTTCAAGGCCACGTTGGACGGGGCTTTGGGCAAACTGGGCTAGTGGAATGTGTCCCTGCCCGTGGCAGGGGGTTGGGACTAGATGGTCTTTAAGGTCCCCTCCAGCCCAAACCATTCTATGATTCTATGATACTTTTTATTAAGTACAGCCTAAGTGGAATAGCGGTTTGAAAGGCAGGAACCTAAACCTAAACAGCTGGAATAAATCTCGTCTGTGTTAGTGGTGAATGCCAGTCCTGCTGTAGGTCAGCTGCTCTGTTACAGACCTGTTGTTTCACAGGGCATTAGCGGAGCTGACATAAACAAAAGCAAGGCACGCACTAGAAGAGCTGGCTTTTATTCTTGCAGATGGAACTCTTTATTTTTCCTTGCTGGTTGAGATGTTCTAGCAAACACTTGACTTCCTTGTCATCTTTAAACTATGCAGAGAGGTGGGGAATTGGCTTTTACCAAAGCAAATGGACTTCTGCTTTGAAAAGTCCCTTCCTGCAGTTTTTGGCATGACTGATCACCCTGCTCTCAACAGTCCTTGAGCTTTATGATACAGTAGTTTTGCACAAAGCTGTATTTTTATGCCCATAAGCTTTTAAAGCTGCGTTTCTTTGAAAACATGTCCCTAGATAGCCAGCCTGTAGTTTCACACAAAGAGCTGGAGATGGGTCCAGAGGACTTACTTGGGAAGAGGGAGTGGGCTCGGGGGCTGTGAGACGGCAGCCAGAGGCACTGGCAGACACAGGGTGATGACCAGCGCTGCTGCACCATCACACAAGTTGTCAAATAACATTCAGATAAAAATGCTACGTGTTCAAAGACCGTTACAGCATGAATTCAACCATATCATGCATTCACTCTGAGGAGCAGCCCTTAATGAAATGATCACATCTCCTTCCCCACGCCGAATCCTTGTCTCCCCATCGCCCAGAGCAGACACGGCTGCGTACATGGGGGGATTTACAGAGCAATTTTTCCCTTCGCCAGTCCCTGGTTTCCATGTGGGTTTTTCTACCGTGTCTTTGTGTCAGTGAAATACAAACATTAATGCGTTTATTTCCGGAGCAGAGCTTTGAGATCCTGCCTTAACTGTGCACACAGGGACAAGAGGCACAGAGGTTAAAACTAACACTGGCCACAGGGGTCAGTCACTCACATGCTTAGTTTGAAAGTACTTGAGCATTACATGTAAACATATGTTGGAAACGGCGCTTGCAGCCACTGTGGGGGCATCTGTGTGGGCTCAGGCCTGCTGCAGATGGGCTCCCAACTGGCCCCAGGCAGGCACTTGGAACATCACAGTGGCCAGGGGAAAGCCTGGGCATGACGGAGGAATGGCGTGGCCAGGCAGAGGGAGAGTACGCTCCTCCGCAGGGCGGCACTGACCTTTTTTATCACAAAAGCATCTCTGTCTCCTTTCGTCAGGCGTCGGAGGTGCCCGTCTCCTTTGGGCTGGCTCACACAGGCTCTGCTGAGGTTGCTCTTCCCTCTGTCCTGGCTCCCATTAGTGGTGCAAAAGGACAGGTTTTGGCTGAGGACTCTGAGGCCAACTCCTGTTCGTACAAAACGGTTACAAAGACCTCAGTTGAAAGGAAAAAAAAAAACCCCGAACTGTCTGCATTTAAATCAGCCTAATTAAAGTGGCTTTTTCCAGGAGCTGGCAGGCATGCTGCCTTGCCTGCCCAAAGTGATTTGTGCAATTACTGTCTTTTGTGTTTGTCTGGTGGGGTTTTTTCTCACCGCACTCCTTTATGGGACGTTGCTCAGTGATGATCGCCTGTGTGCGATACGTTATTTTAAGTTTAGAAATAGGGGGTCGGATTCTCACCTGCTCTAAGGAGTGGAGTAAATCGACAGAGCTCTGCTGATTTACACCTGCTGGTGCTCTGGCCCACTGGGTGCCTGGAAATAGCTTAGCAAGTGTAAAAGAAAAAAATGGTTTCTCCATCCATCTGGAACACATTGCATACATCAGGGGAAGGAGAGGCATTTGTGAGAGCGAACGCTTCATTTATCAGTGTATGAGCTATTGAAAAGACTGGATGTAGCTGGGATAATTATAACCAAGATCAGTCTTCTTGGAATGGAAAAGTAACGACAATCCTAATTTTACCAAATCTTCTGAAATTTACTGCCTATTTATTTAACACTCCAGACCCTTTCCTGTGGCAGAGGATCGGCTAGATTTATGGAGGTGCAGTTTAGTAATCTAAATAGTTGGGAGTTGATCTGCGCGGCCCGTGGGCTGCTCTGGTTATTTTCACTGTCACTGCTTGGAGGCCATGGGAACCGGGGATGCAGATCGCAGCAAGGCAGGCACAGGCCGAAAATCAGCCAGAGTCGGTCAAAACACTCTTCTACTTGCTTTGCAGGCAAGAAGTATCTGGCCTTCGTAGGCAGCTTTAGCTGTTGGTGCTGTTGGGAAGGAAACAAAGCTCCTTCCATCCCCTCTTCAGGAGCTGCCTATTTTTAATCTTTCCAGCATATCTGTGTTTTTTTCCTTCGTATAAGGGGAGGCAATATGTATTCAGAAATTCCCCATGCAGGGAAGGTCATAGTAGCAAGTGTGTGTTTGGAGAGGTGACTGCAGTTTCCCTGTGACAAGCCGTGGGTATCACCTGTCCATCCTAGAGCCTTATCAAAACGTAAAACCTCTGCTAGAAGCAGGAATAGCAGCACAAGAAAGAAAATCCCTTTGGGACAATACATGCTTTGTTAAAAAAGTGAGGTTATCCAGAATCTGTGAAAATGAAGGCAGGCAAAGGAGCAGAACTGTGGGCCTGGAAGCCCTTTTGCTACCATCATTTAATACTAGAGGAAAATGCCTGGACTGGGGTTTAATAATTGTTGCTGATTTTTTTGTAGCAAGTTCGTAATTGCTAGGTCTGTCTGCATTTGTGGGTTTATGAGCTGTGCTGCCTTTTGGCTGAATATTTACTCTTCTCTCACCACAAAAGTAAGCATCTTTTCCAGTCCAGCATGTCTTGCAGGAGTTGAAACGCATAGCCCTGATTTCCTGTTCAACTCTAAAGCACTGTGGGTTTTTAGAGTTGTTATAAGCACACACAAAACCCCAAACAACAAACCCTGAAAGATTAAAATAATGGTGTGAAGAAGACAGAAGGAAGATCTCCTTTGACTAGTTTCGAGTCAGGGTTTTAGTCCAAGGGGTTTGGTAGCACTGTAAGCCTTTGTGCTTCAAGACACAAGCCAAATTCGCACTAATAAAATTCAAAAGGCAATTTTCCTTCGGGGCACAAATTCTAATATAAAATCGCCTACATTTTCCTAAACCACTGGCAGAAACTGGCCACTGTTGAAAGCGGAATACACAATTAGATCAGGCTGCCTGTCTGAACTGGCATGGCGGCTCTCGCGTGCTCTGCCTGCCTGTATGAACACTCAGGAGAGGTGTGTTGTCACCGGTACTGCTGCATCGTCACCAGGAAGGCCATGAGCTCCAGTCGGGTCAGGTAACTGGGGAGGCAGGAAGAGACAATGGGTTTGAACATGTGTTTGAGGGTGTATCAGGAAGCCTCAGTGCCCTGGTTGCCGAAGCAGTATCTTTACAGTCCTGTGCTCCTAGCTCCCGTGCTGCCATCCCTGCCGGCCCCTCACCTTGGCATCTGACTCACATTTTTGCATACATCCAAGTCCTGAAGAGTTCGGGTAAGGTGCTGAGTGGTGTGGAATTGGTGGTTTATTGGGGAACATCAGTGCTTTTTAGCCTTGGTTGGCCTGAGCAAAACAAAGGAAGAAATTTTTGCATGTGCTAGGGAAAACGGTGGGACAGCAACACGAAATGGACCCCCCACCACCTGCCTGGAACAGAGCTAGTACTCTTAGTGCCAGCTCTGCTCCACATTCAACCCTTTTGTAGGCAGGTTGTTGAACGTGAGAGCCAACAGCTGCTCCAGGTGTTAGGAAATCAAAGCAACTTCCTGAGGTCTTTGTAGCTCACCAGTTTCCTGCTGCAGTGTGGACAGAAATTATACAAGTGGGGTATTTGACAGCAGGAGGCAGGTTCAGGAATGGCTTCTGGCTTGTGCTGCCAGCTCTGCAGCATCTCCAGTGCGGCTGTGGATGAGGGAGCATGCCATCTATACATGGCAGCCTTGCTGGGCTGGAGAGCCATGTGTGAGTCTGGTCCCTCTCCAGCTGGAGCCGGTGGGAGCCTTTCCCATCACTCCTGAAGAGCTGAAAAAGGTCTTGCAAGTCCCACATGTATCACTTTCTTCCTGTTTTTTTTATTACTTTTAAAACATTGCACACCCCAGTCACAAGAGGCAGAGGCATTTTTGAAATCCCGACCTGGGATCGCTTTCAGCTACCAGAAGAGCTGTGACAATATTCTCCACACCGCGTCTCTGGAGAGTGTTTTCATGTCATGTAAACACAGGGTTTCTCAGAAGTTGCTCTAAGAGGCTCTTTCTTAGAAAGTTTTGGAAAGTGTGTTACAGGAGATGTTAAATAGGATGGTCACAGAGGGGGGGATGGAGTCAACTCCTTGCCTTCCGTCAATGCCTTGGACCCTCCGTTCCAGCTGCAGTGTATGTTATTTAGCTCAAAATTGCTTCTTCTGGCACCCTCCTCCCACACACTTGTGTACTAATATGGCCATTCTCAAGGGCTTTGTCCCTGCCAAAGCACAGCCTGTAACCAAAAGAAAAAGACAATTAAGAGGAAGCAGTGGAGTTTGCCATATAAACGTTTAAAACTTACCCTCGATGAATAATAATGCAGAGCGTCGTTTCATCCAGACAGATGCTTCCTGGATCGAAAGGAGCGACTGGATCTGATGGGAATGGATAAACAGCTTTGCAGCTCCCAGTTCCCGCAGCTCAGCTCCCCAGTGTTGTTCCAGCGACTGTCCCTGCCTGGCTGTGGGTCACTGCGCTGTTATGCGGGGTGACTCTGCATCCAGAGGCTCGAGGAGGGGGTTTCGTGAGCAGCCCAAATCCTGGTTGTTGAGGGGTCTAGGTGGAGACCTCTGTCCTGGCCCCAGCGTGGGTGCTGCTCCTGCCAGGTTCAGTCAGGGTACACATGAGCACATCACCAGTGCCAGCAGCTCCAGCTGCTTCTTGCCGCTGACGTGGCACTGGCTGCCTGCTCTTAGGCAGTGCCCCACATCGTACACCCTTGTCCTGGGAACAGAAATCATCCCTGGGTGGCTCTGGGCAAACCAGGGTGATTGAAAATGTCCCTCAATCGACTCTCTGATGCTGGCGTTGTTCCCACGTGTGCACTTCTTCCGCCCTCCTTACCTGATCATCTTGCTGCACAGGTGGAAGTTGCTGAGCAGGGACCTCCTCGCTGCTGAGGGCTGAGCTGTTCCCATACAGTCCCCTTCGGATGGTGTGGGGACATCTCACAGGTATCTCTTCCCAGAAAGAGCCAGGCTCTTCTGAGCAGGATGCTGTAGCCCCCAGCACCTTGGTGATGGGCTGTGTTGGCCCTCCTGACTTTATCTGAGGAATGGGCTGTGTTGAAAGCTTGAGGTTTGGGGGAAAAGCAAACCAAACCATTACTGGGCTCTGTAGGTGGAGAGGAATCTGGGCCTGAAAGCCGAACCAGCCCAGCCTGTGCTCCAGTGCCCCGCTACACTCCCAACAAAACCCACGCACACGGCCAGGTGGGTTTTATCCAAGAGAGCAGCGCTCAAGGAAGAACATACAGAAAAGCTGCCGCACTTGCTCCAGCTCACGTGCACCCGTGTTTTCTGAATAGAAAAGTCCAAGATCCAGTCAGAGAGAGACCTGGGGGTGTTGGTTGCTAGCCTGCTGAACAAGAGCCAGCAATGTGCCCAGGTGGCCAAGAAGGCCAATGGTATCCTGGCTTGTATCAGCAATAGCGTGGCCAGCAGGGACAGGGAAGGGATCTTACCCCTGTGCTCGGCACTGGTGAGGCCGCCCCTCAATCCCTGGGTTCAGTTTTGGGCCCCTCACTCCAAAAAGGCCATTGAATGACTCGAGCGTGTCAAGGGAAGGGCAGCGGAGCTGGTGCAGGGTCTGGAGCACAGGTCTGATGGGGAGCGGCTGAGGGCACTGGGGAGGTTTAGTCTGGAGAAGAGGAGGCTGAGGGGAGACCTCATCGCCCTCTCTAACTCCCTGAAAGGAGGGTGCAGAGAGGGGGGATGAGTCTCTTGACCCAAGGGACAAGCGACATGACAAGAGGGAATGGCCTCAAGCTGCGCCAGGGCAGGGTCAGACTGGCTCTTAGGAAGTATTTCTTTGCAGAAGGGGTTGTTGGGCGTTGGAATGGGCTGCCCAGGGCAGGGGGGGAGTCCCCATCCCTGGAGGGGTTGAAGAGTCGGGTTGACCCAGCGCTGAGGGATCTGGTGGAGTTGGCAACGGTCAGTGTGAGGTTCATGGTTGGACTGGAGGATCTTCAAGGTCTTTTCCAACCTGGATGATTCTGGGATTCTGTGATCCTGTGAAAGTGGCTGGAGAGAAACCCCATCTCGCAGCCCTCTGCAAGGGCACTGCAAACCGTGGAGGCATGAAGCAGCCTATGTATAAGAGTAGTTGGCAGTGTCCTTCTCACTTCTGCCCGACCTTTTTGGTGCTCTCTAACTCAATTACAGGCTGTTCCTCTTCTCTTCCAAGGCAGCCTGGCAGGCAGCGCTGGTGGGACCAGCCACTAAAATGACAGGAGGTGGCACAAAACGAAAAGCAACCGAGAGTGTTGCTGTCTTGCCTGAGTATGTCTGTATTGGATGTGAGGGCTGCGATACAGTATTCGTCTGGGACTGGATCAAGCACAAACTCCATCTGTATTCAGCGCTGCCTTGGCCGGTTAGCAAACTAACTTGATCCCAGGTGGCCATCATCTGGAAAATGGCTGATTGCCAAGTAAATCCAGGAGCTGCTATCTTTATAGGAAACTCCTAGAAGATTGACTAGGCAGTAAAACAACGGTTTTCTATAGCAATTACTCTGCGGGGAATTTGGCCAGATCTCTGCATTGCAAATGTATAGGACATATGCCTATAGAAATCCTTGCGAGTGCGATAGAATTTAATCAATCCCATTTGTTTGTATGGAGAGTCAGCCCAGATCTTTGTGGCAGACGCCCAGGGAACACTGGAGGCAGCATAACCTGTTAAACAAAGATGTATGTGACCTCGTGAACAGAATACACCAAATTTGACTTTTTTTCTCTTGGTCAACCCTTCCCCTTACTGCATTCCGTCTTTGCTCATCCTTTCATTTTCTTAATTTTTTTTCCTTCTCTGCCTCTTTGCCCCAGATTCCTGTCTTTATTTATTTGGTTTTTTATTTATGTGTCTGCCTTGCTTTCTTCTTATGCTTCATTCTGTGCTGGGAGGCAAGAAGAGGCAATTGCATGCAATGGGGCTGTTCTGCAGCCCTGCTTGCTGCAGGTCCCTGCCAAAACCTGGGACTGGGCAGGAGCTGAACATGCTGAGGGTCCTGGTGGGCTCCCGCTGCTGCCCCAGGGACACTGTGCCCTGCAATGTCCCTTTGGGAACACGTGGCACAGAGCTGCCCTGCAGGCTCCATCATGAGCCCCCCACCAGCAACGGGTGTCCTCCATGGAGGTGGGCCCTGGCTTTGGAATTACACCAGTCACACACATCCCAAATGAGTTCCTAATGATCCGTGTTGTTTTAAGGGATTTTATTTCCAAATAAGTGACTTTCTCAGGCATGTTATTCACTTAGAAAACTCTTGGTTCTGCTGTATGTCCAAGCTGTGCCCAAGCAACACATAGTGATAAAGAACAACCTATTGGCATGGTTATATGCAGGCCAGCTGGTTGGACTCTGTATTTATTGGATTGGAGATACAGGCAACATGGAAATATGAAGATCTGCTGGCAGCTTAGGCTTCTCCTCTGTCTTGTTCGGCCTGCTGCCCATATAAATAACATGGAATTTTTGTGTAATTACAGGAGATTTGAGGAAAGTTTGTCCTCTTAGTTTATCTGTTCTGAGTTTGCAGTTTGCGTACCAACCACATGTTGTTTGCCATAACTTTTACTGCTTCCCCTGGGTAGCTAATTCTTTTCCTCTCTTTATTTTCTGGAACTTTTGTAGAGCAAGAGGAAAGGGTACCTTTCCAAAGGCACAGCACTATGTGACTGTAAAACTGCAGGAGGACTTGGGGCAGGGTATATACTCCCTTGAGTGGCCAGACTCTTATGGAGAAGACAGGCTGCTGTCTCCAGAAAGCCACGTGGCTGTCGCTGTGTTGTCGGGCTTGTTTCAGAAGACAGTGTGGGAGAAGTGTCCTTTATACTGAAATTGCTGTGCCTGCTTTCCAAGTCAATGCTGGCTCTACATCCAGAGCCAGCACATGCCATGTAGTTGGGACACTTGGCAGGGATTTCCTATCTGCAAATCATAATTACTGGGACAGAAGAAAACAGCCCTGGACCAGTCTTGGTCTTATCTGCTGGGATTCTTAAAGAAAAGGCACCAAAAAACCCAAATAATCCCCCCAGGAGATTAAATATGGTATTTAACACCTTCCTAAAATAGCTAGGACTCAAAAAAGCACCTCAGTATTGTTTCTCTGGCTTGCAGAGTGTTTGCATAAAGCATCCTCCAGTAATTTGGGTATTGCAGACAGTGCCAGGGCTGTTGCAGAGTGTGGCATCTGACCAGCGTGTTAGGGGGGATACAGTGTCAGCATTAGAAAAATGGAAATGTGAAATAAGCAGGTAAATGAGCCTTGCTTTTCCTGTAACAAGCCTGTTTGGTGCACTGAAAAGCACATGGGTGGGGAGGAAAACCTAGTTTGGTCCATCCTCATGGGAAAATCCCAGGTATTTCAGACATACCATCCAAATCTTGCTTCTCTTGTCATTTAAGGGCAACAGCCCAGCTTTGTCTGATTTCCGAGACTAGTACCCGCACTGGGCTGTAGGTGGAAGTGAAGGAAGCCCTTCCTCCCTTAAATGGCTGCTCTGTCCCTCCTCTTCCCTCCTAAGAGGGCCATAATCTCCTGTAGATAACCAGGAACTCCCCCTTCCTTGCCCTCCTTTCCCATGGCAGTGCTCGTTCCTGCCTGGATTTTCTGGACACCTGCGAGCTCACAGGACCAGCAGACCATGTTTCTGAAAACCTCAGCTGTGCTGTTGAAAATCCCGCTGCATCTGTGGATCCTGCAGAGCATCACTTTGGCCGGGCAGCCTTTCCCAGCCTGCATCCCACTTGCAGAATCCAACTCCCCATGGGAGAAAGCCGTAATTTTTTGGTCTCCAGCAAAGCAGCAGGTCCCAGGTCATGGAGGCACCTTTCCAGTAGATGGCATCAAAGACATTGAGTTCCTCTGCCCGACCTGGCTCCCCATCTCCGGCTGGGGAGGGCTGTTTCCCCGCAGTCCCATTTCCCAATAGCACTGGAGCAGCCATTCTTTAGAAACAGCAAGTTCCTTAAAGCGGCTGAACCTTAAAAAAAGCAAGCGGTGTGTTGCTTTTCTTTTGCTTCAGCGTTCAGTGACGTGACCCATGTCCTATGCCAACGTGGGGCCTGGTTTTCCACCCAGCAGTGGGGACTGGGTGACTGCTGTTCCCTGCCTTTCACTCGTGTTCAACTATTCAGCTATAATCTCACCTGGAAAATGCATTGAAAATGCATTGATGAAAATATCGTCATAGACCTTCAGGTGCAGTTTTTGATGTCTGGATCTAGTTTACTTTTTATACATGTATATATATATTTTGTATGTGCAGTGCCCTGCATAGTAGGAATATTAAAGACATTTCATCTTCTTTTTCTTTCTTTCTTTATAAACCGTGAGTAGACCTGACAGTTGTTGGATGTCATTGATCTATTGGATGTGAAATCCCTCTTCCTAACTCCCACCTGTAGGAATTCCCACAATCAGCAGGTTTAGCACACCAGGAGACACCACTGCACTGGAGTTGGCACATCACATTTGAAAATCTGATCACTCACTCACCATTATTTCTGTTCTCTTTGGGAGCATTTCCAAGATCAGGTTTCCTACATTAGCAGAAGTAGGTCAGGAGGAGCGGGTGGGTACGCGGTGAAGTTTGGGAGGAGGGAACATACGTGTAATTTTTATTTTTAAACTTAGACCCCAGTGACTTTTAAATGTAATGACTGTAACATACCCTGTGCTTGGGAAGTGTATTTAAGCTGCCTTGCAGTACTTGCATTAGCCAATAGACTTAGTAGGATTTTATGGATCTATTTTCAATTAAAAGGAAAGAGCTGGAATTTCTTCCTGCTGGGTTTGTCTTCTCTGTTTGTAAGTTCAAAGAAAAAAATAAATTGTGTTCCCTTCTTTGCCAGGCCATAGATACCATATATACCTTGGGCCTAACTCTTCAGTCCTCACCAGCTCAAGGTAACCTTGGCTTCAGCCGGTGACAGGCAGGATTTGGCCCGTTGTGTGACATGTGAGGGACACGGTCCCTGGCTGACCAGCAGCTCGGCTGTCCCGCCAGCGTGGCAGGCAGAGGGAGAACAAGTTTCTTTTGATGCCATATGGTAAAATTAACTTTCAGATGGCTTAAACTGCTGCATGCTCAATTTCAACTTGACTATTCATATGCTCCCAGCTTTGAAGAATTGCATAGCCCCAGAAGAAATCTTTCTTATAATTATTTTGTACCATTACTTTGGAAGTGAATATCAGAGAATCTCATTCTTCAGTACTGAATGCCTGGTGAGCGAGTGCAGAGGTGGCTGAGGTCCTGCCTGCCTTTCACAGCAGGAGCGTGCACGTACAAGAGAGGAAAGATCCCGAACGTGATTGTAGAAATGTCCATAAAGATATAATGCATATAATAAAGCTGCGAACCAGGAACAGATCCCTGAACAGCCCTGAGGCCTGATGGGTTGTCTCTGTATCACACAGATAGTTGTTTAGCATAGATGGAAGAAGCATGTGGCTTGATCTTTAATATTGAAGGGGCTTGGGGGACCTAAAAATGCAGTTGGAGAGTAGGGACGAGGTAGATGGGCTCTGTTCTCCTTTGCCAGATGCCCTGTTCCAGGAGACGAGCTGATTTAGGATGGCTGTTATCTGCACATCACTGCTTGGGGCCTCTGTGTTGGTCACTGAGGTGCAGAGAGGCTGGGAACCAAACCGACTCCCTTGAATCCAGCGCTGGAGCTCTTTGGCTTGGGCACACTGAATGGGACACTGGCAATTCAACACGCTGCCTGGCTGCCTTTAGATTATTCCCATTAACATGAAGTTGGTGTATACCCAGCTGAGGTCATGATATGAAAAAAATACAAAATATGCCCTATGCAGATTTGGGGTTTTTTTTCTGGTAAGATGCCCTTGCCTCTTGCGTAGAAAGCCGGTGGGCTTTGTTGAGATTTAATTTACAGTGCCTGTGGCAGCTACATGTTTGGGATAAACACCCAGCCAAGTCCTCAAACAGGTGAGTTGCACTGGCTCTGCTGAAGCCAGTGGACTGGTGCTGATTTACACCCTCAGAGCATCTGTCTCCCAGCCTTTAAAACCTGCACCCTCATTGCCCCGACTGCAATTACTTTTGCCCCCACACCGTTGGTGTGAGGAGCGTGCATAAGCAAAGGAATCATTTGCACTTGACAAGGTGTAGGTGCAGGCTGCTGCTGCTCCCTGCTCGAGCTCAGACCAGCTCAGCACACTGACCACCTCCGGCTGCTGGCTTGGAGGCAGGACTCCTCTGTCTGTTATTTTTTAGGAGCAGACAATTTTTGAAAAGCGTACAGCAGCTTCTAGAGTTCGTATCTTGTGAAAGGACTTTCATGTATCTTAATAGATGGTCAAAAGAAAGTGTTCTCTGCAGACCTGCTGTCTTTGAAGCACCATTCAGATGAGGAGCACAGAGGGGAAGAAAAGGCTCTGTGCCTGCCTGCGCCTGGTCACCGGGTGAAATTGGGGATTCCGCTCTGTGGCTGGAGGTCTTACTGTAAAAGTCTGTGAAATTGCAGGATGCTTTTCTAACTTGAGGACATTTATTTAAGAAGTGTTGGATTGTCATCCTGCTGAGCACAGAATGACTCCATCTCTGTGTTATTTCAGTTTTCTCAGGTTATTAAAACCCCTTGTGAGCAGGAATGCTGTCAGGCTGCTGGGGAGGGGGCACACAGCTTCATGCAGGACCTTGTCTTGGACCACAATAGGTCAGAGCTTGGTCTGTCAAGTGGTGCCAGGGTTTTGGAGCTTCTGTCCTTGAACTGGAACTGAACCTTCAGTATTTTGAAAACTGATTTCAACCTGGACCAGAGTGAAGGGAAGGAAATACTTGATGGGTTACCAGGTGAGAATAGCGGTTTGGCTAAAAGCTGTCATCTCCTGCCAGGGAAGGGAGCAGAGGTTTGGTTGACTGTCCCAAGAAAGATGCAAAGAGAGCAGGAAGAGTTATAGCATGAGGGTTCAGCACACAGAAAAGGCGTTGGGCAGGGGGCTTGCTGCCTCTGCCTGCACCTTCTGTGCCCCAGGCACAGCCCTGGAGCCCCTGCACCCCAAATGGGGCTATCCCCCTCAGCGTAGTGGGGCCAGCATCTCACTCATGCCATGACATGACATGCTCCAGCCTTAATGGGTGTAAAGCTGAGGTTGCTGTTGCCTGTTGCTGAACTCTTGCCTGTTCCTGGCCTAACTGGACATTTGCAGTCAGGACTGAACCCGAGGTGGAAGCACAGTGGAGAAGGGACTGGGGTGAATCCTTAGTTTTCAAGGGACCTGGAGACTTCTGCTTTGAGAAGATAGAAGAAGACTCTCTGTGGGCTGTCTTCCCTTTTCATTTTGATCAGGCCAAGAGTAGGCTATTGCAGAGCCACGCGCGCTGTTGGAGTTTCTCACCCAGGGGAGATAAGAAGGCACTCCAGGACAGAAAATCAAGTGATGGTGCTACATACTCTCGGGAGGGTCTGCTGGCTGTGCAGGAGAGCAGGCTGCGGTGCAGTGGCAGCTCGTAGGTGTCTCCTGCACTGCTCAGGGCTTGGAGAACATGGTCATGCGGTTCAGGAGAAGGACAAAATGTCATTTTTTGGTGTGCTTCCTGGGGTGGGTTGCCAAGCCGAAGTGCAGACATGCTGGAGGACATAGGGTTTGTCTGTCCCAGGCAGTTTTTTGCCAGGATCTGTGGTCAGAGCAAGGCCACTGCAAAAATCTTGTCTAACAAAGAGATGACACAGATTTGCTGGAGCTCAGGAAAAAAGCAAATCTGCATAGGGATAATGCATTTGTTTAATGGATTAGATCTGAAAACAGGATTAAGCCCTCCTGAGGGCTTTGAGGTGGCAAACAGAAAGCTCAGCCAGGGCAGTGGGTGCTCCTGTGGCTTGGTCACATTGCACTGCTAGAAATGGTCTTGGCACTGGTGGCACCTTTCAGTGGGTGGTGGTGTCTTGGGGGACCTTCGAGGCTGCAAGAGGCTGTCAGGCTGATGCCCACCAGGGCCAGGACCACCTGGCAGCCTCCAGATGTGCCCCTGGCCTCCGTCTGGAGTGGGAAGCAAACAGCATCCTCCAGGATGAGCAGTCCAGAGATGCTCCTCTTTAAATATCCAAGCTGCAGGGGGGTGAGGGAGGGAATCAGAATAAATTTAGCCCATGACTTTTAAGGCACAGACTTAGCCCAGGATGTAAGTGGGTGCAAGTCCACCAATAGCAGCGACTAAACCTGTTTCACAAGGATGAAACTGTACCGTGTTCTCCAGGTATGATGGTACCACAGTGCTTCCCAGTGTCACACAGTGCTGCAGTGCCAGGGGGGAGTTTCCTTCCCAGGGAAAAATGATGAAAGGTGCCAGTCACTTCATTACTGGTTATCCTGTTCCCTGGGAATGAGGTGAGCAGAGCTTGAGGAACAGGCATTAGGGAAAAAAGAGGGCACAGAGGAATGAAATTGAAAGAAAACCAACCTGATGCTTCCCAAGAACAGATCAGAGTGCCTGGGACCATTCGGGTGTTATCCTTGGTTACAAGAGCTGAAAAGCTGAGAAGAGTGTTTGAAATGGGAGATAAAGGGACCTATCCAGGTGACACATTATAGCATGATGCATAAAAATTTGGCAGGCACCTGAAGTCTCACGATTAGTATTTTTTGTTGAGAAGGGACAGATGGGCATGCTTTCAGGATGCTGCTGTGCAATGGTAAATGCTCTATGCCAAATGTATTCCTCATTTGTAGCTTCAGAAAGGTTTATTTGCACAATAAAATGACCCTCTCGACAATACCTGGGGACTTGACCCCAATGACCAGTCCACAGCCCTTAGCTCTCGCCTGCAGTCCCAGGAGACAGGCAGAATTTGGCTTTGCATGTGCTGAGGAATGAACGAATAAATAAATAATCCTTGCTGGCCTATGCAATTCACCATTTATAGTCATGCAACAAAATCCTGCAATCTGGTTTTCAGAGAGCTGGGGGCTGTCAGGGGGCAGAGAGAGAGGGAGCCTCTCCATTGCTGGGGGGGAAGCCTTGACCCATGCACAGGGCAAAGTCTGTCTGATGGGAAAAGCTAAAAGGAGCTGGTGCTCTGCAAAAGCCACAGGGAAGCTGTCCAATAGCAGCTCCATTTTGAGTTATCCTTGTCTAGTTTCCACATCGTTCATGTATGTATGAACAGAAAAGCCAGAAGGGCTTGGTTTTGTGCTGAGGCTACGTAAGGGCAGCAAGGGAGTCTGTTATTTGGCTCACAAAGAGATTTGGCTGCTGTGTCATGGACTGACAGGGCTTGCCTCTCATGTTACGTAGGTTTGGCCATTGGTTTCAGGGAATTCTGGAAAATTCACCTGAAGGCAGCACATTACCTGGCTGAAGCGCTGGGCCCTCTGAGAGGATGCTGCTTTACAACCTAATTGGAGCAACCTCATTTGTGTTTCAGATTTTGCAAAGATTTACACAAAAATTTCCTCTGTGGTTGTGCCAGGGAAGTGCAGTGAGGGGCAGGCGGTGGTTCAGAGCCAGGCAGTTCGTAACGGAGCGTTGAGAGCACAAGGACACGTGAGGACAGAGTTATGTCAGAGCTGTGCTCAACAGAGAGGCTTTACCTCCCTTCTTGCCTGCGTTATAAAAAGTCTGAGGTTTGTTGTAAGGGGCTGGGATTATCCTGCTCACTTAGCTTTATATAAGCTTTTCAAAAATTACATTTAATTTCATAATTTTAATAAAAGAAGCATCAACTCCCATTCCTGTTTCACAGATGCTTGACACTCTTGGAAAAAGAGCTCGTTTCAGCCTGTGCAAAGTCTGTAGTTGCTTTTTGGCGTATGTACATGTGCCCAGGTTCAGTTTATCTCAGCTAAAACGTATTTCCTTTTCTTTGTTTTTTTTTTTTTGTTTGTTTGTTTTGTTTGTTTTTTGTTTTTTTTTTTTTTTTTATATCCAGTTTATGGGGCTGTGAAAACAGCCATCCATGGCTGCTGCAGTTCTGATAAACACTTTTAAGGTATTTTTCAGCTCATCTGTTTTCAGTGAAGCATTTAAGCATGTGCTCAGCTTTAACAAAGCCTTAATCTTTTCCCTTAAGATAAGGACAAGTTCAAGTATCTTGTTGAAAAAGGAAAGATTTGCTCAATCTGTGTGGGCTTCAGTGTTCACCATAACTCCCTGAAATAGCCATAATACAGAATAAATTTGTCTGCTCCTGCTTAGTTCTCAGCATAATCCATTGATAGTACAAAATGCAATTAGCAAGTAAGGGCTTCACTCTAAATCATTTTGTCCTATCGTCTGCCCCAGAGCTGGAGCTGAGAAAGGTCTCGGGGAAGAGATTGAGGCTGGTAGCAGAGCTGCTGAGCGCACACCCCCGCTCCCTGCTGTGCTCCTTGATGATGTGTGTTCAAAAAGCGGGTGGCTTTAGCCAGGAGAGCTGTGTATTATCGCCTGTTTGAATAGCCTGCATTACTATTCTCCTACAAAAACCGATGGAAGGCTCTTTATGTGAAACCAGAATTGCATGAAAATTAGCTGGGGCTGGTGAAGTAGCATCTGTGTTACCTTTTTCTTAACCCCGCTTTATCTCTCCTCATCTCAACATGTAAATCCTATCGCTAATGGGATTTATTGCATAAAAACCTCAGGAGCAAAATCTGCGGCTTTTGGAGGAACATCTAGCTTAGTTTTCTCAGTAAATTGTATCACTTCTATTCAGCTTGTTTAACTGCAGCGTGCTCCTGCGATTGTGTCCCTGCTAACTTTCCTAGTTCTCACCAGAATATTTGGCAATCTTTATATACACAGGAATACGGACTCCCATGCCTTTGACCCTTCTCCTTTTACATCCCCAAAGCAAACGAGCCTAGCAAAGGGAGGTGCTGAAGGTAGCTCCGTTGTTAAGCTGACGTTCCCTTCCTTGTTGCCTGCATGTGGTTGTTTGGGGGTGCCCCGGTGAGCACAGGGATGGACTGGGGTTGCCTTGGGTGGGTGCACACATGCCTAAGTACAACCTCCCAACGCAGCCTCTGGCTTTGCGGCTGCCTTGCTGGGGTTTGGCCCATTTCGGTAACACCAGTGCTGGATGCTGAGTAGAAACTTCTGACAGCTTTCTCTCACTTCAAGTCTTTGGTGTGTTTGTTTTCTCCGTGGCAAGGCAGAGCAGTCAGTGCTTTGTACCCTCACTCATAGCCTTCCTCCCATCCCTGTGGCGATGGTGTTCCCAGCCTGTCCCCAGATGTGCCTCCCGTCCACAGCTTTCTCCCCACCATGCCTCTCCCTCCGCTCCTGGCTATTGCATTTCAAAATCAAAGCACTACAGGGGAGGGGACCTCTGCACGGGGTGTTTCTGACCCGTGCCTCTCTGATGGAGCCGCTGGATTTTTTGTCTATTCTTCCTAACAGATGCTCTTTCTGACCGTTGCTGTCTTGAAGTCCTGTCTTTGTCCTTGAATTAGATTGAATCATCCTCTCCTTAACCTTCTCTTTATTTCACAACGAATTTGCAGGGTCTTTAGTTGTTTGGACATGGCTACTTCTGACTGCAGGCTCTCTCCTTTCTGAGGCTGCCAGCATAAGTGATGTTATCTTATGCTAATGTGTTCACCTTATAGCATCTTCTGTCCCTCCAGCTCTTGGCAACCTAATAGGCACGTAATTAGGTTTATTCCCAGCAGTGTTCCCCTCGGTGCTATCTCCCCTCTGCTCGGTCAGTTGGGTATCTCTCTTCTCAGAGGCAGTGGTTGCAGTGCGGCCCTCACTGGGCTCAAACCCTCTCTGCCTTGCTCATAAGCTCATACCATGGACTTGTACATCAGGCAAGCAGCATTTTTAAATCAACTTCCAAATTCTAGTGTAAAATCTCCTCCCTCTATTAATGCAGGGCACACCCAGGGCTGCACAATTGAGGACTCTATATAGTGGGTAAACACCAGTTACTAACTGGGTTAACATGGCCAGTTAAGACTGTCTAAACTGAGATTATCCTGAAAATCTCAAAGATGTCTTGACAGGCTGGAGAGGTGGGACATGCAAACCTCATGGAGTTCAACAAGGCCAAGGGCAAGGTCCTGCCCATGGGTCGGGGCAATCCCAAGCACAAGTCCAGGCTGGGCAAGGAGTGGCTAGAGAGCAGCCCCAAGGAGAAGGACTTGGGGGTATCAGTGGATGGAAAACTGACTGTGAGCCAGCAACGTGCGCTGGCAGCCCAGAAAGCCAACCGTGTGCTGGGCTGCATCCAGAGCAGTGTGGGCAGCAGGGCGAGGGAGGGGATTCTCCCCCTCTGCTCTGCTCTCGTGAGACCCCCCTGCAGTGCTGTGTCCAGCTCTGGGGGCACCAAGATCAGAAGGACATGGACCTCCTCGAGCAGGTCTAGAGGAGGCCCTGAAGATGCTCGTGGGGCTGGAGCAGCTCCCCTGTGAGGACAGGCTGAGAGAGTTGGGGGTGTTCAGCTGGAGAAGGCTCCGGGGAGACCTTAGAGCGGCCTCCCAGGACTTAAAGGGGCTATAGGAAAGGGGGGAGGGACTCTTGATCAGGGGTGTAGGGATAGGGTGAGAGGTAACAGTTTTAAACTGAAAGAGGGCAGATTTAGATTAGATCTAAGGAAGAAATTCTTCCCTGTGAGGGTGGTGAGACACTGGCACAGGTTGCCCAGAGAAGCTGTGGCTGCCCCCTCCCTGGAAGGGTTCAAGGCCAGGTTGGACAGGGCTTTGAGCAACCTGGGCTAGTGGAAGGTGTGCCTGCCCGTGGCAGGGGGTTGGGACTAGGTGGTCTTTAAGGTTCTCTCCAGCCCAAACTGCTCTATGATTCTATGAAATGTTGTGACACCTCCATGGCAGGGCTCAGCAGCACTAGAGTGGTGGCAGGGGCTTTGAGAAGGGCTCTGCTGGACCCCATTCAGACAGTGATTCGGATTGAGAGAAGTGACCAGAGCAGTCATAAAAATACTAATAAGCTGCTGTATCACAGTCTGGGAGAAGATGTACGGGCATGGTTGTGGGTGTGGTGTTGTAGGTGCTGTGGCATCAAGACCAGAAAGGTTTGCACCATCAGACTTGTTGCAACAAGTCACACATCTCCGTTGTGTGTTGGAGGTGAGGTGTTGCTGAGCACGGTTTGTTTCAAGTGTGACCCAAATGAGATATTTTGATGGCAGGAAGCCTTTAGTTCAGACTGGTCTAAGTGTCATCTCACATGCTGCTTTGTGACACCTTGACTCATAACCACAAGCTCTTCCTGAGCTCACACGTTTTCCTCCCCAGCCCTGCCTTTGAGCAACTGCAGCTCTTACAGAGCCTTTTCACCGCTCCTCACGGCCAGGAGACCAGAAGGAGCTGCACATTTCTAGTTGTCCCCTCAGCATCGTCTGTCTGTCCAGGGGAAGCCAGGTTAGAGAGAAGATTCCTTCCACCAGCTGTGCTCCAGCCCGACACGCTTCTGCTGGAGCGAGTGGCTGGGTGTCCAGCAGTGTGTCTGGCCTGGCGATACTGCGAGCACCTGGAGCAATGACACCAGCCAGGCTGTTTCTCAAAAAGCAAGCCTTGGCACTGAATTTAAATAAATGATGCTGGTCTGATGTCTGTCGGTGCTTCAACTGTCCAAGTCTGCCCCGTAGTTTTAGGACCTTGTTCCCTCCCCTTCAGCAGTAAGGTTGCGTTTCCCCCGTACCCTTCCAAGCATCTCTGGGTGGTTTAGAAACAAAGTTCTTTCAGGAAGGGTTACTGAAGACAGGCAAAGATCACAGCTGGGAGAAAAGGGATCACAGTTACTTTAAAATATTTTTTTGGTGGTTGGAGAGGCCTCAGGAGTGGTGACTTTTTGACTTTGCAAACGTGTCGATTCTGGTAGGAGTTGGGTGGAGACATCACCTACAAGCAAATGGCTTTCTCCTGCCTCAGGCAGCCTCCAGAAAAAAAGGAAAGGGCTGCGTGTTTTGTCTTAAAGAAGTGCAGAAGCAGGTGCTGCCAAAGGAGTGGAAGAAATTAAGTGCGGCGTTTTCCAGGAAGAATGTCTTGTTTCCAATCCCCTCTTCATTTGGCATTAAAAAGTTGAATTAAAGTAGGTCAGTTCTTCCTAGGGCTGCAAACGTGAGAGGCGGAGCTGTAGCACAGCTCAGACAAGAGATGCAAGCCCATCCCCTCTCAGTCCTGACCTCTAGGACTCCTGGCTCTCTTGAGCTCTGCTTTACTTTTCTGATCAGAGCTTTGCTCGGCCACTACTGATGTACGAACACTAAACACCTTTTCCCCATGGCTGCTGGTAGCAATATGTGTTGTTTGCTGTCTATCAATCTATTGCAAGATATGATGACCTCCCTGCTCTACACTTTGTGCCCAGGAGCAGGGTAGCAAATGGTACAGATCTTTCTTCAGTGATATGCAAAACGCATTTGTGCTGTGTGGTTCAGAAATAGGAGCTTTCCTCGTCTCTTCCCTGAGCTGCTGGATCAGAGGGGACTGAGGAAGTCAGGATTTATAACTGGAGGGCAGAGGAGGGGGAGCGCGGAAGTAACAGTCCAGATATATATTCCAGCTATTTCTGAGTGCACAAGAAAATCTTACCTGGATGCATTGTTTGAAGTAACATGAATTCCACTTGGATGAAGAATCTAAGTGCTGCAGACTTTAGACAACACATTAACATTTTCAACAATTTGACCCCAAACAACCATTAAAACTCTTTCTGATGGCTAATATATGTTACACATTTTTGTTTTAATTAGAACAAGATTGTAATCCATACTTCAGTTAAGTTCATTACACTTATAAACTTAATACAATCAAAAGATCAATTGGTCATTAGCTAAGTAAGTCCACTGTAATTAACGATAACAGAAAACTTTTAATTGCGTGCCCGTCCTTCACAGCAGATGATGAGGGAGGTGAGGCCTTTCTCCCTTACACTGCTGATGTTTAAATCAGGTTATAAGCTCTATATTGTGTGTCCCTAACTCATGACCAGCTAAATTCCATTTGAAGAGGTTGGTTGGGGAAGACAGCAGCTGGCCCAAAGCCACCAAAACCCAGAGGGCTTCATGGTGTGGCCAGTCCTCTCCCCAAACAGCTGGCTGAGCTGGACGGGGCTGTACAAGCATCGTGGTGGGCTGGTCCAGCCCTTGACGGCGTGGTCAGCTCTGACCAGATATGCACAGTGGTTTTTTGGTAGAAAGTGGAGCTGTAAGACCAGATCTGCTCCCTCCTGACCTGCTGACAGCTTGCTTTGGCCTTCTGTTATTCCTGGGCTGTTGTGGCATCCTTTGTCCTCACCATTACCCTGACCCGGGTGGGATTTCCATGCCCTGCTTCGGTGCAGCGTCCTGGCGTGGCACAGCCAAAACTCACAGGGACACCCATGACTAGATGCTGAGCCGTGGGGAAGGATACCATCCTCCCTGACAATTAGCATGAGTTTACAATGGCTCTGGATTCAATTAGTGCTGTCAGCCAAGCGGGATCTGTTGCGGGGAGGTTCAAGGCGTGCACCAAAATATTCTATCAGCTTGGGACTGGCCGCACGGGGAAGGGATCAGCGGAGGGAGATCAGCGCGAGTGCCAGCCTGTGGTGCTGTGTCGGGGGACGTGCCGGCAGTGCCCTGGGGTTGGTGGCCCAGGGCTCCACGCATTGTTGGGTGGGCAGGTACAGACACCCACCCTGAGCAACGCGGTGGAAGCTGTTGGAGCCAGCGAGCGGCACTGGCTGTCGGCCGAGCTGTGGCAGCAAGCTGTGCCTTTTTGCACTGGCAGCCCCTAGATCTTCTCCAAAATTGCTTGTCTGCAGATAATAATGAATAGTCCCTTTATGCTTAGTTACTGGGTAGTGCTGGTTTCGCCTCCCTGAGAAAAATCAGCATCTCTCCTCGAAGGGACAGAATTATGCTCCTTTTTCCATAATGCAGGCTGCATAATTCACTATAATTTTATTATCTCTGTGCACTCAGAAATACACCACATGGCTCTTCTGTAAGTGGAGAAGATAAGAGGCTATACCAGCATGAATTTTCTTTAATAAGATTACACTATGATAATAGGCTACTAGAATAATTTAGCTCCTAATGATTTTGTTCTTCCTTGCTTCCACATGATCAAGGGCAATATGCATTAAAGTTGCAGAGGGTTTTTTAATTATGCAGTAGTGAGTATATATTTTATATAACAGCTTTAATGATTCAAACAGAATTTTTGTTTTTGTGGGAAATACTTGGTGTTGCCATTTTCAAGGCTCTATGTGTGTAAGCACATGCAGGCGTATGGTCAAATTTCTACAATATACTGGTAGTGTTTTTTGTGGGAAAAATCCAAGTGTTGAAACATAATGCAGCCAACCAAGCTGTCTGGAAGGGGATCAACCTTGTAATACTTTAATCTGATAAAAAAAATTGTAGAAATTGTAAATGATTTCTTCATGTGAATGAGTTGCCTAACATCAGGCATTCAAATTAGGAAACGTTGGCTCGACTCCCTCAGGGCCTCAGTTTCCCTTTCAGTAAAACAAATGAAAGAGTCACTGGGACTTTTAAACCTGCTGCAGTGGATATCCCAGCTGGTTTGTATTGCACACTGGGAGTGCCAAGAGATTTAGTTCCCTAATGTTTGTAAAACTCTCTTAAGATCTTTAAAGAAAGAGTGCAAAGTCTTATTTTGACATTCCCAGAGGCAGCGCTGGGTAATGGCTGTCACCTGGATTATATTCAGTCTTGGGAGAGCATAATTTTATCCACAAACCTACCTGCCACCAAAAGCTTTTCTCCTTTCACGGTAGAGTTGGCTTGGCCTTCAGTGCTATCTGAACCTGCTCTGCTACACGGCAGCCTCCCTCGAATCACTGCTCTTCCAGGCTAAATATGGCCTAATTTGGCCCAATTTGAACAACAACTCTTCAGTTTAATTTATATCAACGTAGTTCCTGACACAAGTGGGGAGGGTGGAGGCCCAGTGCCACACATCTATTAATCAGAGCCAGATGTCACTTTGCAATTCGTAGATGGTTTGTGCAGGCTGGAGTGGAAGGAAGCAGAGCTCTGTGCTGAAAGACTTTTGAGGTTTCCTCTGAAAAGGCTTGTCACCGAGCACCACATGTGCCCCCACCCTCTGGCCATGTCGTTGTGGCTTACGTAGCATAACCAAGAGGACAGAATTCACACCAGCTGGCAAGTTAAGGTCAAAATTTTTCCCTTCTTCGAGGACCTCTCTGGGCCCACATGGAGAAAGGAGAGAGGGAGATGTCCGTGCATCTCATGAAGCTTTGGAGCTGCATAAAGGATGAGGGATTTTCAGCAGATGGTATTTGCTCTGGGGTCGTTTGGTCTAAGGCTGCTCACCATTGCCACTTGGGCATGGTGCAGGGCATGGTGGTTTTCACTTGGGCATGGTGGTGGGAAACTTAACCCAGGTGAGACTTCAGGTTCAGGGTCGGATGGAGGGCACCAGCGTTTCAAACACCGCCTTGCTCTGCTGGCTAGAAAAAGGGTTGTATAACCCAGCACTGGGAAACTCATCAGCTGCCTGAGTTCTGCCTGCACTGGGTCTCTCGCTCGTTTTCCAGCAGCTGGGAAATAGTAGCAGAAATTTTCCAGCTAGATGAGGCAGTGGAGTCAGGGTTCTGGGGAATGGGAAAGGATTAGGAGAGTTCTCCTTTGCGGTGGCAAAGGCCCTTCCCTGCTGCCATTAACCGGGAGGGAGTGTGTTCTTCTGCCTCTCCTCTGCCGTTGACCCCCAGCTGAACCCTTGGGTTAGGAGCTGCCTTTTCATTTGGGACTTACAGGGCCTTATTCTGCAAGCTAAAGCAGAGCCCAGATGGCTTAGAAAAACCAAGAGAGCTCCAACCTGAGAGCAGCTCTTGCCACGCACGTTCCCATGCTCTTTCAACAGGCTGGGTCTGCTCTGCCAAGTGTGATTTCAGAGGAAGCTTGGAAAGAAAGTCCAGCCCCATCTGTCGTCCTTTCTTCAGAGAACTTCTGGTGCCTTTGCGATGGGCAGAATAGCCGAGAGAAAAGGCTTTTACAAAGCTCGGAGCTGGGCTTCTGTGCGTCCTGCTTCCCTTCTTCCTAGGATGTGTCCTCTTCCTCCATGAGTCACCCCATGGATGAGAATAAGAGACTTTTTAGGGCAAAGAGGACAAAACAGCAGAAGCTGGCTCTTCAGAGCTGTTGTGCTGTGGCCATTTGTTCATGGATCTGCAAGCATCTGTCATCTCTAGCCTGGGGAGTTCGATCCCAAAGAGCTCCGGCATAGTCCAGACTGAATTACTTGAGCGTGTTTGTATGCGTAGCTGCGCGCTGTGCCGGGTGGCTGCCTGCCACCCCTCACCAAAGGTGGATGTGTTTCAGAAGCAAAGCAGTTTGCACGTATATAAATATTCAGTGCCTGTGGGTGAGCTGCAAACCGCGCCAGTCGGCATGTTAAAATATTTCCTGAAATTTGCTGGGAGGGGTGGACACTCAAGGCCTGCAGGATTTGCCTCGTTAGCAGTAAAACAGCGTGCCTGAGGAGTTAAACTTCTCCTGCCATGGGGACACCTCTGCGCCTGACCACATCCCTGCAGACTGGGGAGGTGTCTCTGCTCTCAGGCACTGCTCTGACATTGGCCTTGGAGCCCCCGTGGGCTGGGAAGGGGCATTGGGGACCTAGTTGCTGCTCCCCGCTCCTGCACAGTGCTGTGTTTGTATGCCTGAAGACTTCAGAGGTGACTTTGCAGGTGTCCATCCAGCCTTCATCTCGACACCCGGCTCCGTGCACCGGGCAAGCACATCTTGGCCCTGAGCAAACACCCCTGCCACTGCTTGGGCCCACTCCCATGAGCCACTCGCTGAAAAACTTCTAATTAAAACCAGATTACTGGTCTTGGTCCTTCTTGTTAGTGTTTTGGTTTGGGGTGGTTTTTTTGTTTTAAGTCCCTTTAAAATGTCTGGATAGATGATATCAAGGTTAATTTGTTGGTGATAGAGGAAACGTTTTCACACAGTGGCTAAATGTTGCTGGAAGAGAACAAAATTAATAGCTGCTCACTTAATCCTGATTAAACTGGCAGCTGGGAGATATTGATCAGCGTGTTCACAGCAAACTATCCCTCTCTAATGCAGGGTAAACAAGCCTATGGCTGCGGTTACCTTAACCCTTCCCACGTCGGTCGCCTCATGCACTGGGCAGGCACCTGAACTGGAGCATCGCTTTTCCTGCTCCCCATCAGAAGGGCTTTGTGCAGGGTTAGCTCCCTGGGCAGCAGCAGGAGCGGGATACAGCCAGGCTGGCTTTACCCCATAATCTCCTGGGATTGTGAAGCAGTCACCCAGGTCTGGCTGCCCCCAGGCAGAGCATGGGGAGCCGTCTCCTCTAGGGACCTGCCGCTGCAGCCGTCACATGGGGTGCTTGAAGTGGATCAGAGTGTTTCATAGAATCCAAAAAAGCTGCCCTGAGAGAGTACCCAGGGGGTTAGCAGTGACTGATTATAGGGGTTTAAATCAAAAACAGGGCTCAGCCAGAGTGGGCACCAGCTTGGACCTGATCCCAGCTTTGCTGATGTTTTCGGATCCTGCTGCGTCCGTCGCTGTTGGTCATTTTTCCACCCATCCTTTTTATTTTTGATGTGTGCTTTCTGGGGCCGGATAAAACCCCCACACCCCTCAGCCCACCCGTTGGATCATGCTCTCACCTTCAAAGTCATAAACCAGAAAGCAATTTGGAGGCTGCTGAGAGAGGGAAGAAGACTCAACGGGCCCAACTTTCCTGCTCAGGTGCTTTATTATTCTCACCAAACACATGTTCCACATTAGAGGCCATGCATTCTTAATGCAGCCACTGCCAGGGTGTCTCCAAACAAAACAAATTGCTCTGGGTTGGGCCTGACTTCAATATTCACAGGGTCACTGCATTTTCAGACCTCTGGCTGCTGCACTGTGGTCGGGTTTCTTTTTTCCTCCAATGCCTGAGTTAACACAGATCAGGTCTGGAAATACCTAGAACTGTCTTCAGCCTCCCAGGGAGGGAGTGGGACCACTGGAGTGGATGGGCAGTAATATGACAAGGCAAAGGAGCAGCTTTCTGGAGGGAACTCAGAAATGTGCTTTCCCTGGGGAGGCCAGTGCTACAAGGGCTTAGTTTTATCCTTGGCAAAAATTTCATACAAAAAAGCACAACTCCTGCTGTTGGAGGTATCATAACCAATACCAGGTCCTGCACAGAATGAATTCTTCGTGGTAGATCTCAGTACTGATCCACCACTCAGTACTTCTGGAAAAAAACAGTCTTTATTTCTTGAATGTCAAATAACAAACTATTTTTCCATAGGGCAAGTGGGAGGCATGGAAGGGAAGTGACCTCCCCAATACCTCGGGCAGCATCACTGCCAAAACAGGCAGCTGGCTCTCCCCACTCCCTCCCATCCTCACCCTTGCTCTGCTTCTCCATCCTGGTGCTCCACTCACCTCACACTTGACGGGATGAGGGTTCCTCACTCTCCCAGGTATCTAAAGAAACATATTTCTCCAGATGTTCCTCCTCGTGGCATGTGACAGTCTTGCAGGAACATCCAGGCACTATTATAATCACTTTCCTTGGGCAAACAGGCTCAGGCTTCCTGTTTTCCTTGCTGCCCTTATTCCACCAAGTGTTCCCTGGGAGGTGTATCCCCACAACAGCTGACTTTCAGCCTACACTTGTATCCTCTGTGCTCCCATTCAGGTGATTGATGGCTGTTGGACGGCGTCTCTCCGGGACGCTGATAGTCCCTCACAAAGTGCACAAAGACCGCAGGGCCAGCTCATCCTCCTTGCATCCGAGCTTACAAGATGCAAAGCCGTGGCAGATGAAACCCATCTGCCACAGGTGAGTGGAGTTCAGCTGTTTTATAGCTGAGGAAGCAGGCATAAATCAAAATGGAAAAAGCGGTGGAGTTCTGGCTTTATTGCAGGGTACTGCTATTCTCTTTCTTACGTGGTAGAGAGCGTTGTCGCCTCTGAGCTTGTAGTTCAATTGTGCATTCAGGCCGTGGTGCCCTTACAGTGCTCCCTGGGGTTGGTAGCGTCACTCGGTTCTCCTTTGGGCACAGTCACCGTGTTGGCAAACGTTCATTCTGCCGCTCCCCAGGGGACTTGACTTCTGCAAGTGATACTTTAGCATATTTGCATTTGAATTTTCTTCATTCCAGCCTGGGCATGTATGGGTTTTCTTTGCTAGCTGTTCAGTCATTGAGCCCACTCATAACTGACCGCAGCATTTTTTTGCTTTGCAGAATTCTTTCAAGTCCCGAGGAGATGCCGGGGTGAATAGTTGGAGTGTTTGCAGGCATCCAAAGCGCTTTCACGCCTTGTGCTCATCTTTACCTCTGAGTGATGAATAAGAGTCTGCATTTTTTCCATAAACCCTGCCAGATCTGGGTCCTTTCTTCCATCCTCTAGATGCTGCCTGAACAGCCATCTCTTACTTCTTAGTCTGTTTTAGGAGAACCACCAGCTAGCAAAACACCCTCAATTAACCTTACTGAGTTATACCTAAAACAGACCTACTGAGCTGCCACTACCCTCATCAGCAGCCGTTCCCATTTGTAAGACAAGAGAAGACACAGGTGGTGTTTGCCCCTCAGAAGCTGGGTTTTGATGTTCCCCTTTGTAAGTCTGACACCAGTGCTGCTGGAGGAGGCTGATGATCTCCCGTATCCCTTCCCTTTTCTGTCCTTTGATTTGCAAGAGCCTTGCAGTTTTTGTTTCTCCTTCTCACTCAGTTAACACCTGAATCAGGTGAAGCTGCAGGCAGAAAACACTAGGGGCAAAATTATTTTCCTACTCAGAAGCAAGAAGCATGGAAACCTGGGGTCACTCCACAACAGCCATCTCCCCTGACTGGTAGGACAAGAGTCTCTTCACTTGGTACGTTGCCCCACACAGCTTCCCTGTGGGAAGCCTGGTCCTCTTCTCTCCTCCATGTTCTAGGACAGAAACAGGGATGGGAAGAAGGAGGGTTTGGGAAGGTGGACATGACCAGGGTGTGTAGGAGCTCCACAGAGCCAGAAGGAAAGATGAGGAGTTGTCTCCATCAGGGATCCTTCACTCTTCTTCTCCACCCACGCTGAGAGAGGGGAGAGTTTTGACCATGAAAGACAACTGAGTCATGGGGTCGGAGCAGTCTCATCCCCTGCATTGCATGTATATGGTGTATTTACACACGCAAGCAAGACTTTCATTGTTATGTCCTGGAGTATCATTGCAGTCACTGACCATGCTGTGGGCACATGGGCAATTTGGGTATCAGAGGCACTGAACAGGTGTGACGTTCTTATGCTCAGATCTGCTTCCCTCTAGTTGCCTGTAAACGTGTTTGGCTACATTTGTTTTCTGCATGTGGTATGTGATTTGGACAAATAAGTGAATACATGGGTCAGAGAGCAGATAGGTGTTTATTTTAACACCTGGGACAAAGAGAAATGTTACTTTTTTTTATTATTATTCCTACAGACACGGAGCAGAAGACTCTTCATTGCTTAGTTATATATCCATGCAACCTTGAGGGTAGATCCTGATTCCAGCCTATGTCTGGAAGAATCTGGTGGAGTCACCGTGTGGATTCATTCACAGTAAATGAGACCTAAGACAGTGGAAGGTGGTGGGTGAATTATCCATCAGGCAGGACAGTGTTTTTCAGGGAAAACAAAGAGTTTACTGCGATTCCTGAAGTCAGTGCATTATTTCTGTTTGTTTTCCTCCTCTGCAACGTAACCGACACCACCGATCTCTCCTCTGCCTTGGGCAGCACGTGTTTCATGGCTGTTAAGAGAAAGCAGCTCAGTCTTTCATGTTCCGTAGTGTGCTTGCATTTCCCCCTTCGTCTCGCAGCCTTGGTGTCACTGATATTATGACAGAACGTGTTCAGTGCACAGAACTATTAAAAATGTAGCTCAGATGGCGCTGATGAGAGGATGACATCTCCTGAATAATTTATTTTAACTGAAAAGATTTGTAACGCTTAAGTGTTAGCAGAACTCTTCCTTTTAACTCTTTATGACGCGGCTGCTTGTTGTGATTCATTTGTTTGGGCAAGAGGAGTCTTGGACTGTTTGAGGATGGGTTGGACATCTCTTGTCAGCCAAAGCCACCACCTCCCTCAGGGGCTGTCAGATGGTTGGTCATGGTCCTTTGGAGTCTGGAGGAAGGAGATCTCCAGAAGGACTCCAAAGGGAAGCTGGAGGTATTGGAAGAAGCAGTCACTAACAGTTTGATTGCCCTTGTCTTAGGAACAGCAAGCTTTTTCCAGGGTGGAGGATTGAAATACACTGTAATTACTGGCTGCAAAATGTTTACAGTAAGCAGGGAACGGCTACCTTTAATTCGTGGCAGCAGCTCAGTTCCTTGGGGACAATGACTGTAAGTACTTGCTGTCAGGAGTAGTTTCTCCCATCCCCCTGTCCAGGGGGGACTAACTGATTTGTTGCTGGTCCAGGGTTTTGCACAGGAGTAGGTGAACCAGAAGGAAGGAGAGCGGTTGGTGTGATCGTAATCCTAAATCTTCAGCTCTAAAGCACGTTGGAGTCTTGAGAGGACATGCAAATGATGTCTAGGTGGGAAGAGGGGACCTGGAGTAGGCGGTACTCAGAGTGTGCTTTCGTCAGCGTGCTGCTTTTCATGCCCAGGTCTCTGGTGGTTGAAGGCTGGGTATTTTTGCTCCGCTTTAGACATGTTGAAATTGCAATATAGACTAATTGGTTTGTGCAACATCACAAAGATATCGTTAAATGTGGATGCCAAACACAAGTCTTCACATTTTGATTCCAGTGTATATCATGGGGCTGCCACAACTGCTACACGGAGCCATGCAGTTAATGCATGGGATATGGCTTTGCAGACCCAAGACTTGGTGCACTGTAAGGAAAGCAGGGCCATTGCTTTCTTGTGTACATTTAGGAGAAACTTTGTGCAGGGGACATCCTTGCACACAAGCAAACAATCCCAATTTCCAAATTTATACTGGCAAAAATTCAGTCATGAGGCAGAGATCAGCTCTAGGGTTTTTTATCAGTTGTAGAATCACACAGAATCCCAGAATCATCCAGGTTGGAAAAGACCTTGCAGATCATCCAGTCCAGCCATGAACCTCACACTGACTGTTGCCAACTCCACCAGATCCCTCAGTGCTGGGTCAACCTGACTCTTCAACCCCTCCAGGGATGGGGACTCCCCCCCTGCCCTGGGCAGCCCATTCCAACGCCCAACAACCCCTTCTGCAAAGAAATACTTCCTAAGAGCCAGTCTGACCCTGCCCTGGCGCAGCTTGAGGCCATTCCCTCTTGTCCTGGCGCTTGTTCCTTGGTTCAAGAGACTCATCCCCACCTCTCTGCATCCTCCTTTCAGGGAGTTGTAGAGGGCGATGAGGTCTCCCCTCAGCCTCCTATATTCTTGGCATCAATGTTAGAAAGGTCAAGATCATTTCTGTGATGATTGTCTAAGAAGTCTTTTCCTCCTCCTTTTGTTTATGTACAAGACATTACACACAGAGAGACAAATCCTGCTCTCAGCTGTGTGGGACAAGTTCCCACTCAAGTCACAAGGAAGCTGCTCACGGGTGGTAGAGACCAGAACTTGGCCCGTACTTCATGGACGAATTTATCACTGAAATTGCTGTGCCCACACTGCATGCCCCGCAGACAAAAGGGCTCAGTGCTGATTCGCAAACAACCTCTCCCTCCTGCTCTCTCACTCTTCTTCCTCTTATTGCTGGCCTTGTTGCTTGTAAGATTATTTCATTGCTTTCCAGTAATTCCTCCAGGTTCCTACCAAAACTGAGTTTAACAGTTTAGCGAAGACAGTCTGTGCTTGAAGAACACAAAATCTGTATTGGGGAGAGAGAATGGAGAGACAGAAAAATCCTGCTATTTCTGGTTTACAGATGAGGCCCCACAACATAGAAGGTGAAGCTCTGATGTTCTTGAAGTTGATGCCAAAACCCATTTATGACTCCCAGCTGGCCAGGGCATCGTCCCAAACAGTTTGTCTGATCCATCCTCTGGCTCCTGCTTTAGGGCTTGGCCACAGATTCTTCCATCAGTCTGAATCTTATCCTCACTTAATCTTGAAGGGACTGGAAACACCTCACTCTTCTATATCTGGCTTTTTCATAATGAAGTTACAAAGTGCTCACACAAGAGAGCTAAGTGTTGTTATTCTCATGTTTCAGCTGGGGAAACTGATACACAGAAGGGCAAAGTGACATGCCTGAGGTCACGCACCAGGCCAGTGTCAGAGGCAAGAGTGGGTTCTCCATGTCCTCCATTCCTTCCCAGCCTCTCTCATAAACCCAGATAGCATTAAAATGAAACACTGATTCATCCCAGGAAAAATGAGATTTGGAGCTATGTCAACTCAAGATCAACCTTGGAGTCACTGTGGATCAGTGGAAACCCTGGAGTTAATGACCTCTGCAAAATTGATACATTTTTGCATAACTAAATTCCAAGAAATAATTAAATGCGTCTTAATTATAGAGACAGGAACTAGTAGGAGAGAAGAGAGAGTCATTAGATCAGATTCATCTTAATCCGTCACCAGACCAGCAAAAATTTGTTTTATGAATAAATATACCCTATAAATTAATCTGCTAAATTTTTCCTATTGAAATAAGTTGTCTTCTTGCTTTATGTGTCATTTTAAAGGAAGATGATTGAATATGAATTTTCTTCGTCTACAGAGAAACAGACATTCAAAATGGGTAACATAAATGCTAATGCATAGACGTGTCTCTGTGTGTCTGTGTTTTGGGGATGGTGCTGACATCTGTGTAGGACATGTTAGACTGAGACTGACTTTTCAATAGCTGTTGGAGTGGAGACTGATACTGCTCTCCAACCTGGGGAAAATTCTCCTCAATTCCAGTTTCTTTGTGCATTAGCAATTACTTTCAAATGTTTAAAACTCAACAGCAGTTGCCAAAATCTGTGTTGCTTCCCAAGGAAATGCTCTTAATTTCTTTGGGTTTAGATTCCAAATACATGGCTAAACTCAGCTTGATGATAGCTAAGGTTTGGTTTTAAACAGATTGTGAGTCCACGCACAAAAAAGTTAGTGCCTGGAATATGCACACAGCTGTGGCTGTGCTGGAGCTATGTCTGTGGAAATGTAAAAATATTAGTCTTAAAAGAGATTAATCTTTTCCACATTTCCTGCTATGGTTGGAGGTGATTTCCACATTGTTTTATTCTTGGCTGTCTCAGTGCTCTGAGTCCTCCTTCCTGAGAATCTCTCCTTGCAGTGATTTTACAGCCTCATGTATTATGTACACATGAAAAATGGTTGGTTGAGTAAGAGGTTTCTTAGTTTCAACCAGAAAACGAATATATAAAGTCACTAGAAAGTAGCTTTTATGAAGAAAGGCTCCTATATACCATAAAAGCAACCAGAAGGATCTCTGAATGAGATAAAGGGAATTGCTGTGAGCAGAAGTAAACTGAAACTGGGTCTTCCTCTTTGATTTTAAGACTTCATGTTTTAATACCTGTGAAATACAAGTGCCCGTATGCACCTCACTGGTTCTGCAAGCTTCCCGCTCCCTTTTTTACAACACCGTGTGCAGTCTTGGAGACACATAAAGTTGTCAGACACACGAGGATGTTTCTTGCAGCCCTGTCCCTGTAGCGGTGATGAAACATCACTTAGGCTGGAAAGTGAAGGAGAATATTGCATTGCTTCAAAACCGTAAGGAGAGGGTTATAAAATTATCATGCCTGTAAATTCCAGATGTGAACCATATGATTGCAAAGCCCTTCTCTCTGTCCTTGTTTAAATTGACTGTCTCCTAAGCCTCCTCAACATCTGCCTACCCTGAAAGTTCAATTTTCCCTGTGCTCAATCACATGCACAGTGTACACCTTGTGCTGGGACTAAAAGGTCTTTTGAAAAAAACATTATGCAACTGATGAAGTGTTTGCTTAGGATTAGGTGCCGTGGCTAATACAAGTATTAAAAAGTGTCTCTGGCCGCTGTCCTGTGTCGCAATGGCCTCGTATTTCCTCTCTTCTGAAGACGGATGTTCATCTGGTTTTGAGTGGCTTTTGTCCTATTCCCTGGGCAAAAAAAGAAAGAGGAATACTGGGCTTTTAAAGATGGAAAGTTATGCAGTAGTGCTAAATATATCAGTATTTCTTGGACCTGAACTTCCCAGGATATGCTGTTCCAGCAGCACTTCCAGCACAAATGCAAAAAAGGCAAGTCTGCTTGTAAGCACTTTGGGGTTTTGTTTTGTAATAGGGAGGTATATCCACGTGTCAGGCTTTGGGAAGGCTGGAGCGCAGGGCTGTGTTTGGGGAACCCACCTCTCCACTGTCGAGTTGAGCCCGCGCAAGGCATTCAGACATGTGTCCGTGTTCCGAGAACGATCAAGTTACACGCCTTGAGCTTTGCCATAGTAGCAGAGGAAGGGAGAGTACAAAGGTTATGGAAAACAAAACATTAATTTTCTTGACCAGCTGTGTTACAAGCAAAGTGCAGCTTATTTATACCCACGGCATACTGTTCATAAATCAGGCCTGCTCGCCAGCAATGCATTTAATGAGAACTATTAAATGATTTCATGATGTACTCATTGTTACCATCTGATAAAAGCCAGCACTCCCTCCGAGGACCAGGACTTTTCAATTGCAGCTTTTTATGCTCGGGGAAGGAGGTGCGGGGGAAACAAAGCCTTCGGCAGCGTCAGACGTGTTCTGCAAACGTCTCTGCGGGCACATTGTGTTGGGAGGATTGATCGCTCACTCAGACTGAGCTCAGAGTCTTGCAGCTTTTAATTAGGGCGATGGGCCAGTGACGTGAATAGCCCTTTGGTTTTATGTAATACCTTTCATGTAGAAAATACCCAGTTCTGCTCTCGCTTCCATCCACCAGTGTAAATCACAGCATCGCTGGCCGAGGTGGGTGTCGCTCCCCGGGGATGCGTCATGCCGGACCCCGGCCCGCGGCCCACGATGAAGCTGGGAAGCTCCAAGGCATCCGTGCACGGGCCCTGCGTGGGATCCCACAACCCCCTGGATCCCACCAGATTTCCAAGCAGGAGAGGCTGGAGCCAATGGCTGCGCAGAGCCCTGTGAGGGCTCCTTTGTCAAGGGCATACCCAAGCATTAAAATCACGGGGATGGCTAATTTATGTGAGAAGGTTTTCTACGAATCAATGGGCAGGGCACTGCTGCCCAGAGGCTTGCCCCTCTCAAAGTGTTTAATTGCTACTCAGAGGCTGGATTCGGCAGCTCCCATTCTCTGATACTTTCTGTCTCTGTCAATAAAACTGGAGAGGCTCATGCTTTATAACAAAGATGTTTATCTTGCCCAAATTTGTGGGAAGCTCTAGGAGGCTGTCGTTTCTTAGTGCATAGCTTTAATAGGGTAAACAGTTGCTGTTACTTAGTTTCCAGCCAGATTTTCTGAATGGGGGCTGGGAGGAGGATGCCTTAATTAATCTTTTGGGAAAGTGGTTGGGATTCTAGCTTGTTGGTTTGGGTTTGCATCTAAATAGCATCTCCCAGATTCAGAGTAGTGAAATTCAGGTCCAAATGTCACCTTGCATTTCTGCATCTCTCCAATGGGTAATTTTTCTTCCTCCTTCAAGCAACCTGCCCCATTATCCCAAGTGAAGCTGTTGTTGCCAGTCCCTGAAGCCTGCCTCTGCCAGTATGCCGGGGCATCAGCAATCTATGAATATCTGTGGGCCAGATTAAATAGTGTTTTATTCCTCCTGTGAAGTAATGCATGGTAATGGCTACTGGATAGTTAGTATAAATGTCTCAAGAGACTATAGTTAACTTGGAAGAAAAGGTCTCTGTGCATGTATTGGCTGCTTTGGGCAGGGGCTATTGAATTTAGCTTAGGAAAGTACCAAATGTTCATTTTTCTACCTTTTTTTATTCATGCTGACAGTCTAGATACAGCAGCCGTATGGAGGACAGCCTTCAGGAAAGTGAGATGGCCCCTGCATGGCACAGTCCCCGCAGGCTGTGGGTGCAGGTGGGCTGCTGAGGGGCTGGCTTTGGGTGCCCATGTGCTGGCAGCCCTGCGGCATGCAGCCCTCCTGCTTCCTTACTTCAGAGGGACACCGGAGAGATCTCTCTATTGAGGGATCACTCTGTTGATTTTTTTTTTCCCCCCAAAGACAGTGCCATTTCTTGGGGAGGAAACAGCTCTTATTAAATCCTATGTGTGAACGGCAGCATGGTTTAGCACTGACTTAAGGCTTGTCTTCATCAGCAAATAATTTTCAGTAGAGCATGATTTCACCATAGTATTTACTATGATCTGATAATTACCTGAGAACCCCAGTTTATTTTGCATAAATGTTAATTAAACATTTTTCATGCCCTTTCTCATATTATCTGGTTTCTTGGAATTTCCAGAGCTTCAGCATTCTCTGAGCTGTATTTGCTGGGTTAGCTGCAAGAGCACAAAAAGTCTTTGTCTGGAGTCGGTGTGCTGACATGTGAAAGACTGCCATAGGATACAAGCTACCATTAGCCATAGAGGCTAATAGAGGTTAAAATCAGATTACGTGATGTAGGCAGAGTTAGCTTCAGAAACTGTAAGTAAGTGGTCACAGGCTGGATGGAAAACTTTTCCGAAGTGCTTAGTCCTAGGCAGAAGATGAAAGTCTTCCAGCAAACCTGGCTGGAGCGTCACTAACACTTCATTTGACTTCTAAAGACTGGACAAGTGACTTCTAGAGTTAGGAAATATATTGAAGTCCCTGGAGCCACGACTCAGGCAGATGCTATTCAAAGTCAGAGTTTGTGGATTGCCTCTAGCAATTATCCGTAGTTATGTTTTGTAATTTTAATTTTGCAGAATTTCCCACATTGTTTATAACTAGAGTTAAAACCAGGAGCATAACAGAGACAGCTGCTCTCCCAAGCCACACGCCTGTTTTTTCCTTTTTTTTTTTTTTGTTTGTTTGTTTGCTTTGTTGTTGTGTAAGATTTTAAGGCTGGCTCATGCTAACCTGGTTGCCATCCACCCAAATTTTTCTCCTGTAAATAACCTCTCTTCACCTTGAGGGTATTATTTCCCATGGGTCCCATCAGGTGGGAAACAGCAGGCACCTGCCCCAGTGTCCTTGCCCATGGTGCCTCGGGAGCTTGTCTCGTCTTACTTAATATTAATGAATAATCAAGCATAGGTAACTACTAACCAAATTGTATCAGAGTCCATATCAAAAGCACGTTATCTAGAAATCCAGGGCTCTGAGTACAAGTGTGTGACATACACACCCATGAGGCACCCTGGAACACAACGCAGTACTGCCCAAGGGAGAGGTGTCACACAAATATCACTTCCAATGCTAAAAGCAACTTACTTGTGGAAGCCTGAAGTCCACATCAGCCTAGAGCTGGTCTTAGTGATGTTAAATTGGGCAAAAAGTAGAAGTATGAAAAAGGGGATATGGTAGCAAAAGAATGAAGGCAGATGCAGACCTCAGGAAAATATTCCTACACCAGAATACCCAAAGTAACAGAGAGACATCCTAAATGTTGGAGAAAACTCAGCTTAGCCTCCTGGTGACTTCTGAGGGCTATTTTAAGATATAGGTGTTTTTACTTTGGTTTTACCTCAGTGTTGTAGATCTCCATAAGGGAAGGTTGGAAAACGACTTCTTGAAGCGTAACCGAAGTGAAGGGTCATGCGGGTGGCAGCTGCCAGACCTGTGGGTTTTAGGATTTGCACAGCCTGCGAGTTTTATCCTCCTCTTTGGAAGCTGAATCAATATTTTTTTAGGTTTTGCAGCAGGAGGACGCCTAGGTAGCTTTTTTCAGTGCTTTTTCTTCACACTGAGATTCTTCAGCCTGGGTTGGAGGTAGCACTCTTCCTTGGGATTCACCCACTCTTGTGACCTGTAAGAGGATTTCACACCTGACTTTACAAAGCAGCGAAACTGGCTGCTGGTCTTACTTACAAGTCAGGGCTTGGACTTCGAGGGAACATGGAGGAAAGCACGCTCCCACCAGTGCTTCCCCATAGGCATCAGGTTGAGGCTGTTCTGGGGGCTCACATGCATCTTCTCGGGCTTTTTTTTTAAGCAACATTATAAAATCCAAGAGGGTGTACAAGGAGGACACAGGTTTGAAGGTTGGAGGAAACACCTTGCATTTGGGAGTGAAAAATTTTTGTGCACGTATTTGGATGTGGATGTTGTTCAGCTGCAAACAAGGAGAGTTAATGGAATGGCTTTAAACTACAACAGGGGAAGTTTAGACTGGACATTAGGAAGAAATTTTTCACAGAAAGAGTGGTCAGACAGTGGAATAGGCTGCCCAGGGAGGGGGTGGAGTCACCATCCCTGGATGTGTTTAAGGGTCATTTAGATGAGCTGTTGGGGGATGTGGTGTAGGGGAGAACTTTGTACAGTAGGGCTGATGGTTGGACTCGATGATCCCAAGGGTCTTTCCAACCTGAATGATTCTGTGATTCTGATTCTGTGATATGTCCTGTCCCACTGTTGTATGAGGTCAGTACAGGACATCTTTAGCCTGTACTGGCTAATTATTAAATTCAGATACATGCAGTCATAAAACCTGCGGAGTTTTCTTATGTAGTCAGCTACTTGAGCAGCTTGCCCCAAACACATGTGATACTCTTAAATGATCATTGCTTTCTCAAGACATGCCCATTTGTATGGACTTTGGACAACTTCAGGCTGTCCTACTGTTTCCATCCAGCATGAATGTATGAAATGGGCGTGAGGTGCATAAACAGGTCTGGAGGAAGGTTTTCCATTAGCTGCAGGTAGTAATTTATGGTGGGAAAGCAACAGGCAATTAAACCCCTTACATTGCTGAGCATTAGTGTATAGTGCTGTAAGTTAGAACATTTCCTTTAATGTTTTACTTAATGAAAATGAAGTCTCTCTCTGTACAATCTAGCAAAATCCTTCCCACAAAAGGGCTTGAGTGGTTTGTTTCAAAAATTTCTTTATTATACTTATATACCCACATAGCACACACGCACCCCAAGCCTAGATTTCAAGGTACTGCTTCATTGTAGACTGGGAAAAAACAACAGGAAGGATTGATTAGCCCTCCACAGATTGCTCTGTGCTGTCTTGAATGCAGTTTGAAAGGTATTGGGTTTGTTGGGTTGTTTTTAACTTCATAGAAAATATCTCCACCTTAAGATGCCTTGCAAGAATTTAGCAATATGTGCAGAGAATACAGCCTTCTTGGCTGTCCCACCCCCAGTACGAAGTGATCCTTTGAAGCATTTTAAGTAGTATCAAGCATGCTATGGTAAATAAACTTCATTTCAAGCCAGGTTGGGTTACAGAAGGAGCTGGTCCACAGCTAAAACCAGTATTATGGGCCTTTCATTCTCTGAAGGATTACTCTTGAAGCTGATGTGAAAGGAGAAAACTAGTCTTGACAGAAATGCTCAGATAAAAGCAAATACTACAGATACCAAGAAGGTAAAGCAGTCTTCAGGCTGCTGTTCTTGTTTATTTGGGTTTTCTCTTCCTCTGTTTTAAAACTGTAAGTCTTTTTAATATCTAAGAAATGTACCAAGTTTAGTCTGATCCTACGGACCCTAAGCAGGTAGTACAACAGTGGAAACTGAGCTGCTGCAACAGCCTTACCGGTGCTTTGAGGCCAATGCAATTTTGTACTCGCCTGTGACTTGCAGACTCTTTCAGTTTTCCCTTGGGAGAGGTCAAATACCTGTCATGGAAAAATCTTGCATCATGTGTTGCACTGGAGGATGAGTTATCATTCCCCCTCAGCCCCCCTTTCGTTCACAGCTCTTCTGGGCGCCTCGCACAGCCTGATCGTTGGCTTCTAGGTCTTGGAGCTTGCGAAGAACTGACTCAGAAACCGTCTTAGCCTTATGAGGACAAACATGGCAGGGTCTGAAAACAAAGTGGTGGCAGTGGTGGTGCCTGGTGCTGCTGTTCTGAGCGTGCTAGGTGCAGTACAAAACTAGTAACATCGGAGACCTGATGATTTTGTGGTTTTAGGCTGTGGTTTGCACATGTGAATAACAGCCAGCAATCAACTGCCATGGGAAGTATCAAGTCAGTCCCACACAATTTAAAGAAGCTATTTGGATGTGGCCACAGTATTTGTTAGCTGTTATATTTATGAAAGTGGAGGCCGGGGACCAATGGGGAGGATGGTGCTGGAGGCTGTGCAGGTTCAGCACAGGATGCAGACCTTACCTGTGCAGAGCTTACGGGCTGCAACACCCTGAGCTGAGACCAAGCATCCCAGATGCTTTACTACATCAGTCAGTTGTTTCAAATTTGGGATTCAGCGTAGAGCAAAATCCCTCTTGACTTGACTGGAACTAGGTGTTTGACAAAACTCTTGCAAGACTTGAGTGGGGTTTGTGCTGAGTCTGCACTAGGCGTGTGCTGTAGCACACTGCAAGTCGGACACACCAACAATCTTCATCTGAGGAGCTGTAACTCAAAGCTGGAAGGAAGTGGGTATAAACCTTGGACTATTCTCCTGGTCTAAGCAGAGGGCTGGCCGCCAGGAGTGCTGGGGATTTAATCCTTACACTAACAATGTTAGCTTAGCATACTTTCCGTAATCCATTCTTAAGCACAAACGTAGATGTGGTTTGACACCTTGAAAAATGTGCTAGCTGGCTTTCCTCAGCCTGGCGCTCCCTCCCATGTCCTGTCTGATGTGAGGACCAGGTGGAAGAGAGCCAGGAGGAGAAGGAAGACGCCGTGGCCGTCCCTGCTGCCTCCCTGCGCGGCTGCAGTAAGCGTGTTTCCAGGGCAGCAGTGCTGCACATTTCCTGCTACACTTCCAAAGAGCTTGAGATACTTGGACAAAGCACGGTCCATAAATGCAGCATGTCATCATTCTCTGAACAGCTTCCCATCTTTGTGAACGTAATCAACAGAGGACATCCTGCATTTCTCTGGCGAGAGCTAGCCTAGCCTAAGATCTCCATTACCAGTTAAAAAAGAAGAGGGGTCCAGCGTGGGCTTCCTATTGCTGGCCTATACAGGATTGTATTGTTTTCTGTTGGATTTAGAAGCTCGTTCCCCAACGGCCCTGAACAGTAGCCCAGAGGCTGCAGGCACACAGCACAAGGCTTATTTCATTACCTGCTCAGCTACCAGGCAGGCCTGGTTTTCTCGTTGCTGAAACAAAGCAAAAAGCAAAGCTGCTGATCAGCTCCATCCCTTCAAGCAGCTGACACAGGCTCTGAAAAATACATAGCTCTCTGGGCTGTCACCTTTGGGGAGTCGTATGCCAGAGGACCAGAAGGAGCTGCTGCCTGGGTGATGTGCATGGAGCTTTTTCCTTGCTTGTGCAATCCCTGCTTTTATAACAGCCACTGGTAGAGGCTGGAAAGAGTTCAGAATAATCCATGGAAATGTGTTATTTAAAACAAGAAAATCATATTGTAGTAGAAGTTCAACATCACCAAGTGAAGGCTGCATTGCTGTAGGCACTGTGCAGATAGGAAAGGATTCTCCCTTGTCCAAAAGCTCATTGCCTTTAATGCAAACGGTGCTGTATAGATACATCTATAGGTGTACAGATATTGGTAAAAATATTTCCTAGGCAAATGAAGTTTAATCTCCTTGGCACTGTGGCCATGGAAGCGAAGGCAGGCAGACATTCACAGCATGCAAACTTCCAAAGAGATTATGAAAATCTCATTTACAGAGTGTCTTAAGCAAATGAGCCATAATTTGGAATAACTGTAGCAAAGTTTCTGCTTTAGAAGGGACAGAAGTTTCTGAGGAGCATGCCCAAGTTATTTGGGTGGGCTCTGTGTGCTTAGGTGGCTCTGAGCCGTGTCAGAAGTCATAAATAATGCACTGACTCAAAGCTTAGGCTGAACTCTTGCTGGATAGTCCAAATATATATTCCCTTGTGTTATATCAGTTAAAAGCATGAGCGTGTTTAGAAACAGGTGGGTTCCTGACATCCTGGAGCATAGTGAGGTTGGATGGACTATTCCTGTCTGGTCTGGGAGGAGAAGTCAGAGACCCCATGGAGAAGTCCTGCTGTGCCGGGGTTGCTGTGTGACCAGCCTTGTTGAAGCTGAGCAGCTTTGCAGCTGAAGATGCAGAGCGTGCCTTAATTTTCCAATGTAGGTGCTCTTTTGGCTTCTCACATTGAGAAAGGATTTGGAGCAGGGAGGTGCTGGTTCCCAAGACGTGCGTGAATTGGCTGTTCCTGCCCTTTGGAAGGAGAGCTGGCTGCATGCATGTCTGTCTGCTTGGGTTTCCTGGGAGTGGCACAGATACTTCATAGTTTCATTCTCATTTAAAATTAAGACTGATTTAGCGAGCACCATCTGAAGACAAATATCATTCTCCTTAGGGTAGCTCAAATTCTTGTCTGGTGAGAAACAGACTTTTAATACTCTATCTTTGGGTGTCTTGTTTAGAGAGTTACATTATCAGTGCAAATTTGGCCTAATACTTTTTAAATTAAACTTCTCCAAAACAGCATTTGAAATCTTAAATTAAAACTTCTCTCTTTTGTAATCTGCAAAGCTCCTTTCTTGCTAGTATCTGGATCTACCAGAGTTATGTGACTTAAATCTCCATGCGATGCTTTGCAAATGCAGAAGCCAGCATTCATTTTATGCGTTTCATATGGATTTTGTAAGCAATATATTAAAGCAAAGCAGTGAAATATTCTCTTAGGTTAAAGCCTTTAACAGTGCCTAACAGAGTAAGAGACCTGAGCACCACTGAGCTTCAAATTCAGCCCTTGAAATTAATCTTTCCCACTCTTGTGTAATATTAAGTCCCATTAATAGCTAATGCACCGGTTGCATTTAAGATGCACATCTGTTTGTATATATGCACAAAGAAAGCATTTATGTCCAAATTCTTTCTCAGGGGCATTTAAATTTATTTTCTACTGAATTGAGTAAGGTCATTTGGCAAAGCCATGCAGGTCATCAATAATTAATCCAAGCAGGCAGAGCTGAGTCTCACGGTGCTTGCAAACGCCCTGTTAGACTGGATAGTTTGGCAAAGCAGGGGCAGTTCTCAGATTTTCTCAGCAAACAGCGAATGTGCGTTTAACTTTTGAGGGGGAGAGGGAGACTTGCTTTTATTGAAAACAGCTGTGCTGTACTTGGGTTGCAGCACTAGGTGCATCCATATGTACGGTGCAGAGCTTCTGCTTCCCCAGTCCACCCCCATCCAGCCTGGGGGCTGTTGCACTTACACAGACACGCCTGGCATATACGGTCCGTTTCTACCCTGTGCTCGCAGACTGTGGTAACACAAGAGGTAGGATTTAGCTCGGCTAACTTTACCTAAACTTTATCTAAAAGTTAGACCAAATTCTTTAACCCTGGCTGACGAAGAACTGGTTCTGGGGCATGAGCTTATCATCTGTTTTAAATAGAGTCAGCAGGAAGAAAACTCATCTCTTCCAGAGGGTATTTCCTATCCAGACTTGTTTTCTAAGAAGATGGGATGAACATGGGGTGAATAATCTTCCCTTTCCCTGAGGAGGAGGCTCCTGCAGAGGTTCAGGTGGCCAGCCTGGGCACAGCATCTTGCTTTTGGACAGACAACTCTAGGTGAAATGGGTCTGGACCGGCGTGGCAGGGGAAACCCAAATGACCAAGGGCTGAATGGGCACCTCTGTGTTCTCAAAAGTTTATCTGTTTCCTCTAGCTGTATCGTTTGGCCTCATAGAGTATGTTGCACAAATACTACCAATACATGCCCTTACCGCATAAGATGAATTAAAATGTTTTCCACAAGGCTGAGGATGGCAGTCACAAATGCAGTAGCAGTAACCCCCTTCCACCCGAGCCTTCTCTGGAGAGTCTTATCAAGTATCCATCATCCCAAGCACGGAGCCAGACTGACTTTTGAGCCATGATGGGGGGAAGCCTTTGGATTCCAGGGTGGATGGGACCACAGCAGGCCCCAACTCAGAGCCCACATGATGCGTTCAGCACGGGCAAAGGGACCAGAGCCCCGTGTGGCAGAAGGGACCAGTTGAGTGTCTCACTGTCCTGATGGCCACCAAGTTCCAGCTCTCCCTGCAACATCAGCTGTCCCCAGGCCTTGTGTGCTCAGGGACAAGCAGGCTGGGAACCAGTCCAAAACCAGAACAGGCATGTGTGCTGTTCCCTCTCCTCCACTGTAACGCTGGTACGCACGCTTTTAACGCCTGGCCCCTGCTGAACTGCTTTTGCTTTACAAGATGAGAGAGCTCTGCAGTTTTGACAAGGAAAATTGCTGCCCAGATGCCTGAACACCAGTGCTTTGCTTGTTTAAATATTTGTTTAAATCGGCTTGACTTTCCAGTGCATTTTTGCATGAGGGGTTTTGGAGGTGGTGGAAAGAAGTCAGTTCTAATAAAATCTCATTCTCTGGTGTAATTACATGAGAGCATTTAGCCAACAGTACCCTCTGTCCCAATGGCAGCACTTCACATCACGTCTCTCCATTGCTGTCCTGCATTTCTTCATGCCTGTTTCTTAAGATGAATCTGTATATGTCCTATCCACAGCCTGCACAAAGACTTTCAGGATTTCTAATCTCCAAAACTCTTAATCTGTCATGTTCACATGTGCTGTATTTCCTGAGAGATAAAAAAAATAGGGATGGGCAGAGGAAAACAGCTGTCTGCATCATCTACTTCCTCAGTGTTGTATATTCAATGACCAGTTTGTGCACTGTATCCTGCAGAAATGGCAGGGATTGGGATTATTCAAGGGATAATTTACAACTGGTGTGAGTAAAGATCGGGCCTGTGAAAAGCAGTATTGGAAATATTTGTGTTGACCCTCTCCCAGGCTTTGCGTGTAATATCCATGGAAGTTTGCCAATGCTAGCCTCCAGTTTGTGATCTGTCCTGGTCACCTCTGCTCCTTGTACTTCTTTATTTCAACAAAGCCCCACTTGCTTTCCCTGAACCGCTTCATATCTGCAGTTAGGATCACCATTTCCAACCTCCTCCTTGCTCCCCAATGTGATTTCCTGCACCGGATCTTGGCGAGTGCCAGTTTAAAAAGAGCTGGTAAACGACTGGGTAGAGCAAACTGCAGCAGGAATACCAAGCACTCCCCCATGCACCTATTTTAGCCCTACCAGTATTCTCAGCATCTCCTTCTAAGCAGTTATTTCTGGAATTGTGTATCTGAGCTCATTAGAGCATCACCGTGCAGCCAGCTGATTAGAAACAAACAAATTACCACAACACTCCAAATTAAATTTTCAGCACGTGCACGTTTGAAAAGTACAAGCGTTCACCCCAGGAAGTGCCTTGAAATTCAGAAGAACAAAGATCTGGGGAATCTTTGCTAACATTTGCCAAGCATTTTTTTTTTTTTTTTAATTTTTAGGTAATTTATGCAGAAAGATAACTCCCTGTCCCCTCAATTTTAGTATTTTCCTGTATGTTGAGGTATATTGCCTGGAGAAGTGTTGTACCTAAGCTGGTTTATTCTGCTCAGTTAAAACTGTAGCAGTTTAACATAAACAGGAACAATTAAGAGGCAAGCCCACAGACTTCCTTCAGGTGTTAGCAAACAATTTGGCTCTTAATTTATACCTATTTGTGGATGCTTGAATTTAAATGAGTTTCAATTAAACACAATTAGCTGTGTGCACAGTTCTGGGAGGCAAGAGAAGAGCAGTGGAGGTTGCTGGAAGTCTCTAACACGGGTTTGATTTCCCTGGAGCTCTTGTTGGCGTGTTGGCCAGGAGGAGATGGCATGGCAAGGTTGTCTCTAGAGGCCACCGACTTCTGCAGCAACACAGAAGGCATCCTCGGCTGCATGGCTTATGGTTAGGAGTTTCTGTTGACGGTGCCCACCTCTCCAAGCAAAAGCATCTTCCCAAATAATGGCAGCAAAGCAGAGGAAGGTGCTAGCTACTTCACGAGGACAAACCTTCTGCCCTGGGTGCTGTCACAGCAGCTCTCCAAAATCTAGTGTTTTAACCACAAAAGCCTCTCTTCCTATTCCAGGAAGATCTGTCCGTAACGTGAGATACAGGGTCCAGGTACAGGGTTCCCTGAAGTTCTGGAACCTCCAACACTGGGTGCGTTTAGTGGCTTTGGTGCAGGTTTGTCTCTCATCGCAACGTCAGGAAACATGATCTACAGCCATTCATCAACTGCCCATCAGTGTGCTGTCAGTCACTGTGATTTATTTGGGTTTTCGGTGCCAAACTGATTAAATTGCACATTTCATAAAAACGAGAGTTTCACTCGTGGCGCTGAGTAAAATTACTGCATCTGTCCAAAGAAACCAGCAGAGGTTACAGTGTCTGTTTACATTCCCCATAAAGAAAATCTTGTTAAACTGTCTCACGTATTTTATAGCCATGGTAAGAGCCCCTGAAGAATACGCTGTCAGGAGAAATGGTTTCAAGCTTTTTTATCTGATTTTATGCATAAGGAGTACATGTTTAATTGGGGAGTTAGTGGGAAGTCTGTGTGGTGACACAGAGAGATCCCTTTCCAAACAGGGGGAGAGATTGTGGGATGGGGTTTGCTGTCTCACAGAAAGCTGTGCTGCCAGAAAGGTCACCAATCGTGGGACACACAGCGTTACAGATCAGGTTTGCCAAATGACTGCAGCTCTGTATGCTGGAATGTGAGATCATTTGTCTTTTTCAAATTAACTTTGGTGCCTTGCTTTGGCCCTGCATGGTGTTTTTCCTACCCACCCCTATTTTTAAAGAACTATGTAAAAGCTAATTTTAACCTGTGATACTAATCTTGTGTTGATCAATCCCCACCTGCTCCTGTTTTCTGAAGTCAAGTTTCGGCAGGTCTTGGATTGAGCTGGATTCTGGGGCTGTTTCCATCCCTGTGGCCGTAACTATCCATGTCAGCTACCTCCACTTAGACTTTTATCTGCTAAATATTTTGTCCAGACAGTAATCCAGCTGTTTCCTTTTTGTTCCCCATATGTTTTGTTGGAAATGAGCACAAGCAAAGCGCTGAGAAAGTCATTCCAAAGGCAATGTGAAGTTTCCTAGGACAGCATGGGGTGAGGGTTTGGTGCTCAGACACCCCCTCCTTGCTCCCAGTGGGACTGTTGGCTTCCAGCTCGGCAGGACACCTCCGGCACCCGGCCACATGCTTTGCTTCGCAGACGTTCTGCAGCTCCAATTCCATTTGCAGAAATGGTCCCCCAGGTCCCCCAGGACCCGCCAGGAGCATCCAATGCCCACCTCGACCCACAGACCAAACCCAGAATTCCAACTGATATGGGAAAGACAAGGGTTAACTCAAAGTCTGTGTTTTTTAGGGCATCTTTTTACATTGTCCCTAGCAATGCTCTCTTCTGCATGTATTTGCTTCATTGTCTTGAAAGACTCCCACAGAGGACCGTACGAACCAGCGTAGATCCCTTCATCCCTCACAGATACTCAACTGCATCTGGGTGAACTGTCGCAGAAAATGACATGGAAGGTTGGGGCAATTCAAGGCCTTTCCTGATAGCTGAGTCTAGGCAGGGAATTTAGCTTCTCAGAACAGACCTATCCAAATGGAAATCTGACCCAGGCAGTAAGTGAACCTTCTATTCTTGCAGAAGTTGATTTTTCACTGCCCCTTATGATCTAGGATTTGGTTTTATGCTTCTCCAGGAGGAAGCCATCGCTCTCTGCTAGTCAGTAGCCCTGGTACCACACTGGAGCTTCTCTTACCAAGTGACCAAGTGAAGAGTTAAAATTGCAGAGCCAGTTTTCTACAGCACCCTGCTGCTTCCTTGATGGCTCAGACTGAAGCATTGATCTGAACTAACCAGTTAAGTATGGGCGGAGGATCAGCCTGAGAGCACATGGGACTATAGATAGCTGCTCAGCTTCTGCAGCACTGACAGTGATAAATGCTCCCTGGGAGAGGAGGATGTTTAGTCATCTCCTGAGGATGACTTGATGGACATGAGTAACTACTGAGTCTCAAGACCTCTGTCCATGTTGCATCATGCTAAAGATACTTCATGTCTTTAATGTGTTGTAACGTACAGATCACTTTGGATGTTTTTTTTCTTTTGAAGAACATATTCTCCTAACACTGCCCGGTGCGCAGAAGGGCAGGCGCAGGTCATGTGTCCCTGGAGGGACCAAGAAGGACCACCCCGGATTTCAGAGGGTCCCTGTGCTAAACCACTTCTTTCCTTGACCACTTTGTATACTAGCAAGGTGGCCACCCAGAGCCAACACAGAAATGAAGTGCCACATTTCACTGCTGTCATGGCCAACTTGGGCTGGAAAACATTCCTTGTGTTCTCATCTGGGCTGTGGTGCTCAGCTGCTCCAAGGAGTCCTGCTTTACTGAAGAGAGTGTTTCCCAAGGCTGGAGTTGATTTTTCACAAGCGAGTTTGTGCACTGGCCAAGACTGCTGACAGCTCAATATTCAGCTACAGAATATAATTTTCTGTCATTTTGATTTATGTTCTTTCTGCAACCAGAGTCCCATGTGAAAAAGAAGATCAGAAGGAGTTTATCTTAAAGTTAGCTCAATGCAAGTTTATTCTTCAACTGACCTAGCAAATTAAAGATATTTTTAGATTTTTTTTATTTATTTCTGGGATATGAAAGAGAAAAGTACTAAAAAGTAACCTCCACTTTCAGCTTTGTGACCTGCTGTTGTGAAGTCTGCCCCGTGCAATGCATGGAGGGTCATTGTCACCGAAAGAGAAGCCAAGATGAAACCGTGAGAGTAAGGTCTGCTCTCGGACGAAGTTTCCACCTGCACCCTGTGGCCCTGCCCAGGGAGGCTCAGACACACCAAAGCAACGCTCAGGACACCAGTGCCGAGCTCCAGAGCTCCACTGGAGGGTATCTTAAAACTCTCAGTAACTGGGGGTTTCTCCTGGGAAACAGCCCGAATCCCCCGGGGAAGAGGCTGGTGTAGGGCCACGGTCTCCACTCCCGTCGGACGGCAGAAGAAGGACTCATCCTCCAGCATCTTGGGTTTGCTCGGAGCTTTTATGGCAGAACTCTCTCTTCTGCCTCACTTCTGGCACCCAGACTTGGGCTCCTGGGTTGTTCTGCTACATTTGGAGCGTTGCTTCTTGGCATTAGAGTTGGGGGATTATTACTTGCAGTTTCCTTTCGACAGATGCTTAAAAGAGCAATACTGAGCTAGAGGGGGGGAAAAAAACCCCATCACTTGGCTATTTGTGTGCCGTTGTGTGAGCTACAAAGCGTTCTGCAAGACAAAGGAAGAGGCCACATGAAACAGCTCTTGGGGTGGCACTGACAGGAATAAAAGCTCCCAGCACAGCCCTAGGAAAAGGCAAGAGAGCAGGGAAGTGTGTTTTATTCCAGTTCTCTGCTTTCCTACAGAGTTCAGAGAATTTTATTTATTGCATTTCCCCTCACTTAGCAGCGATGAGCATATAGGTAATCTAAGACATATGACATGTCTGAAAAGCAACTCCAAAATGTGCCATGGGCTGAAATGAAGCCGGGGGTAGGGACAGCTGGCATGGGGACAGCGTGGTGTCACGGGACTGGTCCCCACCATGGGGGGAAGCGAGGTCCTGGCTAGAGCCAGGCCAGGCAGGGGAGGCACCTGATGAACTGCTGCACCCCGTCTGCTTTAAGGGGACACATCTGCTGTGTAAGGGCTCCATATTCCTCTTGTTTTCTTCTGGATAACACCGGTAAATTAATATTAAAACTATTGAAACCCTTGCGTTGTGAGCGAGGCCGTCTGTCTGCAGCATGGGGAGCAGAAGAGTATCTTAGGGCTCCCAGCTGTAACCCTGTCGGGTATCGGACTGCAAAGCAGAAGAGAAATAATTGGGTTCAGATGAATGATAGGGGTGCAGCAGATAAAAATGAAGCCCATGTCCACCCCAGCGGTCCCATGGGGTGGTTGGGCAATATGTGGGGGTGAACTTGTAGCTCTCTGGGAGCTAAGGTGGGTTTTATTAACTTTGCTGGAGCCAGGCATTGGCTGGCCAGTTTGTGTAGTGTGATCACATCTTATTTGGACAAATGGATAAAAATACCTTATTTCCTAGTTTACTTTACTTTTTATATATATATATATATACACACACACACGCGCGCCTTCCACAGCACACATTTAGCGTATACAGGGCATTTCCTTGATGACTGGCATTTAGCAGCTGAGTTACAGGTGGATTTCTGTATAGTCAGCACAGATACTAGTCACAAAATCCTTTTAATAGATCAAAGAGTGCTGTGCAATTGAAAATTTCTTGTAGAAGTGTTCATTTCAAGCAGTTCTTAAAATTTTCTCCTAATGTATAAGCTAGAAAAGAAACATTTTTCAGGGTGTAAAATGGAAAGTTTTGTTCATTACTTTTTTCAGATCTCCACTCAAATGAAGGATTATTGCCGAGAAATTAGTATTTCCCCACCCACCCCCCAAAGGTATTTCTGTCTTCCTAAAAGCCACTTGGTTAAATCAGAGGGTAAGCAATAATTGCCACCTAAGAGATGGATATATACTGGATTTTTACTTGCTTTATATTTGAAGGTTTTTCTCCATTGTATATTATAACTTCCTTTACCTTCTGCAATCTAAATTCTTCAGTTGAGGAAAACCTAAAACCCATCATAATCACTGTTCTTATTGCACCCTAGCCCTGTAACAAGATAGAACTTGGATAATTATATAAAGACCCATGGAATAACCTTCCACCTTTTAAATAAGGTGCTTTTATGACAGCCACCACCAATGTAGAGTCTGTTTCATGGAGCCATTGTCCTTGTGCCAGACATGGCTTTGCAGGTGACACAAGGAATGCTGAATATCGGTGTCTTTTATTTTTCCTAGTTGCATACTGTAACTTTGCAGCAAACAAAATCTCAAGCAGCGCGAGCTCCCGAAAGAGGCCGTGGCTTTGTGAGGAGCTCGTTGTGCTCAGATGTGAAGAGCACGGCTGAAAAATGAACAGAAAGGAAATAGCCCTGGGGAGCTTCAGTGCTGGAAGTGAAGAAATAATTTGGTACTTGTACAGACAAGTGCTCACCAAATTCTGCACATCATAAATAATAATAATAATCATCTCTCTGCCTCCCATGCATCCGATGGGAAATGCATCTTCCCCTCTGAGAAAATGGCCTGTGCTAAATAAAGGTTTGCCCTTTACAGGGAGCGAGAGAGACGGGAGGTGGACGTCAGGGCTCTCATCTCTTTCCCAAAGGAAAGCCATTAAGCGCATAAAATACATATGTTTTCTCTTCAGCAGCTGTTGGGTTTCTCAGCCCAAGAGCCAGGACCACGAGGTTTGGAAAATTTCTGCCTCCCACATCTGCCCCCCTTCCCACCAGCAGTGATGCTGAGTCAGTAAAATAGGATTGTGCATCTGCACCTCGTTAGGCCAGTACCTCTAATTAAACATTGGCAAAAAATGGCTTCAAGCTGCTCTGCTTTGGGGTGGTGACTCACGGCGGAGGGTGAGTCCAACCCTTTTCATGGTACCATCTGAAACCACCACTGTTAGATTTACAAGAAGATGGTGGTCCTGAAGAATTAAACCCTGACAGAGCCTTCCCATTCACTGAAGCTACGTACAGACCTTCCATGTGTTGAGGTCGGAAGTGAGTTTTTCTTTTCTTTACCTATTTCTAGAGAATACCATGGGAGAATAATTATTTGCACAGTTTCATAGGATCCTAGGCTTGCAGTGAAGTGTCCTCGCAGTGATCCCTGTCTGATACTCCTGTTGCCTGAACGTAACTAACATGCCACGTAAAATGCAGTGCATTAATTTGGATTAGTTAACAACATAGATTGTTTTCCATACAAAGCTTTGCAAAGTTTTGCCCAGCTCTGTTGTACATGGGATCCACCATAGCGTACAGGGAAGACCTGGGTATAGAGAGGGTAGGGAGAGAACGGGGAAAAGGGGAAGAAAGAAGAGAGAGGAACATGAAACCAGGCTCATCTGAGGATGCTCCATCTGGGGCCACTTCGGCACTGCCGTGGGCTCTGTGTCCGGGGGCTTGGGACCTGGTTGGGAGCTTGTCCTTGCTCAGCCGTGCCCTTCTGTCTCCTTTGCAGGCCTTGTGATGAAAACCACCCCCACGTGAAGCCTGACGCGTACGTGAACAACCTCGCCGAAGCGGTTGACATTATCCTTCAGCAGCTGTAAAACTGCTGGCGCCGTGGGCGATCAGAAGGAACAGGGACGAGGCCGCTTGCAGCCCTGCCACGAGGCCGCTTCGTCCTCTCCCACCTCCATCTGACATGAACAGACCCACACCCAGCCTTGCCTGGGGTGGTGAACACCTGCGTTCCTAAATATTTCGCCTAATGCCGCTAAAATTGATCTGCTGACCTCATCAAAGGGAACACCAACCCTGCTGTCCTCCAGCACGTCTTGAACACCTTCTGAAATCAGGTGAAATCAGCTCTCCCAAAACACGAGGCTCTTTCCCAACTGGGGCTGAACCTTGTCTGCCCAAGGGGAGCCCTGAGGGTGGTGAGGGGCCACTGCCTCCTCTGGCGATGCTGGGGGGGGGGGGGGGGGGGGGGGGCGGGGCTGTACTCCCTTTAACTCTTTCCTTACACCGGGGACCCAGCCTGGAGGTGCCTGGTTGCAAAATGGGGGAACCCAACACCCCTTTTCTAACAGGCTTTTCTGTTTAACTCGCCCATACTGTGCCTTTTGGGGTGCCTGAGATGGGATGGGGGGTATCCTTGAGGGGTGATGGAGGCCACCAACCCCTGGGCTGAGGTGCGCTGGCCCAGCGGGGTCCCGTGTATGCCCCTCACTGTGGGCAGCACAAAAACCCCAAGGAAGGGGACAGCCCCGCGCCCTCGGCAAGCCGATAACCGCATTTCTGCCACGATTAAGCCCCTGTCTGACACCACCCAGGGTTAGGGCTGGGGAATCCGGGAACGCTGCGACTCATTCCGAAATAACAATGCCATCCTGTTGGGAATAAACCTCATCCTGCAGATCTGGCCCGTTTGTCGTTGTGTTCAGTCCCATCAGCGCTGTCAGGGATGCGTTGAGGATCTGAAATGCTTTTCCCTGGCTGGAATAAGCTGACGAGGGCCGTGATGGGTTTTTCCTTCTCTCTGTGGGGGGTCTTGTGGGCAGATATGGCTTTTGGGGGGGGATGGGGGTTTTTTTACCCCCTCCCATTGAAATCCTGGCCATGCAGCTGGGGCCTCTTGCCCACCCAGCACCCACCACATCACATCAGTTTGGCCCCAGCTCAGCCCCATCCTGCTGCTAGAGAATGCTCCGCATGTGCAGGGCTGTCAGGCACTGCTCCAGTGAGTGGGGACGGCCATGAGATTTGTCCTTTTTTTTTAAATCAGAATAAGCCTTTCTTTGGGGAGGAGTGGCTGGAAAGCTGCCAGAGAGGGACCTGGGAGTGTTGATTGTTATCCAACTGAACATGAGCCAGCAGTGTGCCCAGGTGACCAAGAAGGCCAATGGTATCCTGGCTTGCATCACCAATAGTGTCACCAGCAGGGACAGGGAAGGGATCTTACCCCTGTGCTCAGCACTGGTGAGGCCGCGCCTCGATGACTGGGTTCAGTTTTGGGCCCCTCACTCCAAAAAGGTCATTGAATGACTCGAGCGTGTCCAGAGAAGGGCAACGGAGCTGGTGCAGGGTCTGGAGCACAGGTCTGATGGGGAGCGGCTGAGGGAACTGGGGGGGTTTAGTCTGGAGAAGAGGAGGCTGAGGGGAGACCTCATCGCCCTCTACAACTCCCTGAAAGGAGGGTGCAGAGAGGGGGGATGAGTCTCTTGAACCAAGGAACAAGCGCCAGGACAAGAGGGAATGGCCTCAAGCTGTGCCAGGGCAGGGTCAGACTGGCTCTTAGGAAGTATTTCTTTGCAGAAGGGGTTGTTGGGCGTTGGAATGGGCTGCCCAGGGCAGGGGGGGAGTCCCCATCCCTGGAGGGGTTGAAGAGTTGGGTTGACCCAGCACTGAGGAGCATCTGGTGGAGTTGGGAACGGTCAGTGTGAGGTTCATGGTTGGACTGGAGGATCTTCAAGGTCTTTTTCAACCTAGATCATTCTGTGAGTCTGTAAAAATGAGCTGCTCCCCGCCGCTGGGCATTGCAGGACGCCAGCAGATCCCCAGGGTTTTTTGTTTTGCAGCACAGCTCTTGCAGCATGCGTGGCAACACCAGGCCACACTGCAGGTGGGAGGGTCACTTCATCATGTCCTCTGCCCCAGGGGAAGCAGGGGGTGCCCACCTTCACCGACGCCTGCCAGCATTTGCAAGGGTCACCCTTTTTTAGGCAAAAGTCCCCTTTTAACCAGCGTGTCAGCGGCTCTGCACCCCCTTGAGTTTTAGGCAAGACTTTGTACTTTAGACTGGAGTGGAACAACGAGACCATTTGGGCTTTAACCACAGAAAGGTATGCAATTATATATATTTTTATATATATTATATATATTTTTCTGTATTCTATATATTTATATATACATATGGTCAGGCAGCGTGCTCTGGCCGCTGTCTGCATTCAGCTACTGCTTTCTCCATTTGCAAGCAGGAGGTAAATAATTCCAGCAGTCCCAACAGCTGAAGCCGACCCCCGGTCACTGAAGGACACCGAAGTGATGCTCCATCTTCCTGGAGCAGCCTGCGAGTGTTGGAAACTCGTGTTTTTCAGAGCTACCAGCTGGCCGCTGAGCTGCATGGCACCCCTTGGGGACAGTGGGGGAAAGCGGGCTAAGAATTCAATTATAATAAAATAAACCACATCTGGGAAAATGACCTTAGTGCAGTTTTTCAATCTGTTTTTGTATCTTTTTATCCTCTGTGTAGTGGTTCAGCCAAAGTGTACAGCGCTGTGTGCATCCCTGCACACGCGAAGGATGCTGTAAACCCCAGTCAAACGTTAGGGCTGTGATGGATCACTGAGCATTTCTTATTTATCCTATAATTCTTCCTTTCTGTTCTATTATACTAAGCCTGTTTATCTGCCTATTGAGTTTAGGCCGATAAACATCCTGCCATCTGTCATGAAACTTTTTAAACTGTTTGCTCACTCAAGGAAACACAGCCGTTTTCCCTTTTGCTTTACAAAGGCTGTAGGGAGATATTACCCTGTTTCCCCAAGAATTTATTTAAAACCCCCATGCGCCCTCACCTTAAACACAAAGCGTAAGGTGCTACTTGGCACTTAAATGTCGATTTGCATTTCGCTGTTACCTCTTTGGCTGCGTTACAGCTAAATAACAGCCAATGTCAGGCTGGGGGGGCCATGGGAGACCTCCCCCCACCGCAGCAGGATGCATCATGTCTGATGAACACCACAAAATGCCCATTTTTCCTTGTGCAACCCACAGCTGGGATGCCCTTTTTATTTCTGACGTGGACAACTCGATGGAGGAGCCCCACCTTTCCCAATCCACACCCATTTTTGGGACACCCCCCCTCCCAACACCCACGGAGATGCCAGGGAGGTGCAGCCAGACCCTCCCACCCCCAGGAGACGAGAGGGACACGGGGCTCCTGCACCCACCCCTAGTCCTGCCCCATCACACCCCAACCCTCGTCCCCGACCCCGCCGCAGCGCCCTGCCGCAGGGAAAGTACAGAGACTCCGACCGGGGGGGTTATTGAACCAGGAAGCTTTATTTACACAGTAAAAGTAACAAGCAATTTCCTGAGACTGAGCTGCTCTAGTGCAATCAAGTCATGGAGGGGGTATGAGCGGGCAGGCTCCTCGCCCGCACTGGGGGGGGCACTTCGGGCAGCCCCTCCCCGGGGACACGCACATCCCGCTGCGCTTGTGCAATTGCCAGCGAGACTTGGCTACTACAGGTCATAGCTTCAGAAAGCTTTTTTTTTTTTTTTGCCTTTTTTTTTTTTTTTTTTGGCCATCCTCTTCTTTTGATTTCTTGAACATCAAACCCATAAACGCTGTAAAGCACTGCTACAATCCTATAACATCCTACATAAGTCTGTTAGCCTGTTCAGCCAGGAGCTTTTAAACAATGCACTTGAAACACAACTTTATTGGCCAAATAGGCTATGCTATAACGTGGAAAAATTACAATCTATTTTACAAATACTTCTTTTTGTTGTTTGTTTTTTTTTTTTTATGTAATCTTTCATAGAACGGGCTCAAAGAGCTGCATCTGAAAACACACAGCAAACTCCCCGTGCGCGTGCTAAGACTTTTCCTATTAAAATCCTTTTTTTTTTCAGGATGGAAGAACCCTTATTGCTGCTGCCACAGCTTGCTGTCATCCTGAAACGGCTGCTGGCCAGACTGGGTCACGCCTTGGACAAGCCACCGAGTCTCTTCACAATAATGAGCCTGTTTCAGCTACCTAGCAAGGAATAACATCCCTTGTCTGCATATTACTTTAATATCACATTCTGGCAGCCGGCAGGAATTTGCCGGGGGGGGCGGGGGCGGGTTACCAAAGCGTCTAATAGGTGAAGTCCTTTACAAACCAAGAGCAGGACCCTGGGGGGATGCCCTGCTCTCCCGCTGCGCTCACTGCCAGCATAGGGTCTCCTGATGCCGGGGAGCAACGCCACTTCTGACTTTACAATCAACAGGATGTCCCCTGAATCTGAGGCACATACTATATTATATTTAATATTTTTTAATTACTTTATTTATATATATATTTATATATATATAAATCCACAAATGTTTTACCTCTACAGAGAGAAAAAAAAAAAAATTTAAAAAGTAAGGCTTTCTTAAACTGAGAATAAGTACATGAAATCATACAAACCCAACAACGAATTACCCAACAGAACACCACCGTGGCCTCAAAACCGTCGCTAACTGTAGTCTGTGCCTACGCTAACGTGCCCAGTATAAGGCCATGACTCATTGGAGAAGCGTCTTTAGTAAGGCAAACGGGTTGTGCTGTATGTAAACTGAATGCTACGGCTACGTTGAGTACAGCTGGGTAGTGGTCCACTGGTCACCTTCCTACCGGGGGGGGGGGTTAGCATGGCACCGGTAGCAGCCCTTGGAAAGAAAACAGAAGCCCTTAGGAATTACAGCGCCGGTGATGCACATGCGAGAGCCCGCCCGGAGCTCTGCGGCAGCAGCCGGGCGTGGATTTGGGTGAATTTGCCCTTTTTCGGTCAGTTGGGAACCGGCAGCTGAGGAGGTGCCCGCGGCCCGCGGGAGCTGTGTGCCCCGAGACTGGGGACATGTCAGTGGTGGGGGGTATCGAGCATCAGGAAGACTCAAAAGCCGAGAACGGTGGTTGTGCCACGGCGGGGCACAGACCTGGGGAAATGCTGGCACGGCTGGACCCTCCCAAAACGTCAGACCGGCAGTGCCTTCCACTACTGGAGGGCTAAAAATGAAGCCAGGATGTATTTTCTTTGAAACGATGCATCTAAGCGACACTCTAAAAAGAGCTGGAGGGTTCCCCGAAATGAAAAGACACCCCTGTTGTCCCCAAATATTTGGGGCTGGCCCTGCCTGCCAGCACCCGGCCTGGAGGGAGCAAACGTGGCCACTGCCATGAGCAAAACCTCTGCGGTGCCAGGACAGGGATAAAGCTATATAACAGCTGATGGGTTCCACTGTGATGGGAGATGCCACACGCATCCCGAACCACCGCAGAAAAAAAGTGCACTAACATAACCAGAAATGATGAATAAAAGCTGTACCAGTGGCTCTCAGCCCTTTCCGAGTTACGGACTCCTAAAGCTTTGCCAAGGGGGTGCTGAATCCCGTTAAAAATGTCATGTCTTCAATTGCTGTTGGTATCAATGACTTTTTTTTTTTCCCTTTCTCGCTTTTGCAGAGCTCAGGAAGTAAACCCTGAGCTTGAGGGAACCTGCTGGAAGCCACTCGTACAGCTTTCCTAGAGGTTTAAACCAACAAAACCAAAAAAAAGAGGGAGAAAAAAAAATATATGTGTCCTTCTAAACCTGTTAGCAAGTGGACAGCTTATTTTTACCAAAGAGAATTCATATTGTACAAACATAATGGTCACCACTTTATCTGTGCTTAAAAAAGGCACAGGAAGAGGAAAAGCTTTCAGTGCTGCTACCTGGATTATCGGCCTTTCGCCAGCTGAGTTTGTCAAGTAACCCCGTGGCGTGCCTTGGGCGCACAGCCCCTTCACAGTAAGACAGAGCCAAAAAAAAGAGGGTGGCAGCCGTGCCTCGGGTAGCAAAGAGGGCACAGCCGCTGGTAGATGGGTAAACAGCTCAAAACTGGGTGTTGGGAACCCAAGTGAGGGCGGCACCGAGCCTGATCGGGGCTTTTTCCTGATGGGTTTGAGAGAGGGGGACTGGGAAGAAAACAAATAGGGAAGAAAGGCATGTGAGCATCCTCGGGCAGTGCCAGCCAAGCACTGCTGCAGATGCTGCCCCGCACTGGAGCTATGCAGGGCCAGGGGTCCCTTTAATTCCTCATCAGGAAAAGGAAAATTTAAAAAAAAAAAAAAAAAAGTAAAAATCCAGCTCTTACCATTACTAAATTTAAGCAAAACACTTCACTTAAGATTTCCTTCTCACGGCACCGCCAGGGACGTGGGGAGCGAGGCGGGTGCCGGGGCCGCACGGGATGCAGCAAGAGAGGAGCCGCAGCCGCCCCTGCAGCCACCAGCCAGCGCTCGGTTTGCCAATGTCAATATTCTGGTTTTCCCCCCCTTTTTCCCATCCCTTTCTCCTTGTGCATCCCTTTCTGAACAAGCGCGGGTGGGACCTGGGGGAGCATGGCCAGCCCCATCAGCTCCAACCTTAAATTGGCAAAAGCTGTTTACTCAGTAAATGCAAGTTTTTGGCAATCCCTGTGCCTGGTTTCCCCACTCGGGCAGGCAGTTTCCTCCAACTAGCTGATCTCTGGCTACAGTAGTTACAAAGAATTTCAAGATTTACACACGCACACAAATTGCTCTAAATACCTGATGAAATTTTGGCAAAGCTGCTTCATCCCCTCCAGCTGGCAGGAGGAGAGCAGTGGCAGGACCCCCGTAAACCCGGCGCTGGCAGCGGGGAGCCCTCCACGGCTCTGCTGGCAGCCCCCCGACCGTGGGGCGAGAGGACCCGCTCCCTCCTCAGTTGTTTTCTATCTGCTCGATATCGATCTCGCCGTCCAGCTGGAAGAGGCCCTCGGCGCCCGTCCCGCCGCTCCGCCACGCCGCCCCGTCCTCCTCCTTCCCGCCACCTTCCTCCTCCTCCTCGCAGGAGAGGTCGTCTCTGCTGGCCCGGCGCTCGTCAGCCTGCGAGCGCGGCGGCTCCGGTACCGGGGTGCAGGCGGGGGTCCTGCCCGGCATCACCTCCGGGGAGCGGGGGGCCACGGTCCATGGCTGGGGGCCGGGGAGCCGCTGGGAGCCGTCCTCGGCCGCGGCACTAAGGCAGGTAAGGCTGTTGAAAGTCTGGCGGTTCTGCAAAGACAAGGGGAAAGAGGCAGCTGAGACAGCGACCAGAGGGAATCCTGAAGCTGTGCTGGGCTAGGAGTTACACCAGATGAGCCGAGAGTTCCCCCGACCCCCAAACCTGTGAGCCCCCTCCATCCCAGTAGAAAGCAAGGAGATCAGCAGAAACACTTGGCTCGCAGACGCCTGGTCCCCAGGAGCTGGGCAGCCCCAGCAAACCCCCACCTCCCCATCCGTGGCTGGTCCTACACCCCTCCTGCCCCTGCCACGGGCCATGGCATCAGAAACATCCCCGCCCTGGTCTGGATCGGTCCCATCACCACCTCCACCCCCACACATCTCCCTGTCGCGTGTGTAAGGCAGGACGGAGCTGTTCACCAAAAGTAAGTATTTCCAATGATTCCATTTATTAAACTAGCTAAGAGAAACTTCAGCCTCTTCTTTAAGTAGCTGGAGCTCGTTTACTGCTAAACCCTCCACTGTGATGACTCATGGCTGTCCTTCCTTATTAAAGATGGTGTGAGGTCAGTTCTCGTCTCCCTAATGAAGAGGCTCCATGGCTGGCTGCCTCGGTCAGAAACAATTTCATTTATGTACTGTCAGGTCTTCTAAACAGTTTCAAACAACGGCAAGGAGCTCACAGGCATTCAAAACCCTTCGCAGCAGAGCACACGCAACCTCTCAGAGATGCCGCCTGACCACAGCGTGCTTACCTGACAGGGCACGCCTTTTACCCAGGTTGTTTTTTAAAAGAGCAAACTAAATCCTAATTAGTGAATGCCAATGGAAATAACGTGGCCACCCTGCTGGCTGCAGGGCAGAGCCGGTGCTCTGAGCAGGAGAAGACCGTGGAGCATCTCAGCAGCTTGTACAAGTCTCTCACAAGAGCCAACGTGCAAAGCGAGCGTGCGACGGTGTGCTCGCTTCACAGACACCTGTCCCGGCCACGTCCCACCCCATGGGCCTCAATGTGAAGCTAATAAATACCCAGGGGTATTTATATATTTATATATATTTATACAAAGCCCCTCGTTAGAAGATGCTCACCTGATCTATGGCCCCCAAATCCTCAGAAACCACACCAATAAATGATGAGCACACGAGCATCAGCACTCCCCTCCTCCTTAGGTTTGCCTTTCCTGATGCGGGGTTTAGGTGCAGTGTGAAACCTGAAGCATATTTGCAGTGAAGCAGGGCTCAGGGTTAGGAGATTCCTTGTTTTTCAAGATCCCTATCCCAAGGGAGGCTTTTTTAAGTGTTATATTTTTGTCTGTAGGCTGAAGGACATGGGCACATGAAGAAAAACTACTCTAAAGGAGAAAAACTACACTCAGCGGTAAGTTATGGGTAGCTCATGTCTCGGTGGAAATATGGATCAGGTGGGATTCCTCAGAGGCTTCACCAGCGCCTGGCATCAGTCAGTATTTTCTTGAACAAGTGGTCTGGTGGGGTTAAATCTGCAAAGGCAGACACCAGCAGCTCTGTGAGAGTCCGGAGCAGCGAGAAGTTGGGAAGTCCAGATGAGGTGACCTCCAAGGAACAGTTTAGGTTTAGGCTCAAGACAGCAAGTGGGCGTGTGTAGGAGGGTGTACTGTGTTTCCAACAATAGATTCTGGAGCACTGCTAAAGATTTCTGAAAGCTGTAAAACCTCATCACCAGACCCCATTAATACAGGTTAGATAGACAAATGTCGTTAAACTAACATGGATGTTGGGTTGCCTGGGGCTAGCAGCAGGGTGTAGGAGAGCTCTTTGGGTCTCTTCTACTCGTTTATCCAGGGAAAGGCAAACCTGGTGCTGTTTCCATCACACCCTCTCTCCAAGAGCCTGGGTCAGACCAAAGCCAGAGTCACCAGGAGAGCGTCAGCACCCAACAGAGCTCACACGCCGTCAGTCACACGGAGTGACTGGGCTGCTGCCTGCGTCTGCTGCGGCACAAGTCAGGACCAAACACGCAGCCCAAAGATGCAGCCTTGCTCCAAACATCCCCGCTGACGTGGCCAGTGAATTTATGCCATTTGCTTGAGGTTTTTCATCTTTAAAATCCAGGTAAGCTGCGAGTAACTCCACCAAAATAACTTAGAACAGGCTGTAAATGAAGCAAAACTACCCCTTTACATACCCCTGGAGGATACAGGTCAAAGCCCCACCTACTTCACACTCCAATCATTTCTTAAGAAATCAGAGGTACCTGTGCTGAGTTTATACCCACTGACCACACATTGCTGAGAGGCTTTGGGCGCTGTGCTAAACGACACACCATGGAAAAACAAGTCGTCGCAGGAGATGATGCAGTGGCCTCTCTATCTGCAAGGAGAAGGTCCTGCTGCCCAAGGACAAGTTGGCCACTGCTCAAGCTGGCGGGGGCTACATTCCACATGGCCTTCTGTCTCTAACACCTTCCAAAAACCCACAAGCCCCAAGCCCATGTGAAAAAACAGGCATTTGTCCTTTAAAAATGCAGCTGCACCCATTCCCCACGTCATCCTTCTCGTATTTTTTAAATACAAGTTGTGCCTTTCCATGCGGTCTGTCTTCTAGGTGCTGAATGTATAACAGCTTCAAGCAGAGATCTGCATATTGTGGTTAATGGACAACTTCTAATTACCACCTCACTTGGAGAAGGCCTGAGGACACAGGAGAAATATTTTCTAAGTACTTAAAAAAATTTGCAAGCGTATTTCCAACAGTGATTTAGGCACTTGAAAGCCTACGTCTCCTGAAAGTCAACAGCCCTCTCAGAAGTGCAAATCCCTTCTACAAACAAAACTCTGGCACTTCTGAGAATGTTAATTTTCCTCCTTCTAATCGAGCTCATCTCCTGGCTCTGGTGCTTCCCTGGGCTTGGTACCCAGGCACGGGTGTGCCAGGCTGCTGTGGGTGGGCTGGAGCATCCCCTGAGGATGGAAGATGCTCTATGGTCTTCAGAGAAGGAGATGGGTGATGCCTGTAATGCTGAATGAAGGAGGATGAAACCTGAAGAGCAACTAAACAGGTCCACAACACACTCTTGCCATCCAAATGAAAAGCGTTGCCAGGCTTGGACACGTCTCGGAGAACAGCCATGAAGGTACTTGACTTTCAGGGAAATTTTGCATTTTATTGGACTTTGGCAAGATAATCAAGCCAACAGCCTCATTTTCCCTGCTCAAATCCACACATGCTGCAACCCAACATTTTCCACATACAGCCCTGAGTCATTCCAGGTAATATTTTTACCTTCCCTGCAAGAGGATGGAAAAACCCTTCCGAAGGTCCCGCAGCTTCCAGCGCTGCGGCAGGTGCTCGCGGAGGAAGGCCACGGGCAGATGCTGGGTGGAGGGATTGCCTCTGACATGGGTTTGCTGGTGCTCAGCTTGGAAAGCAAGTTTTCACAGGCACCAGCTGCTGCAAAATTCCACGTCTCACCTTCCCGGAGAGGGGGGGACCACAGCTGGGGTCCGTGTTACAAAGGTGTGGGGATGAACATTTTGGGGAAGGGTCCCCCAAGATGGTGATAACCGAGGCAGCATTGCCTGCGCTGGCTGCAGAGCAGAGGTGGATCAGCCACCGCCATCAATGCAGCATCTGTTCTCAACCCATCGGGAGTTTTTTACTCATTTTTTATTTATTGGGTGAATTTAGCACGTGCTGAAGTGCTGAGCTGGCAAAACCGGGCAGTCAAGTCCCCTATTGATATCGGCCAAAAAGCAGTTTTGGTGGCACAATGCGGTGCTTGTTCCCCATGGCCAGGCAGCCCTGGGCCCCCTCCGAGCCCCTCCACAACCTTGTCCTTCAGCACCAGGCCAAAACGGGTATCAGGCATCTCAAATGCTGTTGGTCTCAAGGAAACCGTGAGAATCCAGACACCCTCCCAGATCTGACACAGGTAGCTTTTGGGAGATGCTTCTGGCCATCCTGACTTCACCTGGCGAGCATCTATAATGTACCTTCCACCCAAAACAGCTTTACTCACAACCACAATAACCCACTTCTCACCATCTGAGGTGCTGGTTTTTCTTCCCTCAACTCTCCCCGAAGCTGCAGCAATCCAGTATGCTGGGCAATCCCTCAGAGGGAGGAAGAAAATGAGACATTGCTAAAGCAAGCACCTGAAAAATCATCCAAAAATACAAATAAGAAACCCCTGGCCTCTTGGAACGAGCTGCAGGGCTGCCAGCCAACCTCCAGAGCAAAGCCCTTCTTGTGTGGTGGTGACCAAGCTCAGGCTACGTGTCCTTTCCGCAGGGCTCTCATGATGCTCCACACCGTGCGGGGACCAAGGCTAAAATCTGGGAAGGCTGTGGGAGCTGACTCAACCCCCACATCCATCCTTTCCCCCAGGTTTTTCCTCCCCTTGAGCATGTGTCCCCGCAGGGGATGGGGGCTGGAGGCCGGCAGCCCCGACAGCAAGCAAGCTGGAGAAATCCCTCAGCAACGTTTCTCCGTCTAACTCTTCCCCTCGTAAAACACCCAGCTGTGAGCTTTTCCCTGAAACACATCCCTGCAAACACGGTGGATCTGCTAGAATAAATATTAGCAGGACTGTGATCCCTGCGGTGATCACGGCTTTTGCGCAAACACGTTTGTTGTTTTTTTTTTCCACCCTGCCAGGTGATTGCCGCAGTTTTCCTGGGGAAGGTGTAACACTACAAGCTGTCAGCACCACCGGCCCTACCTACCAAACTGTCATCACCTCCCGTTAACACACTGGGCTACAGTTGCTTCATAAAGCTGAAAATAACCCGGTTGCCAGAAGGAAAAGGGAGAAGCGGGCGGCGAGCAGTGCTGCTCTGTGCGGGGATGACGCACCTCTGCCAGCCCTCCCCATCCAGCAAAGCCACCTTCGCTGGGGGCTTCTCCACCCGGCTCGGGTTTAAATCACTCTCCGAGGCAAACGTGGGCTGTAAAATACCTTCAATCTGGGTCATTATCTGATGCTTTGGTCTTTTGCACTACGGCAAAGTCCAACGTGGCCTTTGTGTCATGCAAAGTGCTCATCCACAGAATCCCAGAATCATCTCAGTTGGAAAAGACCTTGAAGCTCCTCCAGTCCAACCATGAACCTCACACTGACCGTTCTCAACTCCACCAGATCCCTCAGCGCTGGGTCAACCCGACTCTTCAACCCCTCCAGGGATGGGGTCTCCACCACTGCTACCAAGGAGGATGGCCAGGTGCTTGAGGCTGGAAAATCGGTTTCTTTGGTTTTAAAGTTCTGCAGAACTTCACTATAGTGTGCTACTGGGGCCAGGCATGCACACACATCACTCGGGTTTAACACTCTCCACTGCTTTTAAGGCACCCACAGTCTTCTCCAACTCCATCCCCAGGCTGGAGTCCCCGAGGCTGGTTTCCTGGTGAGTGGGGAAGGGGAGGGAGATGGGGAGGGAGCTGCACCAGGCTCAGTCCCAAGGCTGGAATAACCAACCTCTCCTCTTTATAACCACGAGGAGCATCTCAGGAGCTTTGCCAGTGGACCCAGGCTGCAGCACAGGCGACAAGGCTGTGCACGTTACCGGCTTGGCGGATACCCCAGACAGGTCTCACCAGCACCTCGCTCGCTGCTGTTTGGCTTCCCCATAAAGCAGGAGACGTGGTCGTCTCACCCCGAGCAGCGCTGGCCACTGCCGCCGCACGCGGCTCAGCAGCACCTGCTTCCAAGATCAACATCGCCACTGGCGGGGGAGGCCGCGGGTCTTACACCGACCCTGTCCTCCCGCAGAAAGAGCCTCTGAGCAATGAATGAAGTGTCGGGAAAGAAGTGACTGAAATACCTGAGGAAGGAAAACACAGGAGGCAGTTATGGGGTGTATGAAACGCAAACAGAGCTCGTGGGCCTGGTGCGAAGCCGGAGCTGGGTTAGACGCAGTGCTGCCATGTCAGGGAGCTCAAACTCATCCGCTTTTTTTTTTTTTTTTCAAATTTTATCTATGGAGGCATTGAATAATTTGCAGGCACCCCTGCAGCCTTTGTCAGGCTGACGTGCCTGCAGCAGCATCCCCTGTACAGAGGGGACAGCTCCCCGTGCTGCTCCTGGCCCGTACCACGACGCTGCCCTTGTTTTCAGGGTCTGCCTTCCCAGCTCTTCCCTTCTCATCCACTAACAAAAAATAATATTTACAGAGCCCCAATCCTAATTTTGCAAAAACAGGCACCAGTGCTTACACGGTGCATTGAAAGTCTACAGCTGTGAACATTCTGTTTGGTGTGAATAACAGCTTTCACGAGGAGGCTCAGAAATATCTATTATCCTACCAAGTTGCTTCACACCACAGTATTAAACAAACAGACCAAAAAAAGCAAGAAGGAGGCTTTAAGTCATTAGTATTAATGCTGCCGTTGGAGCCTGTAGTTAATTTGGTTTTACACACAGTTTTGCTCTTGTCTTTGAAGCTCTGTAGCTGCCCCAATGACAGTGAGGATGTTTTATAAGTTTCCACAAATGCAAAAGAAGCGGCTGTTATATGACCCACTGATGGGAAACCCTCCGGTGCTACAGAGCCCCAGGGAGATGCTGGAGAGACAACTCTCAGAAATCACGGAGAAATACAGCAGCCACGGCTACACACGGAATCAGAGAGCAGTGATGCTCTCCGGGGCTCGACTGTCCCACCCGTGCACAGCATCTTCCAGCATTCTGCACGTGGGGACTCGGTCCCAGCTCAGCCTTCCAGCCCATTCCCCTTCCCAGTGATAACTGGAATAAATCCTCATCTCCTGCCAAGAGTACATATTTTTCCTAACAGACACTGAACCCTTTGCTATGAGCTGGAGAAATCCGTTTGCTCAGACAGGTCATTAGGCAACCTCACAAGTGATTACTGTGTACTTACTTATGTATTTCCAGGTTGCCCATCCCTCCTGTGCCCAGCCTTTCGCAGCCTCCCTGCCTTTTCCTCTGCATCCCAAGAGGCTGTGGCAGAGCATCCCTGGAGCACCACAGGGTGCTCTCGCCGACACGCTCGGCGCTGCTGAGAGCCTGGCAGAGACGGTGGCATTGGGGCCGGGCTGCTCTCTCTATGATGCTACTGCAACGCCATGGATTTAAGTGGAGTGGTTCTGGCACAAGCAATGGTGAGCCTGAACCTGGTTCGTCCCCAGAGCTGGCAAAACTTCAGGGTTTGGAGGGGCTGATCTCTGAGGAAATTCAGAGATGCTGGTATTTTGACCTGTCCCAGGTTAGGATGAAACATCACTAATATGGAAATTTTTATTTTTTTTAAACCACCTTTTCTGGAATCTCAACTCTATTCCATTTTCATATTATTTGCACAATTTTCAGTACAGAAATATTTCTATTCTACTATTGTGGTCTCACTTCATGCTCTAAATTATAAAGCAAGACTTTATAGAAATTAAAACCAAGCTTCAGAAAAAAAATCTCTCACTCAGTATCTTTAATACAATGCTTTCTGTGAAACTCTCTCGTCTCCCTGAATCAGCCCATCCCAGTGGAAGCCTGCTCCAGCTGAACACTTCCACCTGATTTCTCTGTGTATAATTCACGTAGCAGCACCAGTAGGTGCCCGGCTTTACACCCCACACCAATTCTGTCACCAGCGTGGGGACAGCGTCACCTCAGTGACACCACCTCCCTGGCAGTGACATAAAGCCTTTATTTGCACCAGCCCTTGGATTAAAATATGCTCGAAAGTGCCTGAGACAAATAGGTGACTCCCTGTCAGGATAACGTAAATGCAGCAGGACACTGCGTCCTCCATGACGGGGAGGTGCGAGCAGGACCGACCGCAGTGATGAAGAACTGGGATGGCTGCAGGTGGGCAGCATCTCATCGTTTCAGCAGCATCATTAAAGAAACTACCAGCAAGTAAAGGGATAAAATCATATTGTGGGTGACCATAAATCCAGAATTCATGGTATCGCAGCGCTAAGGTGTGTAAACCTGGGACGTCAAACGTGAGGCAGGAGGTGCAGAGGTGCACCTAATCCCAAATAGTTTCCTCTGCCAGCATCTCTCCTCCCACAACACACACAGAGCAGGCTTAGCGCACAGTGACTAATTTAAGGTGGTCGTGATAGCCTGCTTTTCCCCAGGCATCAAATTAATGTTAGGTTGGATTAAAAATGCGAGGGGAGTAAGTGATCTGGTGATCTGGATTCCTGTACCTGTAACTGCTCCCGGGGCACCTGCACCCACCGTCACACCCAGCACCGTGGCCTCCTACAAATTAAATGCAGACTTGAAGTGCACATCACTTTTCTGACACAGTCTCCCTTTCAGGCTAACCTTGAGCATCTTTCTCTTGAAAAGAAAACTGAACTGCCCTCCTGGTTTATTTATTCCTAAAATGTTTTGGGAGAGTTTTGCAAGGCAAGAGACTCCCAAGTAACTTGTGACCATCACTACTAAGATTTTGTGTTGAAAAAACATTTTCTACAAAACTACTGGCTGCCTGGGAGGTCACGGCCACATTTCCCTGTGCCCAAAGGAGCTGTTCCCACCCCTGCGCTGGGCTTATCTGCAGGTCCAAAATCTGCACCCTGCTCCATCCTTCGAATGCCTCTGAAATCCTCTGGCAGAAGATGTGATCGATGAAGCACCTTCAAGGGGAGGAAAACCCAACCACCATCTGCAAACCCTGCTGCCACTGCATCCACCTGAACCACGTCAGGGAGCAGCAAGCCTGGAAATCTCCTGGAATGCTGGGGTTTGAGTGGGTTTTTTTAAAAACAGCATGTACCACTGCTTTTGGCCACTGCTTTTGAGCACGTCGATTCATTCAGGAATGAATCTCTGTGCTTCATTGTTCTTTGGGTTCACGGAGCATATGAGCCTGGGGACCGGAGGGTTAAACAGCACGCGGTGAATCAGATGTGCATCTTCGTGATACAATTGGATTTTGTCTGTGTTTGGGACAGACACTGCCAGGCTTTGTTTGTGTTTCCAGCCCTGTCCTCCCGTGTGAGTGCGCACAAGGGTGCAACACCCGACCCCACATCCCCAGACCCCGCAGAGGGATGGAGCCGGGAGCAGGGAGGGGCAGGGCACGGTCCCTGGGTACCACGGGGACCTTCAGCACTCAGACCGCCCTCACACGGGCAAGGGCTGCTGCCGGAGGAGCCCGTCCACATGCACACGTCCCGGGCCATGCTGGAAAAGTGATTTCACAGCAGAAACGCCCAAGTCCCTGGGCACAGCCCGTTTCTGCTTCCACGGCTGAATTTATTTTCAGCCCATTGTGTTTGATGAGTCACAAATTTATAACCAGGGCAGATGGGACCATTTCGACTGTAAAATCAAAACAATGGATGTCATTGCATTACACGTTATTGCTATTAAAAGCTGTCGGTAACTAAAATAGAGCCTGTTACAATAAATCACCTCCTACAAACGTCCTCTGACTATACCAAAGTACCTTGCCTGAAATGGTCACTCCAGAGCTGCACCAACAAATCAGCCTTTTATAGGGAGACAGATCTTTTTCGCATGCTACTTCTGGCAGCAATATGACCCGGTACCTAAGAGCAAGGTTTCATTGCTGTGGGGAGCACCCAAATTACATCCCACCCTAGCCAGCACGGCCTCAGGAGCTTATGGGCAGGGGTGCATAAGCCTTTGCATTGCCTTCATTTTTCCATTTGGGAACCTGAGGCAGGGAAACTCTGCTTGAAGGACATTTGCAGAAAAGGCAGGAACGGAGATGACACACATGAGGTCCAGTCCAGTTCCATAACTTCAAAGAATCCATTCCTCTTAACATATTGCCCTTTATACATTAAAAATATATGCAATCAGACCTGGTAAAACTCTTAGACCAAAACTCTTGACTCTTAGATCAATCTATGATGCCCAACAAAAGCTTTCATTTTTAGTGCAGCAAAGGAAAAAACTGATGCAAAACATCTCTGCAAGCAACGGAAATATTTCAGGGGTGAAGTTCCTCGCACCATACGAGCATCCTCCCTGGCATCGCAGGCAGGAGGACGTCAGCAACCTGGGCTTGCACCAGAGAGCAACCTCAAGGAATACCACTTGGTCCACCCTGCCTTGGGGACACCAGCCGAGAGGAGGTTTGCTGTGCTTCAGCGAATACGGAGACTTGTTTGTCAAAGGAACAGGGAGGGGAAAAGAACCCATTAACAGTTCATGCCAGGAGCAAACATCATTATGAACCTAATTTTCAATATTGACTTGAATTTTTTTCAACTACTTGTGTCTTTAAATAAAAAAATACCAGCGCAATGAATAACGATGGCAGCATGTGTAATATTCTGACCAAAGTTAAAACCAGCCGGCCTCTAAGGTCCTCTGCGCCCTCCAAAACGAGACATTTTCTTTTGATCCTGAACCGAAGGCTTTTTCCCACCAAGCCACAAACTGACCTTTGCAGGCTCTCATTCATGTTTATTTAAAAAACACTGGGGCTTGTAAGCTGGAATCTGTCTCAGAAGTTACATCAATAGCAAACTATTTCCTGGGATACGTCTGGAATTTAAAACCTCCAGTTTTTTGACTGTCACTACCTTTTGGCAATATTTGCCGCTGGGTCAAGTGGGTGCTGACGCCGACCGAGATCGGTGCTGCCCCTCCTGCTTTTGCCAGCAAGCCTGAAAGCTGCCAAAATTTAAACAGAAAATCTTCTTACGTGAAAATGTAGAGAATTTTACCCCTTGAGGAAAGAGCTGGGTGGTCTGAGAGGAGAGGTCACTTCTCCCATCCTGCAGTTTGAAACTTCTCCCCACTCAGTATCAAGACCAGCCTGAAACATTTCCAAGCCGGTGGGCTGTTTACTTCAGCTCTGGGAGTGTGCAAGCTCCTTCATGCATGGATCCTGATGGAAACTGCCGTTATTCCTTAGTTTGGAACGGAAAAGAAGTCAGGAGACAGCTTGGCTACCAGCCATCAGGAGAGCCCCATTACACACCCCACTCCTCTGGATCTCCAGCCCAGGCTGAAGCTGATTTTAATCCTGAAAAACACAAGAACCACACATCCACATTTTAGGAGGATGCTCTTGTGATTCCTGGTGCAGATGACTCCATCCTGCAATGGCACGTGCTCCTCAGAGGACAGTGAAGTCACCCCATGAATGGTTCTGTGTGTCTACAGCAGCCAGCGAGCAACGTGAATAGTCCTGTTGTAGCTGGCACCAGCATCTCAGCACCCTCCCCGTAACAGCCGTCTTTCAGGCACAAAGTCCTCTCTATAACTCTCCCTTATCAGGCACACCCCGTGCTTCATCCTCACCACCTTCTAAGTTGGTGTCCACTGCTGCCAGCACCCCCTCACCCACCCTTCACAGCCGACCCGCAGGGCAGACAGCTATTTACGGTGAATTCACAACCACGGGAAGCACTCCATAACCCCGGGGAGATGCAAGGGCATATTGTATTTTAATTACATTACTTGTTCTCTAGCAACTGCTCTCTGTCCCATATACTATATGCCATACAACATAATAAAAGACATGTAGATGTGGCACTTAGGGACATGGTTCGGCAGTGGACTTGGCAGTGCTAGGTTAATCGTTGGACTCGATGATCTTAAAGGTCTTTTCCAACCTCAACAATTCTATGATTCTAGTAAGGTGCTTCACAGAGGAGAAGAAATAGTTTGCCAGGGGTCTGGGACTCCTCAGTGTTCATGGGTACAACTCTTGCAGCAAAGTAAATGGATGTTACAGAAAACTCAGGAGGAGAAGGCATCAATAATACAATATTTGGTATGCTAGACACAGCTCTTCAAGCCGCAAATGCTTTGAAGGCTCACAGAGAAGCCAAAACCTTGTGGAAATGGGGCAGAGGTGACAACCTCAAGTCTTCATTTATTACCAGTGCACAGATCCTAGCAGGGCACTTAAAAGTGTCAGGAACAAATCTCTCTCATCACATCTGCCCATTATTGCCAGCGTTGCTATGCATTACACACCACAAAGATGTTTGTGCCTTTCTCTACACGGCAAGTTGTATTTCCAAACACCAGAAGATCATCCTCCATTTCCAGCCAGGACTACCCCTGCTTGGGGTTGCACGCTGCAGGGAACATGGCTGGGTTGGAACAAATATATATATGTATATAAAAAAATGATTCACTTAAAAAAACAGCTGTAAAAAGGATATCTGAGCTTGAAAATGTGTTAACACAAATTAAAATCTCTCAGTAACAACCATCTCAAAATTTTACAAGGCAGGAAACAGAATGGGCAAGAGATAGCGAGGGCTCGTTTTGCCACTGCTGGGGATGATTTAAAATTCTTATTCTGGGCGGCTGTTGTCGGTGTGACAGACATGTTATGTCTCCCGTGCAGCTCCGCAGAGCCTGTGTGAAGGAAAGCAAGCTGCTCAGCCAGCACGTACACGCCAACATCAGGGTTGGCCCATGGTTCAGCTTCCCGTAGATGACTCAGACAAGCCACCAAACCCAGCGTTCATACTGCTGCGAGGTGTTTCGGCACATAACATCCCAAATCCTGCAGGAAATGTTGGCACAGAGACATTGGAAAGCGGCGGACGCAGAGGTGGGAGATGACAAGGCCCCCCAGGTCACCATGCAGCAAGGTGTCTTTTGGAGGATTGCACCGGACCATGGGAGAGTAAAAACACACACAGCATCTCTGGCAGACTCTGGGTTTTTAGAAAATCTGTTTTTCTCACCTAATACACCCAGACAGCTTCTGCTAGTGCCTTGCAAAGGGTGGAACCACCTGTTCCTGCCGAAATCAGCCCAGCCAGGGTCTGAGCACACTGGAGGGGCTCCCACCCCCCTTGCGACATTGCCCACCTCCCATAAATTTTAGGCATGCCCACATCAGCAAAAGAAAACCAGCTCTTTGAGAAACCTCCCAATTCATGGAAAAATCTGATCCCGACCATTTCTGATCACATCCTGCTGGTAGGGACACAGTGCCCAGAGCTGCGAGACCGAGAGCACTGTACCTAGGAAGGAGACCACATTGCCACGAGATTAATTAACACACTGTCAGAACAACTGCTGGGATTTCAGAGGCTGGATGTTGCCCTCCTTAGGATTGTGCTTCACGTGGAAAGGGGAAAAAAAAGCTGAAGTCAGAAAGCAAGCCGAAGCCCTGCTCTGAAATGAGAGGATGGTTGATGTTCTCTTTTTAAGGGGCACAAGGGTGGTTGGAGATGTCAGGCAGCTCCCCCAGTACTCAAACCCTCCTTGCCTGGGGCAAAGAATAGAAACCAGTTTCTTCACATCTCACCTGCCTCTGGACACTGGGGATAATTAAATGACACATAATTGTCACCCACTCTCTGGAGTACAACCCGCCAGGTTTGTACCCAGTTCGAAGGTGAACAGGCATAAAGCGAAGCGTTGGTGTGCATTTAAAAAGATTCAAAAAGGATTTTCATGGTGCTGTGGCTTTTAAAAATTGTTGCTATTTCAACGACAACCATGTTCATGGTTTGGTTTCTGCCTGAAGTTGAAGACTCTCTGCTTTGGTGCCATATGAGTAAATAAATAAGGGAGCGATATGGGCTCACCTCACCTCTCTGAGCTATGGGAATTGCAGTGAGAAGAGACAAAACCAGCATTTTGAGGAATTAAAGGCAATGTTTTCCCAAGTATTTTCCCTCCCAGCAGAACTTTAACATTTAGGTCTCTTTCTTAATTAGCCCAGTTATGTGGCCATGTAATTGCTTCCAGGAGCAACTCCCTCCCCTCCTGCCTGGCCTAAATATCCCTCCTGGTATGAAGAAAACATTTCTTTCAGGTCAAATTATTTTTATTTTGATTATGGTACCAGGTTTCAGGCCTATAAACACATGTGGTTACCAGCACAAGAAAAAAATTAACTGAACTGCTGCCAGAGCCAGCTGCTGATCTGGCACCTGGCACCCCGGGCTCAGTTCCCAGCTCTGCTGTTAGCCCAGGGACTCACGGTGTGCCCCGTGCCTCAGTTTCCCCATCTGTAAAGTGAATGCTTTCCAGGTCTACTGAAAGCCCAGTCTGGACACTTTAGCTTTCCTTTGCTTTGAATCACAAAGACCATTGCACAAAGCCATTTCTACCCCATATAAAGCCAGACTAGAGGACATGTGCAGCCACACGGCCACCTTGCCATTATTTCAGCTCTTCATCTGAAATCACCTAATTTTCCAGTCTCATTCCTAGAGAGGCATTAAAAACAGCCTAGGGGAATACCCAAACCTACAGGGTTTTCTCGAGCACGCTTATCCCCCATCTCCTGCTGCCCACGAGGAATTAGTTGGTTTTCACAGCATTCCTGTCCCAGGGAGGGCTCCGACCATGCCCCCACGCCCCGAAAGCCCGCCCCACCAAAGGCAAGAATGCTCACCGTAACTTGCCTAATCCTGCTCGTCCCTCTGTGCCAGTCCTCCCACACGGGGAGCAGCCTGCCAGAACTGCTTTTCATAACTGAATAGCTACAAAAAACCTGGCCCGGCTTTGCTTTCTTCCCACTCTGCTACAGCCCTGCTGCCCCAAACCCAGCAGCACAGGGATCCAAACCCCCCTGGGTTTCCTCCCTGGAAATCAGGGATGCTCCACAGGCTGGATCTCAGTTACAGAGGTCCTTGGTGATGGTGTTGTTGGTTGGTTGTGCTGGCAATGACCGGACATTCAGCAGCGGACTGATGAGCAAGGAGGGGATGGGAGAGGGGGTGCCCATCGCTCTTGCTGCCACCAGAACGGGGGGAGATGCCACACCCAGACAATCCCTTCCCCATTCCTACAGTGCTTGTGCCTTGCAGCTTCGGGACCCTTTCTTTATGGTATCAGTTCTTGCAGAGGATGAACCACCCCGACAGCTATTTTTGTCTAAACTCATGCTTGAGGGTAGCTGAGTAACGCAGGGTGCTCAGGCATTGTTTTCTCGCTTTGGGGGAATTTTTGATGTGGAGGACGGTAGCCAGAGAAAACACAACTATTCCTCAAGCTGAAGGTTTTCCAGGAACATGGAGTGAGCTGCTTTTGGACTTACAAGTGATTAGATTTCTGTCATCCTTGGGTCACCTGCCTATGCCAAAGCCATGGCTATCCAAATTCTAAACGTGTGCCTGGGCTCAGCATCCACTGGAGGGAAAGGGATCTCCCCAGCCAAGTCCTTTGTTTCCCAGATGACAAACTTTCCCCCTTGGTCTGATGTGATGGAGAAGCTGGATTTGCCCCACAGCATCCTCAGAGGCAAGGAAGGTTGGTGCTGCGCCAGCTGCAGTGCCCTGTGGCACGCACGGTTGCCCCAAGGATCCCACCTGGCAAAATATTTTGGTCAGATTTGCTATCTGATACAGTTGGGTTTTGGAAAGTGTAATGCATAGGCTTAGCCTAACTGCTGAAGCACTCAGATGGTCCCGCTGGGATAATTAAATTAGTTAACTCTGCAGTTGTAAGCCGGCAATTTCAGGCACATCTACTGCAAGGGAAACACGTGTGTGCCTCACATCTCCGGGTGAAGGTGTCCGTCCGTGTCCTCCAAGAGTCTCACTGGAGCCTCGAGGGAGCAGCTGAAGGACGGAGATGCTGGAAAACACCGATCCAGCCCAGCTGTGAGCTCTGCTTCAAGCCTCAAGGTCCTGCTGTCTCCTCGACGTGTCCTTTGTCCCACACGGGGCTGGGGTGCAAGGCTGGGGAGGGACCGAGGAGGCAGTCGAGGCCTGCACCGTGTGTGACTCTTTGCCCACTGCCGCAGCTCTATGCCACCCATCAGACCTTTTCTGCCTGAAAGGTGGAAACCAGAGCCCAGATACTCTCCTCCTTCCCCACCCATCACGTTAGCCTTCTACATCAGCCCCAAAAGCACGTGCAGGCACCCTTCCTGGGGCCGGTGACCTTCCGCAGAGACCCCCGACAGCACCAGGAGTGCTGTGTGGAGAGGAGGGTCCGCACCTCTGAACAGCTACTGCCACACAGCAGCCCTTCTCCCAAAATTCAATTACCAAACACAGATGCTGCTGTTTTTAGCATCCTGGCTATTTTGTAACCGCAAGCATTTCTTCATGTTGTCACAGAATCACAGAATCATTCAGGTTGGAAAAGACCCTTGGGATCATCGAGTCCAACCATCAGCTCTGCTCTACAAAGTTCTCCCCTACACCACATCCCCCAACAGCTCATCCAAACGACCCTTAAACACATCCAGGGATGGTGAATCCACCCCCTCCCTGGGCAGCCTATTCCACTGTCTGACCACTCTTTCTGTGAAAAATTTTTTCCTAATGTCCAGTCTGAACCTCCCCTGTTGCAGTTTAAAGCCATTCCCTCTTGTTCTGTCACTAATCACCTGTGAGAAGAGACCAGCACCAGCCTCTCTACAATGTCCTTTCAGAGAGCTGTAGAGAGTGATGAGGTCTCCCCTCAGCCTTCTACTCCTCAAACTAAGCAGTCCCAGCTCCCTCAATCTCTCCTCACAGGACCTGTTCTCCAGGCCCTTCACCAGCTTCGTTGCCCTCCTCTGCACTTGTTCCAGCACCTCGATATCTCTCTCGTATTGAGGTGCCCAAAGCTGGACACAATACTCCGGGTGTGGCCTCACCAGTGCAAGGGGACTATCACCTCCCTACTTTGGTCCCGGCTTCTCAGCCCGTTTTCGCTTATTGCTTCTCTTCCACATTTCCACTGGCAGCTGAAAATTTTGAAAGCTCACTTCGGATTAACCCGGCAAGCAGGATTTAATGGCTTGCAAATGGTTAGGGATTTGGGGAAGAGACCACCCCTCGAGGCTGCTGAGGGGGGCGTCTAGTCCTCACAGGGGCAGAAAGCAAGACCCACTTCTGAGTGCATGGTCTGTGGGAGCCGGTGGCCCAGCTCCCAGTGATCCAGAGTGGTTTCCAGGCAGGATCCAAGGCTTTTGAGCTCCCTGAGGACGGTTGAGGAGGGCAATCTGCTGCGCCTTGCTGTGCCTTCATCCTCCTGAAGTTGGGTCTTAGGTGGGTTTGCGTCAGTCCTTTTTTACCAATTTATTAGCTCGTAATACACAAGTCCAACACAGAGTCCGACAGCCAGATGCTGAGATTTGTTAGATCCTTTAGCCACATCCTCTGCCCGTGCTGGGGGCATCCTCCACAGGGTCCCTGCTGTGGGGACGTGGAATGGACAGACGTCCAACGCAGGAGCCAATGTGGGGACTCGGCCCTCGGGGTTGTTCTTGTTTCACTGGGGCCAAGGTCAACCCAAAGAGGTGGGTTAAGACGTGCAGGATGTGATCCCAACGCGGAGCCATGCCGTGTCTGCGAAGCCTCATGCAGACCTCGGCAGGGACCTGGAAGGTCTCGAGATGAGCTACAGCTAGTGCTAAACCCCCAGTGGACACCAAGGGAGCCGGGAAGGAGCATCCATAGGTTCACAGGGTTGGAAGAACAGCCACAAAAACAGGCCTTCCAGGTCCTGGCACAAGCTTTTTATTACCCAAAGTCTGCAGAGCAGAGCACTGGCAGCAAAATCAGCTGGAGGTGATGCCCCATCCGCTTGGTGCTGTGCTGGGGCAGCATCCCCGTCAGTGGGATCCGTGTGGGGCTCTGGCCTACCTGCCACACCGCCCCCGTGCCCTTCGTTTGCAAAGGCCGGTAATTAAAGAATAGAAAATCACAAGGAGCCTTTGGAAAAAAGGAAAAAAAACAACTTCATTGGCATTTGCAAAGATAAACTCATTAATTCTTTTAATGAGGAATCAAAGCCTCAGAGCCTGTCATGGCTGCAGCCACGGGAAGATCGCTCCCTGCTCCTCCGTGCTCTCCTTTGGTAGCCCTGCGAGCTGGCCGAGCACGAAGCAATGAGCAAAGAGGAGCAGATGACTTCTGTTCTGCCCTCCCAGCGCTTCCAAAATGCTCCTCTTACCACGGCGCAAGCACCGCTCGGACACGGTAACCATTGTGTAGGCTCTCAGAATAGCCAAGCAATTAAAAATAGCCCCATCCCTTTGATCTCTTCCCTTTCTTCAGCCGTGAGCACTCCAGCAGATACGTGCATCATACCAAGGCTTTCCCACTCATTCAACATTTTGGGCTCATCCTGAAAGGTCTTGACAATCACCTCCACCTCCTCCTGAGGTGCTGAGCAACTTGTCCAGAGGAATATGATGGACATGTTCAGTCTTTCAAGACCAAACCACTGGCAAGCAGACACCCCCAGTGGGCAACCAAACCAAGTAGCACATGCACAACCAGCTCTGCGTGTGTGGGTATTGCATGGAATTTTGTTACCTGTGCACCCACGCAACCTCACGTGCTACTAACGTGTTTCCACACCAAATTCCCCAGATGCAACAAAACCCCATGACATGCAAACATCACCCTTTGCACAGCTCCTCATCAACACTGCACACATGCCCACCTGTCTATGCAAACCCCCCCGCAAAGTATAAACGCAAGTTATGCTTTGCATTTCCAAATACAGCCCCAGAAAGCACTATCAGAGGAGAAGTGGATGAGGAGGATTTCCTGGGCAGGCGGGAAGAGGAGCAGCCCATGTCCCAGCCCCGGTGTTGGCTCAGGGCTGCATCCTTCCCCCTCTTTCCCCAGCCACTCTGCACTGTGGACTTTCAGCCTGGTCCACAGTCCATCTGTGACCTCCTGCCACACCAGCAGGTTAATACAGAGCCTCGAGGAAAGCTGTGGTCATCAGCGTGCGGTGGCAGAGGCAGTTTTAATGTGTTGGTTTTAAAGTGAGGAACTGCCTGGGAACAAGCGGTGAAGCCACTTTCCAAGCGAGCCAGGGGGACGTGGCCATCGCTGGCATTGCTCCCTGTGGGTCTGACACCGATCTGGGGACAGTCACCTTTGTCCCCTCCCCGCAGTGGCAGCTCGTGGGGCTCCAAGACTGCAGGCTCTGGGCAGGGGCGGGAAGGCTGGCAGTGAAGGGGCCACCTCGCTCTCCCCATAGGTGGTTTTGAGGCAATTTGGGGTTTTTTGCAGGCTTTGGTTTGCTGGGAAACTCCCGCTCGGGCTTGCAGGACATCCTGCACCGCACACAGAGGTGAAGCAACCAGCGGCTGCTTGTACAGAGAGAATTAGGAGGGGGCAATTGTGCTATTCCAAGTTGTGGCTAGTAAAATATAATAACACGTGTAAGTTGGTTTTACTGCCTGTCCAGCTTATTAGCTAATAAAATAAGCTTAGCATGTTAAACGTTGCTGGTGTGGATCATCAAAAGACAAGAGTGATGCCTCACATCCATTTCCCCTGCAATCACCCAAATACGTGATTCCCTCACTCTTTTTATCCTCTAAGCTCCTCTGGAGGAGGAAAAGCCAATCTCTTCCTCCAATACCACTTCACTCCAGCACCCTCTGCGCTGCCAAGCATGAAACGCCATAAAATATCACGTTCTTCTAAGAGGGGAAAACGCACGCACAGCATCGGATGTCACCCTGCTGGGGAACAGCAAGGGGAGAAACCCCACGGCTGTTTCTCCATCCCACCCGATGAATTGCTGCCAGCAGTTTCCCTGTGAACAACAAGGCGATGCCTGGCACCAGGAGGAATTTGCCAGCCGTGGCTGCACAAAGAAAATAAAAAAAAAAAAGAAATTTTGAGGGAGAAATCATAAGAATAAAATGAAATTTTAGGAGTGTGATGTGGAAAAGCTGCTCGCACTGTCCTTCGATGTAGTCTCTCACTTTGGCTCTCGCTAAAGTCCAGTCACTTGGTCTTGCAGGGAGAGGACCCGGGAGCAAAATCTCCCCGGTTCGCACTTCAGATCTGTTATCTGGCTTTGCATGGCAGATTGAAGAGAGAGGTTGTGCTCTGTGTTTGCAACTGAAAATGAAACGTGATAACATCTCCAGAGTGGAAAATTACAGAGGCTAAGAGCAAGTAAAGCCCGTAGTGGTATGAATTCGGCTTCTGACAGAGCCAGGGCTAGGTGCCTCGGGGTCCTGCCTCCACCTCACCACGGCAGGCCCGGGGCTCCTCTCTCCTGAACTCAAAAATGTGGGGTTTAACTTATTCCTGCTTGAAACGTGTGCCAGGAGGAAACAACAACATGGTGGACTCAGCGTGTAAAAATCAGCGCAGAACAGAAGTGCAGGGACTTATTAAAGAAATCCATTTGGAGAGGAATGGGTTTTCCGTTCGAACAGAAGGATGCGCTTCCCCATACCACCCGCGTTGCTCTGCACACCGCAGACCCACCTCGGAGGATGCTACGGGACCTTTAGCAAAGCAGAGAACAACATCACCTCGCTGCTGAGCCCTTGCAGGGATGGCACCGTCGCCTCTTACCTGGGTCATCTTGGCGAGATCCAGTGAGGGCCGTTGCTCCTGAACCTCCTCTGGTCTCCGTCGCTTGACCCCGACTTTTTTGTCATTCAGGACGCAGGGCTGCGAGCGGCTTCGGGAGAGCCCACCAGCCCGTCGGCCCAGCTCCGGCGTGGAGGCAGGCGTGCTGCTTGCCGAGGGCGGGCAGTACTCCGAGGAGGAGAAGCGGTCGTGCGAGCAGGAGAGGGACCTCTGCATGTCCACCCGGTCTCCTCCCTGCCCGCCGGTGGCTGATTTCCTCGGCTGACATCCCAGCCGGCTGCTGAGGGCGGGATGCTCGCAGCAGAGCGGGTTGGAGCGTGAGGGCAGGCTGAAGCTCGAGCTCCTCTGCATGGTGGCAAAGCCGTTGGAGTAGCGTTGCACGCTCCCCCCGCTGTAACACCGCCGTTTCTCGACTGGCGTCCAAACCTTCGAGCCTAAGGGTCTCCACGAGGTCCCGCAGCTTGACATTTCATCCGAAAACGAGAGCGAGCGGCACTGGCGCTTGCTGGGGGGGGCTGACGGGTTGCCGTGAGGGTCGCTGAGGCTGAGGTCTTTGATCAAGTTGGTGACGGAGCAGGTGCTGGCCGTCTCCCTCGGCCAGTGCGAGCCCTCCTCACCCTTGTCCGACAAGCAGTCCCAGATGCTGGCGCCCGGCTGCTCGAGCTGAAGTGGACATTTCCTGCTGAGATCTCTCCATCTGTCATTTTCTGGTTCGGAAAGGAGAGAAAAAAAAAAGACAAAAACACACACGCACAGGCATTAGCGTTAATTAATTCTGCGATTCGCTTTCTACATCCATAAACAAAAAGAGTAGCATATGGGATGTTTTCCCGTACAAATTAATTAACTCTTGGAATATGGTTTTCCGAACTGCCAGCAGAGCGGTTGCTGCAGTGTAGATGGAGAGAGAGACAAAGTGATAATCGCAGCAGGAGGAAAACCGCTAGAAGAAGATAAAAACATGCGTTTGAAAATCCAGATTGCACTAGCTAAGGCAAATTCAGCAGTATAAAATGGTATGGCCATGGCCTTATCTCTATGCTATATCACGTCTCAGATACGTGCGGTTTGTCCTGGGCTCCACAATCAATAATTGCCAGAGAGGTTGACAAAAACTGGAAGTGAAGAGCACAAAGCTGTAGCACTGCTGGGGCAAGATGGACCTTGGGAGACAAAACTCCAGAAAGGAGATGAGAGAGCAGTTGGGATGGTACTAACAGAAAGGGGAGTGCCCCCCAGGCATCCAGCTGCCCGTCGTAGCACAGAAATCCCAACAAGGTCATCAGAGCCTACGGGAAACCAACAGCCATCCCAACACCCATTGGGCTGTCCTGGTCTCAGCTGCTGCTAAAACAGCATTGCTCCCCAAGTCAGGGTCTGAGCACCTCTCCCAGACCGACCCAAAGACACCGTCTAACAAAAGTCGCTGCACATAATAAGATGCTTGATAACCTCCAGCAGTTCTTTGCCTGATGCTGTACTTAGGCTCCTGTTGTCCATCTCCCCTCTGTCTCCCAAATCTGGGGCCACCTGGGTGCTCTGGCCCAGGTGCTCCCCAGCCTGGGTACCCACAGGGAGCGGGAAGGTGCTACAGAAACCAGGTACCCACGTACCCACACCCTCCTACTCTTCTGCAGCAACCTGGCTTTAGCATCTCTTCAGGGTTGCCTTGAAAATCCCAGTTGTACCTAGCACAGCCAATTGTCTGCATCTCTGTAACACACATAATGCTGAAGCATTTATTTAAAGGAACAAATCATTTGATAGGCTCATCTTTTTTTTTTTTTTTTAAATAACAACATTTTATTATTTTCTTCCCTCTCTCTTTCACTCAGCTTGTTCACATGGGAATTTGTTCCTCCTGCAAATTTGGCTTGCGTTAACAGCCTCCCAAGGCAGCACAGCAAAAGACGGTGGTGACCTGTTGCGTGGTTTCAGGGTCAGCATAAAGACATTCCCTTTATCAGACGGGTTTTGCAGTGCTTGGGCCAAGCTCTGACAAACCTGCACCTCCAAAGTCTGCGGGCTGAAACATATATGGCTACAGGTAGCTCCGTGTAGGAAGACTGAAAAGCTGGCTACAGCTGTATTCAGAAATCCCACTGCTGGCCATGTCAAAAGAGAGGATTTAAGGTGATGATCTCATTCCCACACACGGTCCCGCTGACAATAAAAGAAGAAAGCAAAGTATCATCAAGGTCTGGCTCCCCAGCGCAGGATGCGCAGGCGAACGGGGCTCTCTGCCGTTGACGCTCAACAGGAAAACCATGGTAGGACAACCCCATCAGCTGCTGCAATGGAAAAAAGTAATCACCCCACAGACCTTCCCTGCTGACTGTTTTTGTCGTCGGCTGCTGTGAACAGAGGCAGACCGTGCTAGCTAACCGTCGCTGCGAAGTTTCACATGATCATATCTAAATCATGTAATATTTTTTAGGGGTTTTGGGGTTTTTCCACTCAGGCAACTGACAGATGAATTAAAAGCCGTACCCAGCCCGCAGCTGGTAGGTACCAGCCTGACAGGGAAGATGCAATGGTGCAGAACGCTTCTGACCAAGGCTCGGTTTCAAGTCAGGAGGTCAGATTTGGGGGCCCTTACACCACTCTTGGCCAGTTTTCCCATTTCTCCCCTCATCCAGCTGCCGCCGTAACAGCTCCAGCCACAAACAGCCTGGCTCTGCCCTCAATAACCACACAGCATTTTAACTGTTGCTGTCCTCATTTTAATAAACACAATGAAAAGTGATAAATTTGCACTAAACAACTACATCTATGTTTAGATCTTTATTATTTTCCCTCTGTATTATGCTGCCAGCAGAGAGATTTCTTGGGTCAGGTCAGCAGACAAAAGAAACAGAAATAGAAGCTGATTTTTCATGGCAAGCTGCCACAATCCTCTGGCTGGAGATGTCACGCTGTACAAAAGGCCTTGGTGAGGAGGATACGGGACACCTTCCTCTTTCACCCCTGCTTCAGCACAAACAGCTATAAATCTTCCAAACCTTGCAAAGAAAATGGTAATTGCACTGTTATCCCCAGCACCAGCCTGGGGTTATTTGCTTTTCCCCTTGCACTGTGGGAGCTGGTTTTTTGGCAGGGCAGGGAGGAGACCCTGGCACAACCCGGCCCCACCAAACCCCTGAGCACCACTGACCAGTCCCAAATTACCAGATAACCCAGAAAATGGCTTTTCAGTGCAAACAGAAAACTGTTCACTCCGAAACAAATTGAAAATGGGGTAGTCTAAGGGCTGAGGGTGTAAATAAAGGACTCAGGAGAGCCTTACTGAGGAAAAGCGGCTGGTTTTCTGTTCAATTTTTTAAGACTAAGATTCACATCCTGAGCACGCTGATAACGATAATTGCAGTGGAGCCGTTAATACTGCTGCAGTTAAGCGTGTATTAATTTTCTTAAATTACAAACCTCAGCCTGGTTTACCCTGAGGCAGTAATTTGTTCCAGGATAAAACCCACCATGAGAACCCCTCGCTTTGCCAGCAAGCTGCCTCGCTGGAAAACTCTCCTCTGCCTATTGGAAAAACAATAGGAGAACATTTACAACCTGAGCATGATGTAAGTGTGGCACGAGGGGCTCTGGTTAAACAGATCCTTCAGATCCTGAACAGATTCGGTTAAACAGAACCTGGTTAAACAGGTCCTTCTTGGCTGTTAGTGTCCTTGGATGAAATAGTATCTTACTTTGGGATTTTAACTTAAAACTGCAAAAACGAACACTTCAAGTCACTTAATGAGCACATCCAGCAAATTTCTTTCAAGATGTTTTGATCTGTAAATCTGTATTTCCAGGGTGAGGCAACACAAAGTGAATTTTCTGGCATCTGTTTGATTGTGAAACAGCTTTCCAGCTCCCAAGACACAGAGGATTGTTATCAGCAGCCTGGGGAGGACTGAATTTCTCGTCCTACCCTCCCTGGCCACGACAGCAGGAGCTTGAGCCCTCCTGCAAACCACGCATGAAGCAGCAAGAAATTCAGGTTACAGCTGCAAGCTCCCAGGCTACCCAGTCTCAAGGGGACCCAAACTCAAGCTATTTCTGCTCTCCAAAGCCCAGCTGCGATAGATAGCTCTGATTCAGCCCTGGAATGAACGATCTGAGCTGCAGCCTGCACACCTTCCCACCGTCCTGCCCTGCCTCCGTTGACCCCCAGATGGGGGAGAGCGGCCCTGCCAGGAATGCTCCAGGAGGGAGATGTTGGGTGTCAAACCCCTGGAGCATTCAGGGTGTGGGTGAAGAGCGGCCATCACTGCAAGCTGCAGCATCTGCTCTCCGCGCAAGGCCAGTGCCTCGCCGGCACGCACCGGCAGGACTCGCCGGGCTGGGCAAGTGGCAACAAGCCCCGGCAAGAACTGGCACGCCCCTGCTCTGGCTGCTGGGCCAGCCTCACCTGGTTTATCTTCCCCCCTCTCCTGTTTTCAGAGACAAGCCAGAAGCCACCTGTGTGTGAGCATGGCCCAACCTGCCCTGTGATCATCGATAGCATGCTCAAACACTATCAGCACCGATACCTGCTCCTAAATTTCCTTTGGGGCAAAACCAAGACATTCACTTTTAAGAGTGAACACAAACCCTTAACAACGTCCATCTGTTCTCCCGTGCAACTTTCAACGCATCAAATGAGCTCAGTGGTCCAGTGGCACGAGGCACTCGCGGGCTGAAGCCACATCCCCAAAATCAAGGAGATGGATGTTGTCCTCCAAACACCCACCCCAAGAGCTTTGCACAGCCCCACGGAGAACGGGATCCATCCTCAGAGCATCACAGCCAGGTTTCCGAAAGCTGAGCTCCAGGTTTTGCAGGAGCAGTGCAAGGACACGTCAGGCACCTTACAACTTCAGGATGGTCGCAGGCTTTTCAAACGACTGCTGTGCTCCTCTGGTGACACAGAGTAAATTTTAATGGCCACATTCATAACCACAGAGAAGGGTGTAAAACCAAAACGCTGACACAACTTTAACTACAGCGACACAAATGTGCTGCTATAATATTTTTACAGTTCCTTTTTATACATAATGCATGATCCTTCTGCTCAAGTTTCCTCTACGTTCTTTTCCCGTGAAATAATTTACATTAATACATAATTTATTACGGCAACTTGTAAAGCAATTAGGGGTTTCAATCAATTTTTCTTCTCCTTTTTGGCAGATAAATTCTGTTTGGATCCTAACCCAAACATTTCTCTTCACACTGGTGCACATCCAATTCCGTTTTTTCACATGTTGTTCAAGTTGAATTTCAGTCTCCCGGTCCCCGTGCATGGGGGAAAGGCAGCCTGCATTTTTCACTGCCCCCTGTTTATGTTCGAGAGATGATTTCTAAATGTGGAACAAATTTAATGGTTGTAATTAGCTGATGGCAGTGCCATAGAGCCTTCCCATTGCAGAAATAAGATTAAAATACGATCCACGGAGCTGTGCTTCCATGGGAAATGAAAACAACAGCCCCCAAACCTACCGCTGGAGAGTAAACACACCAGCGGGCTGCGGGCTCCTCATGCCAACAGCCTGCACGGGGGAGGGAAATTCCCCACCTCGACGGCAAAACGTGCCCTGCTCTTCAACGCGATCCTCTGGCAAGGTCTCCCTGCTCCAGCTACGCCTCGCCGGCTTTCCCCACGTGGCTTTTTCTCTTTGTGGGTTGACTGTGCTTGCACACGCACCAAGACACTGCTCTACGCTGACAGCCTTTCCAAAAAGAACCCCAAAATCCCAGGAAATCCCGGTTCAGAAACAGGAGACGCGCGAGCCCTGTGGGTGCTCTCAGGATGTGATCGAGGGGGCTCACCCTGGGTGGGCTGGCCTTTCTTCTGGGTTCTTGGCTTTCCTCTGTCACCCGTGCAGGGGGAAAAGCCACTTCTAGGTAAGAGATGTGCAAAGACAAGACCCAAGGCTGCAACCCCCCCTCTCGGCACAAACCACACCGGTGGAGGAGCGTGCTGAAGGACAGACGAGCTGACCCATGCGCTTCGTTCATCATCCCGCTCTGCCGCAGCGAGGGCAAATTCTGGCGGTGCTTTCCAAGGGGAAAAGCGAACAAGTTACTTTTAAAAGAGCATTTCACAGAGGATATATGCAGGGTCAGTCCCTCATGGGCTCAAACCCATCCTCCTCCTCCCTTTTACAAGCAGGGCTGTGCATGCAACACCGGCCGTGCCAGGACTCTGATCCTGCAGCCACGGCGACTGCACTCGCAAGCACCTTGTCACAGCCGCAATAAAACCCTGCAACTTGCCACAAAGATAATTTCTTGCTTACAAAGAAAACACAAGGCCGTGGCTGTCGGCATGCACCCGCTGACTTTCTCTTAGAAGGCTGGACTAGTGCAACCTCTGATGCTACTGATTTAGACATTGAGTGCTGCTTCTACACCTGCTAGGGCAAGGTTAGGCAATGCTGCCAATGCCTTGATAAAATATTTTAAATTTTCTTCTGCCATCCACCCAAAGACAGAAAAATTTCAATATAGGAAGTCAAAAGTAATGCCCCAACTTTCTAATACACCGTCTTCTTTCTCTAGTGCGATCACTGATATTTTCTCTGGGGACATGTGATGGAGACCGCAGGGGAAGGAAAGGGGAAAAGGAGAAAAAAGCCCCTTAGCCAACAACAGGACAATTCTTATACTCCCAGGTGTTTCAAGGACCCATCAAGGAGAAGGGAAAAAAGAAATTGTTGAATTTATAGTTTTAGCCATTTCATCTTTCATCTTCCTCCCAGCAAAGGGCTATATAAAGATAAAAACCAATCCTTTTAGAAATATTATCATCACACTGGCAGAAGTATTTCTTATAAATCTAAAAATCAAAAGATTATTTAGGTCACCTTGAGAAGTGGATCTAACATTGCATCATCTGGCATATCAAGTCTTTAGTAATGTTTACTCATATATTGAGTTCTATTACAATCTATAACCGATTTTCAGATTTTTGTGGTGTTTAGTGACTTATGAGGTATCTACATCTAAGATGCACTGGCTTCAGCTTACTCTTTTTCCCCACATTACGCCTCAGGTAAGCAGGACCCCAGCCTTGCCACCTTGGGCCAGCTGGGTTTCTTGGTCATGGTGCATTATGCACCCCTTGCGGCTTTGACCCAACTTCTTCCTTCTCCTTCCTGGAGACAACTCTCTGAGCCAATGCCTGTGGGAAGCTCCAGGGTTTGGATGATCCTCTCCCTGGCAGCCTGGCTGGGTTTCCCTCTGCCCCGCTGTCCCATGGCCCCAGGACCAGCCACAAGCTGTCTGCCTACCCAAAGCCGCCCTCACCCTCAAAGGCAACCAGGAAGCCCCTGTGCTAAGACCCTCAGCCTCTTCTGGCTAAAAACCCAGAGAATTCAACCAACTTCCTTCCATCCCCCCAACATCATATATGGGACTATGAGTCTTTGCCTCCCGTTGGCTGCGCTGCCAGTCCAAACTTCACCTGTTTATTTATCTCAGTGCTTTCCACTGACAGGGACTTGGCCCTTTGACCTGAAATCTTCCCCCAGTTTTGCATTCAGTGCCATTATAACCATAGGACTTTTTAAATAAGTCAAGCAAGTTTTAACACTGGATTAGTCATGGCCCACGTTTGAAGACATCAAGAAGAATTCTCAGGAAAGCTGCCTAAAATTAAACCCAAGCCAACCAATGCCCTTGCATGCTGGGGAGATGAGCTCCTCTTGACTGGGCATGACAAAGACCATTACATGGCAAGCTGTCATCAAGGAGGTGACATTCAGTTCCCTCAGAAAGAGGGTAATTTGGCAGCCAAGGAAGACCAGCGCAGTGCTGCGAAGACACAGAAGGCTTTGTAAAAGCTCTTAAAGACAAACTGCTTTTCAATTAGGCATAGACTCTTCATATCTGTTGAAGAGCCTGCCAATGCCACAGCACAAGACAAAACCATCTGATTGGGTTTCTTTGTTCCTTACTCATGTTTGCCAGGCAGGAGAAAGGGAACGGGCTGTCTCTACCCCTTCTTGACTTTGAAGCTTGTGACTTTCATCTGAAAAAATCCAAATGCTTTCCATTTTCCCCCGCCCCCCAATGACTGGAGGTATCAGAGAGCTTGGGAAATATCTCCTGTCAATGCATGTGCTCGGCTCCCATTAACGCTAATGAGAGTTGTGTCCATGAAGAAAAGGGGCAGCCTCTTTGTCTGTAAAGTATTGGCTTTCATAGTAAGTAGCTTGGCTCAAACTTGACCTACAATTTTAATTGGGTTTTGAGACTTCGCCTAGTGACTGGCTCCCCGCTACAAAACCCAAAGAGCACAACATAACAGCACATCCTCCAGCACTATCAGTTTTTCCAGGATCACTGGCCAAGGCACCAATCCCCATCAATTCTGATGGCTGTTCAGCATAAAAATTGATAGCAAGCTCTGGCATAAAAGGTATTAAACATCCTACATCATGGTTATTGTCAAAGGCAGAAAAAGACATTTTCCTTATTGTTTGAGGCCTGTCCAAACACTTTGTGCCAAGTGGTAAAACATTTTAGTGATAATACTGATATTTATTACTTGCATCGTGCAAACAGTCAAGAACCATAGTCATGGGCTAGATACTCAAACACAATCTCAGGCCCAACATTCTTATAAACTCAACTGCATGAGTTACTCTAAAAATAAGCAGATATATCAAAGGGAAGGGAAAGGAGATAAGCAATTCACTCAGCAACGGCAACAGGGCAGGACAACCACCTCTGGGAATGAGGGTGGCATGGGCGCGATGGCCGCCACTAATGAGTGGTGGGATGGGTGCCCCTCCATCCCCGCTGTGTGGGGTGGGTGGGTGGATGCCCCCCCGGGAGGCAGAAGAGCATTTTTTGGAGAGATCCAGACAGTCAGGACATCTTCCCGCTCATCGCTATAAGGAAGCGGGAGCGGAGGTGGAGTAAATATGGACAGAAGTTTCTGTTACTTACCCATCACGCCACAAGAGAAGAGGGTAGGTCCTTGACTCATCTTTGGAGTGTGCTGCAAACAACCAGAAAAACTATTCACTTCTCGCAGACTCAACCAGGGCACCAGAAACCACCCTGCCTCCAGCCTTGGCAAAGCCACGTGGCACCCGGCGGGGAGGAGAGCCTTGGGCACTCGCGACGGTCTCATTTTGGTAGGGATGGGGGGACAGACCCAGTCATCTTCCCTCAGTGAATTCAAATTTACTTAAACACTGTGGAGAGCTGGTCTCAAGGCCCGAGCTTGCAGATCATGGGTCCTGCAGCTAGTCCTTACCCACAGGAATAGCTGCAGTGAGGTGCCCAGCCCTGGGACCCAAAACACCAGAGAAACTACTGAAATTCAGCAGTAATTCTGGATTGGGCAAGAAAGTAGCAGCAGTGGTGTCTGAACCCCATCCAAGCCCACTAAGACCTCCCGTCTAGATATAAAGCAGCTACTTAGTTTTTTTAAACATATAGTGTGTTTCTAAGGCAAGGCACCCTCAGCCCAGCACTTCTGCGGAGTCTGCGTTCGGATCGTGCTGTTTTGCACTAAAAATAGGGAAAATAGCCACTATATGCATACAAAATAATCCCGGTTGCTTTTTACACTCTTTTTTCCCAAGAATTTTCCTCTTGAGAGTGTAAGAGACATCATCACACTTCTAAAAATGGGCATGGACAGTTTTATATATAATAAATCAATATGTCAACTGTAGCTACGTGCCACTTCGGCTATTTCTGCAAAAACACACTTTCATACTAATTGTTATTTTACTATCCCCAAAAATATCCATATTCTGCTTCTGAAGTGTTCTGGCAACATCATCCCATCTGACCGAGGCTTTACATCATCTGAGGGCACCAGCATGACCTCCCCATTCATCTGCGCTGTCATAGATACATTTTATCTGGCATTAGGCCACCACATTCACATCTTCTCTCCTGATCCATGTTTTACACGTTGCCTGCTCACATAATAATGATAATAACACACCAAATACTGGCACCTGCCTGTACAGAGCAATACAACAAAAGGATCCTACTTTATATACAGAATATTGTAAATATTGAATATAGAGGGTGGTGGAGGCAGAAAACAAGGATGGCATGCAGATGTGGTGAAGGTAAATAAGGGTTGGTCACCTTCTTTGGGGCATGTGCCACTTTTCTAGGTGAAGTAAGGATATTTCTATCTGTTAAGCCCCAACCTTATGAAGCAGCAGGTAGAATTATCAGGAGACAGTTGAGGACAGGCAGCTGTCTTCAAAGAGTGACCAAAGTGGAGCAAAGATGGAAGTGGGACAAGCCCCAGAGAAGGAAGCGGTTGTGCCAGCACCCATCTGTGTGCCAGCCCCAGAGACCAGCTACTGCCTGCAAAGGCGGGAGGGAGAGGAACATCTTTAGGTGACATATGTTCCATATTGAGTATAATTACCATTTTGTAAGAGTTTTGTCTTAACGTCAAGTTGGGAGCTTAACCAAACGAACCCACTGGGTGTTGGTAGGTGATATTGCCCCACTGCTCAGGCATTTATTTCCTTTAGGTTTTGCTTTTTGGCCTTTCCCATGAAGTCAATGGAAAAACTCTTGCTTTCTTTGGTGGATCAGCCTTCTTGTGAACATCTGCCCCAATTTAACAGCCTGGACAACCCGGCTATTCAACCTGTGTAACTAGGACTCTCCTTGCACTATTGACCCAGCCCCAGAGCTGCGGGAGGCACTCGGCAAACACGCGAGGGCAAAGTTTCGCGTTACAGCTCTGCACCTCCGCTGCCTACCATCGGACAGCCCAGGGGCCCATCCCTTCCCGTAGCAGGAGAAGAAACTACTTCTCATCTGCCTCTCTGCAGGCAAGTTCCCCTCCACCTGCCCCACGCACCTCCTGGGGCAGAGCCGGCATCGGGTGCTCTCCCCTCTCGTCCCTTGAGGAACAGCAGCCACAGGAGATGCTGCCTTCCTGGCAGGAGCCAACACTAAAGCAAGGATATTCTTCTAATATCTCCATACCTTTCCTTCCCAAATCTCAACCTTTTAAGGCAGGATTTAACGGTGCCTCTGGCTTGCTTGCCTTCTCCTCTGCCACGCACTGCCAGGGCAGCCTGCCTTCGCCCTGGCATGCTGCGCTATCTGCTCGGGAAGCTCGGCCGGACAGTTTGTCATCCTTAGCAAACTTAGGTATTTATATTTCTTTTATTCTCAGAGTGCCCATTTATGGCTAGCCTTGCCAGATGCTTCCTGCTGTGCTCCTGCACGCCCTTATCTGAGACTCCCAGAGCACCCTGTGAGGAATAGCCTTTCGGTCTAATTTCTCCTCAGACTATGACCATCTCTCCTGGAGGACAGAGGACCAAACATCCACAACCAGCCTTGCTCTGGACTTTCTCAGGTGGCTCTCCACCATCCTACACCTCCTCCTCCTGCCCCTGCTCCCCACCCTCACTTGCTCTGATGCTGCCTCCAGACAACGTGTTGCCCCTCATTTCCCACTACCATAGGAATGCTCAGCCCCACGGCCTCGCTCACCATTTGCAGCATCATTCAGTCTGTTTGCTGCCCCTGATTTGTTATTTTTTTTGCTGCCTGCTCATTCAGTATGGTTGGATTTGCATCTCTCCAGGCTGCCAGCGAGACTGTTAAGTATCACAGCACTGCCCTTCGCCATCTCCCACTTGATCCTGCTCCCCACTTGCTCATCCTTCTATTAATGACAAGCATCTGTTTGCTGTTGGTGAAGCAACTTCTCGCTGATGTTATTCATGGCATTGATTTTATTTTTTTCTACTGTTTATTCCATTGCACGCTTACTGAAATTCACATATGCAAAAGCCACAGCACTCCAATCATTTAATAATCACCTGCTCCTTGGATATTAAATGCAGCTCAGTAGAAATCAGTGCTATAAACCATCTAAAGATCCAGCCCTGCAGCACAAAAAACCCTTATTATAAAGCTACGGCAAAGCTCTTGGCAGCAAAAGAGTTCTGAACAAAGATTTCACAAAGCTTACCAGCTCAGTCCTGCATGTTACAGAGTCAGCACCTTTGTTTTCCCGAGTTTTGGTTAAGATCATCACCATGGTAATGCAGTCCTGCCTCTGAGTCCATCAGGGTCCAGGCGAAGGGCGCCGGCAGCCGCGGTCTGGTGAAGCTCCTCTTTCAGTCCATTTTTCCCCCGGGAAAGGCTCAGCCCCACTGGCTCCTTGGGGGATGCGCAGGAACAGCCTCCAAGTGTGGAAAACTCCCTACACACACAGAGAGAGGAGAACAGCTTTAAGGGGGGGATGGCAAGACGGAGGGTCGGTGTGCTGGGCAAGGGGCAAGCACTGCCTGAAAAACACCCCGACAGCGGTTACTCCAGGAGAGTATTTATTTTAAATTCTTAAATATTGTTGGTGTTCCTCTGCAGCCCAACAGCGCAGAGGTGTTTCACGGGACGGGCACTCACACGAGCTGTTGGAAGCACGTAAGCTACACGAGGCGATCCGGAGGAACAGAACCATTTCAGGCAAATAAATAAATAAATAAATAATTATTTCCTTTGATTTCTCCCTTTTACAAAGGGAACTCATATCCCCTATATCAAAGATACCAAGGCTTTGAAAGAAGGGCTGTTAAACCCCAGGGTTGATTTCGCAGAAGCCTTTGCCTCCAGACCAACTGGACGCAGACATCCAGCAGAAAAAGCCACTCCAGCATCATTAAGGCTGTAAAATCCCCAGGATGCCTCAATCCCACCCAAGTTACTTCCCGATTCCCAAGTCATATAGAGCCATTTGGGGAAAAAAACAAGGCAAAGAGTTGCTTGCAAGGAAGAGAGCCCTCTGCCCTGAAATCCTAAGGGCCACACCATGCCTCCTGTTCCTTACCGATTTCTCAGGTAGTTGTAAGCAGGAAAAGCTAAAGTCTGCACATTGAGGAGTGCACATTAAAAAACAAACTGCAAGCCAGTCTCACACGGCACCGCACAGACTTGACCATGAGCTCTGTCTCACCTCCTGGCATCCTCTCTTACTTAATGCCGTGCAAAAGCAGACAGATTGTAATTCAAATCTGATTATATTAATCAGTGTTTTTACCAAATCACTCCTCTAATCCTTTTTTGCTATTTTGTTCCCTTGCAGTTCATGCAAACAACCAAAACCACCATTCGCATAATCCAAAGAGTATAAAACACTGATTTTGTAACACACATTCAAAACCCAATTGTGACATTTAAGGACAATATTTGAGAATATGCCACTAAGTATTAAACCTCATTATGAACTGATATGGCTTCTATTCCCAGCTTGTAAACCATCTTTTCTGTGTTTACTCGGATTAGAGCTTACAATGGTGTTAAGAGTAGCTCATTTGAAGGCCAGCTGGCTGGTGAAGAAAAATCACCTTCTATTATTTTGTGAGGACAAAGTTCATTCAAAGTGCAAAGCCAAGATTGGGAATCAATACATTTTCCAAAGATTTACTGTTCCCAAGGGCACCTGGTACAGTCTCCAGCTTCTTATGGGACATCAGTGGGCTTGTAATGTACAATTTACTGGTAGCTTCACCATAAACCTCTGGGTGACCCAATGACCAAATGGAAACTGTCAAATGTGCCCCCATCACCGCAGGGCTGCAATATCCTGGGGATCCTGGAGGCAGCTCAGACACCTCTGTTACAGCACATGGACCCCCCAAAGTTTTGCTTACAAGGCTCCCTGAGCCCTGTGCTGGAGTCAGCTTGGGGACATTAAGCTGTTTTCCAGGAAGAAGCAGAAAGAGTCACTGTATAGTCATTAATAAGCTTCACAAGAGTTTACATTTCTGCATTTTGATGGTCCTTACATCAAAATCTAGAGGTCCTGTTGAGGACGGATGGCTGCTTACACCAGGTTCTGAACAAACTCAAGGTGAGGGGATGCTCCTCGAAAAGGGCTGCACAACAGGGAACAGATGGGGACAAACGAAAAATGCATGGAAGTGAGGCCCAAAAAACATGGAAACAGCAATACGGAGGAAAACAAGCAACACTGATGGTATGCTCACTGCTGAAGCCTCCAGTGTTTTACAGCAAGATCCCCAACACCGGTACGGGGCCTCAGCAGCACAACGTGGCACCCCTGGCAGCTGCACAGCACCCATCCTTGCTGGCTCATCTCCTTTTCCTTCTTGTGAGTGCTCTCCCTGCAATTTTAGCTCCACCAGCTACCGTGGTTGAGCCGCAGACGGAGGACAGGGAGCAGGGCAGTGGCTGCCCTCGCCTATGTCTGAGCTGGCTGCCAGAACACAGCTCCCGCTCCCTAAGGAAAGATCCCCTCCTGCGGGGCCAGCACCCTCCCAAAGACCAGCGCGCCCACAGCAGCCCAGCAGTGCTTAGACCCCAGTGTGTGCCTCCGAGCCAGGGGAGCTGAGCCAGATTTAAAGATCCCCCCAGGATGAGGAGCAGCGGGCTCTTTGGGAGGCTCCAGCCTTCCCCCATCGCTGGGGAAACCCCCAGAGCAGAGCTGGCGGTGCCCTCCTGCTCCCTGAGCCATACTGTAGAGATGGCTAATGCACAGGACAGGGACTAAAAACACTCAAGGTTTATATTTTTATCTGCCACAGTCTCGTTTGTCCTTGATCCCAACACAGAGACAGGGATGCTGGCCACGGGGCCGGACTCCCTGTGTTTGGGATGACGCCAGGCCCATTGCCGGCACGGCAGCAGCATGGCAAGCAGAGATCAAACAAGCGTTCAGAGCAGCATGAAAGCAGTTAAGCACAGTTCCTCGTTAACAGGGTATGATTTCTTCACGAATAATTATCTTTCCCTAAGGTAATGGTTAATGTTGCTGCAGCAGACTCCTATACACACCCAGGCGTGCGGCAGCCAGCAGGCAGGAACAGTGGCAAGTACAGGCAGACGCTGCCTGCCCGAGTCGGACAGGCTGCACCTCACACCACCTCGCACCTCCTTTCTCCCTGCTCCACTGCATCTCCTGCAATTAACACGACCCTAACAATAATGCCGCAAACTGCCGGCAAGCTGGCAGTTAACACCGCCTAACGTCGGGTCCGAGGTGCGCTTTTAGGTCTGGGCTCTTTTGTTTTAACTACCGCTTGGTTGGGTTTTGAAATCATCCCCACCGAGAAACGGCAATAAAAAGGAAAACTTTCCAGTGAAATGTGATCTTTGGCTCCCCATCCTGCTTCACCGGGCTCCTGACGCACGGCGTGACCCAGCACAGTCCTGCCCCGTCATGTCCTCTTGATGCAAACAAGTGCTGTGGGACAGAAACACTTCTGCAGACCCAGGATGTTCTCCCTATCGACTCTGAGGAGGAAACTACTGTGTATTTATAGTCTGGAGGCTTTCACACACACTCATGCTAATAACAAGATACTCTTTGGGGACCATTAATTATTTTAAATGTATTTCCTCATTTGCAATCAGCTAAAGGAACTATCTCCACCCCTCCGTCAAGGTTAAGTTTAGACTTAGGCCACGGCCACTGGGATAGACACGGTCTCCTGAGCTGCATGGAGCACCCATGAGCAGCACTAGTAGATGGAAATCCCCAAATTTTAGCAAACCGTGCTTTTTCCACGGGTATCGCTTCAAACTACAGACTGAGAAGAAGCCTCTGTGATCTCTGCAGTTGCAGAGGTGGAAAGAGGTTTCTCTTAGAGCTGCTTTCTGGACAGTATCGCAGTGTTGGGCTTGGAAAAAAATTACCCTCCAAAAGGGTAAGTCAGATGATCCAACTTTCAAACAGGCTTGAAAGGTAACACTTGTGAACAAATATGCTCCTTACAAGGTACCAGCAAGGAGCAGAGCCCTAGAGCTGCTCACCGTGGGCAAACGGTCCTTCCCTGTAGGGAGGTCCCACTCCCCACACCACAAGTGGTGCTACCACAGGGGACTCTAAGCACACTGAAGCATATGGAAAAGACCTCAGGATTTAGCAAACTGTCTGTCGGATGCTCTGCCACAGCTGGAGCGAGTCTGAACATTAACCAGTATCGTGTACCCATACGTCTGACCCCCAGCAGTACTCTTCCTGATGACTGGGGACCAGCATCACACAGATTTCCACCTGCTGTGGGACTACCACCCTCTGTACAGAAAACGTTCAACCCCTGTCCAGCTCAAATAATCCATCTCCAGACACACACACTGACATAAAACCTATTTACAGGCGGAAAGGACGCACAGGAACGAGGAGCCAGAGCTGTATTTTGCATACTGATACACCTTGCAAGCAGCACAGTGGGATCGCTCTCGGAATATAAATCACCCACCCCTGCTGAATTTTTAAGGCTGCTCAAAGCCTTCAGTGAAAAAGCCACGACCCACACAGGACCCTGCCTCATACCCTGTGCCCCAGCACTGTTCCCTGTGCCGTGCCTGAAGAAATATTCAGGCACCCTTTTGACTGCACAGAAAGTTTTCTTAAACCCCTGCAAGAGGAAAAGGGAAGCATTCCTGACCTTTATTTTCCAAATGAAACCGAGAGCTGCCCATCCCTCTCCAGGCAGCCACTTCCAAACCCCTCCCAAACTCTGAAAGAGGAGGAAGAACAAACACCCAAGCCCAGCCTTCATCCTTGGCGTAGCTGTGGGCTTGGCTCCTTCGCCACCAGCAGCATCATTCCAAAACGCTATGGTGCAACCGAGAGCATGCTTTGGCTCAGCAAAAAAATATTTCCATCACTACACCGCAAACTCTGGCTGTAAGGCTCTGGAGAGCCAAGGCACAAGGTGCTTTGGGAGGGAAGGCTGGAGCAAGCCAAGTCTCCCAGCTCAGCACATCATCTGGCAGCTGCTGCCCCAAGGTTTATCCCGGGGCAGGAGGGCTCAGTAACACCAGTTCACAACTTGCAAATGTCACAAAGGAGCAACAAATACGAGCAAGGATAGACACAGCAGTTTGATATAAATGGTTCTCTGAGAGGAAAAGCAGTAAATGCAGCTTGGCAGTGGAAAACGCCAACCTCGCTTCCTCCGAGTGGAAAATGACGGGCTGAGCGAAGAGCCGCTGTGATCGTGGAGTTTAATTAATGTAGTTTAGACACACACGTCTGAAGAACCAAACCTAATCCCTCTGGGCCAAACTCTGAGCATGTTTCAAAGGCTTAACCACCCTCCCCCTCTTACCAATTAAACAGAAATTCCCCTCCTGTTACACAAATCTCAGTTTCTCCGTCCAGACAGATCATTGTGGAGCCCAGGTACACCCCAGCCGGCCAACCCCCCTCCAAATGCTACAGGTGACTTACAAGGAACTTGGGGAAATAGCCAAAACTGGTTACTGCAATTGAAAATTGTTGGGTTTAAGGCTTTCTACAGAGCATCATCACGTTACAATCTTTATCCAAACTAAAAATCACGCCCCGCTCCCCATCCTTCTGCTTCTTAGGAGGGATTTGGGGTTACACTGAGTGTCCTCATTGCACAGCCTGTCTCACCATCAGTGCTTTGGACAAAACCAAGAGGTACATCTTCAATTGATTGATTTATTGCATTATGAATTTGGAAAAAATCCTTGAAGCCTGTCATTTGCATGTAGCTAAGTGTGGGCTCATTTCCTCACTGGGGCAGTGATTTGCCTTCTGCAGCAGGGCTGAGAGGTGCTCAGTTCTGGGCAGCTGGCTCCCCTTGCTTGAGCACTCTTCCACGTCATTAGCGAGTATTGATTTTATATAAGGGGTAAAACCCACCAATAAATATGAAAGATGCCATTCAGGGCCTGAGAAGAAGTCTTTACGCTCTGAAAATGCCCCATGGACTAGTCCTGAGTAAACAGGATCATGAGTCAGCGCATGTGACTTCAAAGGACAAAATTTCCACGGATGCAGCCGTGTCGGGATCGTCCTCTGGGACTCTGTCAAGAGGAAAGAGCTGCCCCAGGCTGCCCAGCCTTCAGAGCAGAAAGGCTGCAGCACTGCCCCATCTCACCCTGAGCCTGCAGTCACCTCCTTCTGCTCCACAGGGTCTTCCCCAGCTCCTGGAAGGGCAAGCACAGTCCTGCCGAGGGGCAGGAGAAGGGCTCTGGTGCAGGAGACTACGCGTCCTGCGTGGTGCTCCCCTCCTGCCTGGCAAGGACTTGGGCTTGCCACACGCTCCAAGTAATTGGAAATTACCAGCCAAGGAATAAAGAAATGTTCTCCTCTGCCTCCTGTTTGCAGCTAGACTAGGCTTTTCCAGGGCTAGCAAGATAAAGGCACACTTTCAGCATTAATTAATAAGGAAAGACTTGCCTACACTTAACATTTCTAACGGCCGGCATAGCAAAGGGGAAAGCAATAATGGGTTGTGTTTAAGATGAGCATCGCTCCGTAGGTCTGCGCAGCTTCAAGAACTGCATCACCTCATTGCTTACGACCGACGGCTTCACACAGGAACGGAGGCTCTCGCCAACGCAGCCCAGCACTCAGTGCGCCGCAGAGCTGCCAGCGCAGGGCAGCCCAGACAGAGCCGACCTCTACAGCCACACTAATAAAATCCACAGCTAGAAGGAGCCTGAGGTTTACCACCAACAGCACCCGTCTCGAGGGGCCGTGTCAGGAACAGAAAATACGACGTGCAGCCACCACGGATGGCCACGTGCAACATGGTTTACAAAGGCCTGAGGTTAACACTCACTACCAGGAGCAACAGATATATCAGGGTCCTGCCCACAACCATAAATTAATTACTAAGCAAATAAAAAAATCTATCATTTCACTCCGATCCCTGGCTCCAAGTGCCTGGGCACTACCTCAACCCAACACCAAAGTCACACAAGGCAGTGGGTCCCCAAACACCCTGAGCCCCAAAACACAGGTCCGAACACCCTCAGTCTCTAGGGAGAGCCTGAAGCTCACACACAGACCTGCACATTTGGGTTGGACCTCATCTGCGTGCAAGCTCTCACCGAAAAGAAATAAGAGCAATTAAGGAAAATTACACACCATCTAGTTGAGTAAAACACATCAGGTTTATTGCCCCCGTGCTCTTAGGGAATAGGAGTGGCAGGGGAAAGACTCCCTTACACACAAGCAGTGGAAAGAGACTGAAAGGATGGGGTAGGGGCAGAGGTGCTTTGTCTCAACATCTTAGCTCGAAGAAAATGGTGCTGGCAGTGACTTTGCCTTTTCCTCCCTGGCAACTGAAAAGGAAAAGAAGAGAGCAAAATTAGTCATTGCAAAACAGCAACCGGCAAGCGAGAGGTGCGAACGGGGAGACTGCTGGTCTCCAGCGGAGAGATGCCAATTAGATGTGAGGAGTGACGACACAGGACCCAGCTTGCTGCACGACAACTCACACATAGTAGTTAAGAGAAGAGCACACACATTCAGAGCATTAACACGGGGTCTTCGATACCTCCTGACTGCACGTTCAGCCTACACATAAATTCTCGTGGAAGACCAATGTCAGACCGTCAAAGGACTCACTCCTCACATAGGCTGATGAGCTGCTCCACCGTGAGGCTGCACCCCCAGCACACTGCTTTGCCATGGAGCAACGCCGGGACCAGCTTAGCCCAGACCTGCTACAGCACAGCTCAGCCCCACGAGCCCAGCGTCCTCCTGCCCCGGCAGGACTGGTCCCAGGGAACCCCACAGGAACGCAGCCCTCCCAGCAGCCACGCTGCCCTGGGGATAGACATTGCCAATATTTCTGCACAGTGCCAACGTTTAGACATATCCTACAGCACAGTCTTAGTCTGAAAAACACCTGTAGAAATGGCACGTCCTCTTTGAGCAAACCTGCAATCATTGCCTAATCCAGTCATTAGGAGACCGCTGCTAATTTTGAGTAATATCTCCAAGGAATATTGGAAATACTGGACCAAGGGTTCTCTCTGGAGAAGAGCAGCAGCAGCAACAGTCCAGCCTGCTCATCCAACAAACCATCTCACCTTTCTACTTTTCCTTTCCCCCAATTGTGAGATTTATTACAAGAATTTGCAATGGTCTGTGAGACACTGTGAGTGTTGGCCACACTCCCAAAAGCTGAGGAATTGCTGAATTGAGAATTGCTTTGGCTGCTTAATCTCAACAACTAGGGATGCTGAACACGCCAGCAGAGTCCAGGTTTACTTTTAATTACTGCTTGGAGTGTGCTGCTCTAGTAAACAGACACAAAAACCAATTCTTGTTTCTTCCTTGTATTTTTTGCCCATATACAACCTGGAATGTCTGAGACGGAGACAGTAAACGCAGCCCCACAACGCCATTTTTACAGACTCACTTCTCAAGCATAAACAATTTCAAAGAGCACATAAACCCATCTTAACCTACCTCTATAACATGCTGTCCACCTACTTACAGCCAGATCATTCGAGGGTTAAGGGCACTTCTTGGCCAGCCCAAGCCTCCTTGCTCCAGAGCTCTTGGGGTCTCTGTGAGAAGGTTGTCTTGCAGCTGCAAAACGGGCTCAGCGCTGCAACGCCAGCCATGATGCTTTCAACTCATAAGTGACCACCAAAAAACCACCATGTGGACCAAGTACGAGCAAGATCTGGGACATCTCATAGTGTAACTGAGGAAAGCTTGCCAAGTGCTAGAACACCATCATCGCTCTCAGAACAGATTTGGATACTGCTTCCAAGTCAGATTTCTCCCTTTTTCGAGGCTGAGCTGGAGAATCAGTAGAGGCCAACAGCCCCTAAAGAAATATCTGGATTTAAAGTAGGGAAATGCTGGATATATGCACTGATTGCCAGGCTTCACATCATCTCCTACCACTTCTCTTTTATGGCTAAATACCCTAAGACTGCAGAACGCTCATGTAAAGCCCAGCAAAATGATCACTTAGAACCTTCCAAAAATTGAAATTATCTACCCAAACTAGGCAGGCAACATTTTAAAAGTTTCAAATGCTTTCAGCAGACGGTCTCTGTGCCCACACAGGGTGGACACAGTGCCCGCCGTTACCTGCAAACCCTACAAGACTGCTGTTTGCATTAGACCAAACTACTTCTGCTCTTGGGCAACCTCTGGGGTTTCACTCCTCAGCTGAGAAATAGCTTTCAAAGAGCTCCTTGGCTCCTGAAATACGAACCTAGAGCCTTTATTAATCCTCCTAGCGACTGAAAGGCACATTTCCCTGCTGTTTGTCTCTTCGTTGCCATCAACATTGGCGAGAGGAAGGTACGGCAGCAGCGCGACTGCCGAGGGAGGGAAGGAGTCCGGGGCCGGGAAACCTTTGCCGATGCTGCCACCTCCATCTCTCTGGCATGCCGGGAATAAATTTCCGAGCCCTGCATCTTATATAAATCTCTTTAACGAACAAGGAGCCAAACATCTGTGAGTTGTCTGAATTAGCGTGAATTTGGCAGACTGAACAGCAAACTTGTATCGCCCCACAGCCTTCAAATTTCTTGTTTTCCTCGGGTTCATTAAATACATAACAATCTGTTACCAGAAGACGGCTCCTACGTGCATGGGCTGCCAAGGAGCCAGTTTTGATAGCTCTGGTGGAGACGGGGGAATGTGGGAGGAGGAGCGGGGCGCTCTTCCTAATGCAGCAGGGCAAGGAGACGATGGGTTGCAACCACCCTGCCTCCTCCAGCGACCACCCGCTGCACAGCAAGGCTATTTCCAACACATAAACCTGGTGCGGCCAAAGCTGGAGGGGATTTTGGGAAGCTTTGAGGGGAACAGAGCTTAAGAGTGTGAGACAGGCAGGGGGAGATGCCTTCAAAAGTCAAGCATGTCCTGCAGCATCATCCCAGCTGGGTGAGACAATCACGCCGCATACAGATGGAAAAACCAGGCTCTGCGAGTGTTATTCACACGCGCGAGCAGAGCCCTGGGCACAAGGCATCCCCCATACTTGGGGAAATCAGGGGTTTCCCACTGCTGCTGGGCAAACCTGGCAGCACGGGGCCTGGGCACACAGGGATGGCATCGCCAACACCAAGCCATGGGCAGAATGGTCTAACACTGTGATAGGGAATAGTACCGGAGGCTTCCCCTTCCCTCAAAGGAAGTCTTTCACTACAAGGAAGAAGTCAAAGCAAACACCCACTCACCATATTTACCATTTAAATCAAAGCCAAAGCAGCACCGAAACGCGCCCGACAGCATTTCCACGGAGTCATTCATCGAGAGTTTGGACTTGGGTTTCAGCTGGTGTTTTTAATATCGCAGAGGGACGCTTGCGAGGCTGGAATAATACAGAATCTGTGGCTATAACACACTCTCAGCTCCTGCGAGGTGTCAGCAGCACGTAGAGCCCAAACCTCCTGCAGGTTTGGCTCCTTCAGGGGCTCCCTGAGGGCCGGGCAGTGAAATGTTTCCCCCCACACCACTGCGAGCCTGGGGTACGGGCACAGCTCCAGCGAGCTGGCTCTCGCTGCCCCAGAGCAAGATACCCCACCAGGAGATCTCCCAGTTGGAGAAATAACGCTGCAGAGGACAATTTTCCCGGCGTTGGGATGCTTCATCCCCTGTAGGTGCCCAATTTCCATGCAGTCAGAGTGGGATGAACCCCACTATAGCTTGGCACCCATAAAAGCCCAGATTTTGCAGCCTGTCTTGGAGACGGGGGGAAAAAAAAAAAAAAAGAAAAAAAAAAGTAAGTGGAAATGAAAACAGTCCCTGCTTTTATTTGGGCTGGCAGAAACACTGTCCTGCCCAGTCTTCCTCGAGCTCATTTATGACAGTGTGAACATGCAGTAAAGGGGGAAAAAAAAATAAATAAAGTCTGCATTTTCCACCCCAAGAGTCTCCATCTGTGAATATTCTCCATACATTCCTCCTCCTCCCACGCCACAGGTGAGAATCAGGAGGAGAAACAGATTCCTCTGTGCCGTGGAAACAGGAAGCCCAAAGGACAGAGGGGTCGGCCTCAGCACCAGCACGGTGTGAACCACGAAACCCCCTGCTGAAACGGCATCCCGAGGAGAACTGACCTAAATGCTGCATCCCATCCCGGCTCCAAAGCTGCCAGCAGGCTATCGGGAAGGGAATCGCGCCAGGTATTTTGTCAGTGCACAAACATGAATGATTGCCCAGTATAATAAACAGGGCAGCAAAAATGTCCACCTTCATCACATGGAAAAATAAGTATCAACTTGCTACACTATTGAGTGAAGGAATTAACGAATCCTAGAATTTGTAAATCATTATGAAGTCCCTAAAATAATGACACCACCTTAAAATGCACGAAACCGCAAGTTAAACATCAGGCTCTGTTAGAAAACCAGATATAACGTTTTTTTATAGACTTTAAGGACAAAAAGAAGTCCCACTGACAATATTGCTGCATAGTCAGAAAGAATGGCAGGAACACCAGTCACAATGCAGAAAAGGGAGAAATGGTCAATATATAACACCATCCTAAGGAGAAGGTAAAACGATATGGTCATGTTTGTCAAGAGTAACCTGGGATGATATTAAACAGCAGGCACTAAATATAGATCTTTCTTAAACAACAGCTCCAAATAATTTAGACCTTCAACTTCTATAAGATCACGCCAAAAAAGTCTTCTGAGCCATCACTGCCGACACTCCCAGAGGACAGGCACAAGCCAGTGTGGTAAATGTGACGGCCCCGAGAAAACGAGCCCTGCAAGGCTCAGGTTTCAGCCCAAGGACGGAGAGTCGGGAAGCACAGTTACCAACACCGAGAATAGAGCTCTCATCTCCCTTCACGTCTTTATGCCGGTAAAAAGGAGTGCTGGTAAAACAGACTTCATTAAAGCGCACAGAGATGGATGACAGTTATCGATAACTAACTGACATGTCTCAAACAGACCTGCAAATAAACTGGCAATATTGGCTTCAACAGAAACTAGACTTTCACCTCATGCCATGTAATATTTCTGGCAGTAATTGGAAAGGAAACAGGAAAATCAGTGCTGTGTAAGTGACTCAAGACTGGCGGAGCACTAAATACGGAGAACAACTTGACAATACAGAACAGAGAGAAGCAACCAGCAGTTTTTAACTGAGATGTTAAGATATGCCTTAAAAAACTAAATTGCTTAAAAGACACTCGCCTTGAAGGCTGCTGCACTGCGCAAGGGATTGCCAGTGTGTGTGGACTGGGTAAACTGGGGATCTCCAGGAGGAGAAGAGACAGTATTGCCTCTGTGCTCTGCACTCCGTGACTACTACAGGCATCTGGAGCCTTCTGCCACCTCTGATTAAGGTCTGGAGCAGACCCCAGGAGTAACTGAGGGACTTGAAGACACGGGTACATCCAGTTGGTGGGAAGGTGAAACTACGCAGATCCAGAGTAAGGGCAAAGTGCAATTTTTTCCTGAACAGCATGGACAGTTATCATTGCAATAAACTACCGGCATAATAAATGGATGAGGAGGGTTCTCAATCCATGGCACGTTTTTATCTCTGCACCGGATGGCTTTTCTAAAAGACATGCTCCAGCAAGAATTCAGAAAATTAATTTGGAAAATTACTAAAACTGGTGACACACAGAGCAGTCTCCAGGAGCACGGCTCTCCCGGCCCTATTCCTCATGTGAGCTGCTGCACCCTGCGCCCAGCACCCCCCGTGTCCCAGCGCGGTCACTGGGGTGGCACATGCAAGGACCAGGAGGGAGGGCTGACAAACCGGGCTCGTGTTTCAGCTCTAACACAGCTCCTTTTTAACCTGCCACCTTGATGGGTACACAAGAGACAGGCACAAGGAGGGCATCAACAGTATGATCCATCACATTGAAGAGTTGAAAAATTTTTTTTTAAAAAGTTAAGTTTAAAATACTTAACAAATCACCTGAAACCTCCACAGGAAAAGTAATCTTCTATTAACAACATAAACCACGAGTAACCAAAAATGTGGGTGATAGTTTCTAAATGAAGCTATCGGTAACTGTAAATCTTCATTAACCACGACGCTTTCACTTCAAGGAGTACCATCCATCGCACTGTATTTCAATTATAACACAACTGATAGTCCAATACAGATAATCTTTTTCTGAATTAACAGAGAGACTACAAAATCAAATGTGGGTATTTTTAATGCTTTCTGTATCTTTGTAATTGTAATGGATCTTCATCTTTGGCACACAATTTTCGCTTTTGGCATCTATTTAATAGCATTAAAACTTGTCCTTTCAAAAATATTATTGAACACTCATTTGTAATGGCTGGGACAAAAAAGCATGCGATAGTGAGGTTAATAATATATATACCTGAAGTAATTTCATATCATTGACAACTATTACCCAGCACACTGGGAGGCTGTTTTCAGTAACGTTAAGGTAAGCACACATATACAAAACTCACAGGTATTGTGACTTTCCCACATCACTTGAAAGAGGGAATTGCTACCGTCACCTAGCCTAACTGTGCTGCTAGGCTGTCCTATCCAGAGACAACACTAGTTGTCTTCATTAATGCCATTATCCTTCCCTAACATTTCCCAGCAATGCAGAATAGCGATGACGGTGGTTGTACAACTGGGGCAACTGAGGCAGAGGAGCACGAAGGCTTGTCTTGGGTCACTGCAAGAGTCGTCATGGGGAAAAGGGCAAAAATGAAATTTCTTAAATGCAAGTTAAGTGCATAACGAGCTTTAACTCATCGCTGAGGATACCTTGGACTCCGGAGCAGGATGAGGGCTGCTTCTCTTAACCCCCCCAGTCCAGACCAGCTGCTGAGACCCGAGCAAGTTGCTGATGCACCTTGACAGCAGCATTGTTCTGCACTGCCACCCCCAAGCCCTGCTTCTCCTCTGCCATCGAAAAGATTTTCAGTCCTTCCTTTCGAGGGCTGGTTTGAGCAAAGAGAGGGAGAGCAGGTTTTCCAGCTGCCGGATCAAAGTTTGCCAGATTTCATTTTTTACAAACCCTAGGAGACGTAACGATATATAAGCACAAAATGGCCACAAAGTAAAACTCTTCTTTCACTACGGTCCCATACCTACCGCACGGCGCAAGCCCTGAACTCTGGCTGCTGAAAGCAAAAGCTATGGCCAGGATCCACAAATACGGGAATGATAGAGCTCAAGGGATGCTTCAAATGGACTACAGAGGAGTGACACCAGTGACGCTGCTCTATTTAATCCTCTAAAAGCAAAAACCATGACCAAGTCTCCCTTCGGCATATTTTTTAAGGGGGGGTATAGAAACTCAATGCACCAGAACGGATTTTTTGCACTCGCTCAACCAGTCCTTAAAACTATTACTCAAATATAGCGATTACGGAGCCAAAGTCACACGGGTACCCCCCACCCGCCTGCATGGGGACCCACAGCCTGCGGTGCCAGGAGCTGCTGTGCTCCGTGCAGGCTTCGGTGCTCCTCCAGGTCAGTATAACAGTTTCCTCCTTCTGTGCATTTCAACAGAAACTTCGAACATAATAAATCTTATTTATCTTCCATAGCATTGTGTTAAGATGCAGAAGATGCGATATATTACATATCTAACATATCAAACGTCATAAACTTCAAAACTCATGGATCAACCAGCTGAAGTCAGAAGAAATTCTGGCTGTAAATCGATTGTGTGATGACACTTTTTAATTTTCAATACCTACTTCACCTGTTCATGACTAAAGGCTCACGTGTCCACAGCCTGCACTATCTGAGTTCGCACCAGCTTGGTGGGGCTCCAGAAACAAGCTCTTGCCTGGGAATTTTTGTCTCTCTAAAGGCAACCAAATCGGAAAAGTTTGTAAAAGCAAAACAGCCTGAGGATCTGCTCTCCGGTTCACTGTACCAGAGCCATGTTCTGCATTGCTGCTCTAAGCAAATAGCTGGGTCGCGGGCAGCTGGACGCGTAGTGTGACCTTGGAAAAGCCCTTTTTCATAATTATAACACAGCCACTGCTCGTAGGGATACTTGAGTGCAGAACCAGAGCTCCAGGGCTCAGGTCTGCCGCTGCCCCGACCGCTTTTGAGGAATTTATGGAAAGTCTCATCTCTAAAGAGAGCGGTGGCACTCGTGCTGTGCCATGAGGTTGGCGGGGAGCGGGCTCGGCCGGGGGGGTTCCCCAGGGGGGAGCAGCTCGTCAGGCTTAATGACCCAGCAGGCTCGCAGGCACAGATGAGTAGCCCGGTGGAAAATTCCCTTCTCTTTGCCCAATTAGTTTATATTTAGCTCTCCGGGGAGCAGACGCGCTGGAGGAGCTGTTTTGGTGATATTTTTGCACGGCCCTGTGGGGACCCCTGCAACGCGAACCGCGGCATGCCGGCAGAGCCTGCCAAGAAAGAGCTATCACTGTCTCGCTCCACCACCACCTCGGACCAGGCACGTGAGACCGCCGAGAGTCACAGCCCTCCGCCACCCGTCAGACCTCCTTTTTTTTTGTTCTGTTTCCCCGAGTCAGCAGGCTTGCTTCCTCTTCCTCCTCCTCCCCATTTTGGGAGAAAAAAGAGAAAAAAAAAAAAAGTCAGCCACAAAGAGAGCTTGCTTGAGGAGCTACAGAGGAACAACCTCCCCAGCTCCTCTGCTGGCCTGGTCCCCCACAGCTGCAGGAATAAAATGCAGGCTTGTCCTTCTGGAGGTATTTTCACTCTAGGAGAGAGTTTTGGTGATGCAAAGGCTCTGCTTCCCCTCTCCCCTCCCCTGGGAAGAGGGAAGGAGACCCAACCCCTCCGGGCTGAGCTCTCCGAAGAGCTATGAGCATCTCTGGCACCTCACCCTGCCCCAGCCCGTTGGTCCAAAGTCTGCTCTGCCACAGATTAATGTTCATTAGGGCTATTTCCCAGCAAAATCATTCTACAAACCATGTGATATGGGAGGGGGAAGGGAACAAAATCTGCCCTTTCAACCTGGAGTGTCCTCTTTTCTACCTGAGATTTTACAAGGGAAGCACAAACTACCTCCATCCTGATGAAGATCGAGAAAAGAAACTCTATACATTACAAGAAAGGAAGTAAAAGGAAGAACAGCCTGAAACCACACAGATGTCATTTGAGAAATCAGAAGTCAACCAGTAATAATAAAATGGACAAATTGGATGAACCTCATTCCCCTCCATCCCCCTTCAGGACATGGCCCATCATGTCTGTTCTGCACAGAAATACAGGTGTTTTGGCAAAAAGTTGTATGTCTTGTTCTACCTACACCTCTGCTGAAAGTGAAGCACGCCTTTGATACCAAAAAAATTAATTACATATAATTAACTGAAATAGATTTGGGGATTTATAGTGGTATATGTTTACCTATCTGCATATTTATGCACATGTATTTATTTATGCAGGTATCCATAACCGAAAATTAGCCCACATTGGTGCTAGCTCTGTCCCACAGTCTGCTAGATCTTCATATATAAGAATCTGGATCTTACCCACAGAAATCAATTATCCACTGAATAGATCTGCCCTGATTTTACATGCAAAGTTTTGGATTTGACAGCCTGAGCTCTTACTGATTTTCCTCCCCAAGGCCATCTGCTTTCTATAACTGAAGTGGTTCTTGGAGACCTTGGCCCTGTGCAGAGCTGGAAGTCACAGAAGTTTCCCCTCCCTCCCTCCTCTGGGTTGAACCTGGAAGTGAGAAAGTCTGGATCCAGGGATTCAGCTGCAAAACCGCCGGCACGCGTGGCCGTGCTCCACGGGGCCATGCTCGGCCGAGTGTCCTTCGCTCCTTTGAAGTGGAAAGGAGGAAACAATTCCACGGCAAGTTGTTTTGGTTGGGTTTTTCTGGTTGGGTTTTCCCCCCCACACTTTTGAAAGTGAAGAGGCTGCGTCCTCCTCCCAGTAAAGTGCCTCCAGCATGGGGTGAACAGCCCTAATCCTGCACCCCTGAGCCCAGCCATGCCAGAGCCAGGTCTAACACACCCACCACCACAAGCATCCTCAGGCTCCGGAGGACTTTTAAAAACGAAATAAATCAGAAGCTCTCTTCAAACCTACACTGAGCCATGACAGGTAAGGACAGAGCAAACCACTCTGAAATTCAGGTTTTTTACTATCACTCTAATTAATCTGTTTCATGACTCACCCCAAATATTTTCTCTAGAAACATTATCTACATTGTTTTGGGGTTTCTTTATTTCTATTTCCAGCCCTCAGCCAAGCCCTGGTAAATATTTCTGCCCGCGTCAGAGGCGGGCCGAGGGAATCTGCGCTTTGCGATCGGAGGGAAGGCAGCGGCAGCCTCCTGTGCTCGGAGATACCCGATAGTGGTGAGAAGCGGGCAGAGATGCTCACAGCCCTCCCTGTTTTTACAGTATTATCACAAGACGCTGCTACCTCTGCCACTTGCAAGGAGTTTTTAATCTGTCAAAATAGACTTTTATTATTGTTTGAGGATTCAAAAGGAAAATATGCACATCTGGTTTCAATCGCAAACTGAAGTTTGGTCTATCAGCCTATTTCATAACAAATTACGCTTACTTTTTACTCCAGAGGATTTCCCAAGGAGGGGATGTGCTGCCAAGGTACACCAGCATCTGCGGAGACCGCACGGCACAGAAAGACGGTGGCACTACCCCGCGACAGGCACCGCGCTGTCGCAAACTCACTCTCTCCGTCAAGTGAATTAAAATTATTGAGGAGAAAACCCTTATTCACGAAATCTTCACGTACAGCTATACGTGAAATCTTTCACGTGCTGTACGATCTGAATAACCTGGTGTTGCTGAATGGAGAAACAAGACTTAAGAGACTTTCTAGGACAACTCGCTGCCAGGGCACTCTCCTCAGGTAGGAGGGATGGTCCTGGGGGGGCCCCAGGTCCACACCCCTCCTTCGCCGTCGTGAGCTGCCTCGCACACGCTTCGCCAGGCGTGAAAAGCGTGGCGGGGCACGGTGGGAAACGCGTGCGACAGCCCCGGCCGGGATGGAGAGCATCTCCCCAGCGATACCCCACCACCTCCACTGCTCCCCTGGGCTGCAGCCCCCCCACAGCCCGGGGACTTTCACCCCGAGCTCGCCAACAATCCAAATTTCAGCGGTTAAACGCCACTCTCGGCCCGGAGAAAGGCAAGCACGTGTTGATCCCTTCGGATGAAGGAATGAGAGGCGAAGGCAGAGTAACCCGAGAGGGAGAGGAAGGCTCGCGGAGCTTTGGGGAGGCCGCCCTACCCCCGGCCCCTCTCCTCGGGAAAAGGGGGTCCCCGGGGCGATTCTCCCCCCGTGGGCACCCCCCGGCCGGGGGCACATGACGCCGGACACACACACACCGCCACCCCTCGCTCCCTCGGGACGCTCCGGGCGGTTTTTCCGCGGCCCAACCGCGCAACACCGCGGTGCCCCGGCCACGACCTGCGCGTCCCCAGGGTTGGGGCGGGGGGGGAGCATGGACCCGGCGGCATAAAGGCGGGCAGCCCCCCCCGGCCCCTTCAGCCCACTCCGCCCGGGCGGAGCGAGGATGCGCTTAGGGCGGAGTGAGGGGACACACACACACGGACACACACACACACACACGGACACGGCTGCCCTCCATCCGTGTGTGTGTGTGTGTGTCCCGCCATCCCGCCGCACCCCAGGGCGCCCCGCCGCCCCTTTGTCCGTTCCGCACCCCCCCTCCCCGCAGTCCCCCGCTCCGCGCCCGGTCGCTTACCGTGGTGGCGGCGGCGCGGCCCGGCCGGGCCGGCTGTGGGGGCCGCTCCGAGCCGCGCTGCCGCTGCCGCCGCCGCCGCCGTGCTGCGGGCGGGGCGGGCGGAGGGAGGGAGGAGAGAGGGAGGGAGGGAGGAGGGAGGGAGGGGAGGGAGGAGGGAGGGAGGGGAGGGAGGAGGGAGGGAGGGGAGGGAGGGGAGGGAGGAAGGGAAGAGGGGAGGGAGGGGAGGGAGGGAGGAGGAAATGCGCTTGTCACTTCCTGAGCGGGGCTGGCTGAGGCAGAGCCCGGCCCGCACCTGCGGAGCCCCGCGGTGCTCCCCCCACACTCCCCGGGGCGGGAGGTGGCGACGGGGCCCGGCGCAGCGGGGGAGGAAGGGGGGGGATAAGGGGGGAGGGCAGAGCCCCCCTGGACGGGCCTCCCCGGGGTGAGACATCGCCCAGAAGGAGCGTGGGGTGGAGGGAGAAACCGCAAAATTGATTAAAAATAATAATAAAAAAATAAATCGAAGAAGCGCGGTCAGGTACGGAGCGATGGGGAGCGCAAGGGTCGGCGGCTGGCGCTGCGCCTTCACGGCCGCGGGTGAGCGCGGACCCGCGTGGGGCTCCGCGGCCGCGTTCAGAGGCCGAGAGTGACTCCTGGTGGCACGGCCTGGGGGGGGGAGGAGGAGGAGGAGGAGGAGAAGAGCTGCACTCCATCAAGAGTGCCGCAAGGGTCCCCCCGATAAGTAGTTTTAGTACATCACAGACACACGCCACCTGCCACCGAACCCACTGGTGGGATTCGCGGAAAAATCCCTCTCTAATTTCCCTCCGTTTTTCCAGCATTTCTTTGGGGAAGAAGCATTTGCCAGAACGCCAGCTCAGCAAAATGCTGCCAGACTGAAGGTGGCCAGGGGTCCTCTGCAGCATCCAAACACTTGGCTTCACTTTGGAGGTGGCCTTGAGAAGAAATCCAGTATTTTCCATCCATCCAGGCTGATCTACACACAGCACGTAGGCTTCCGAGAGTGAACGAGGAAACTACATGACAGCTAAAAGGAAGATCTAGAACCCATTGCAAAACAGAGCCTAAACATTAATCTTGAACATGCGCAAGCAGACAACATGAGGTGTCATCAGGAATGAATCCGGGGCTAAATTTCATCTACCCGGCTGGATGGCCGGGCACGCTGCTGGGGATGGCAAGTGGGAACGAGTAAGGGCATGTGCGTGCCGAATGGCAAAGGGAGGCTTTAGCTGTGTAAGCCAGCAGTGCTTCGGGTGTCCTGCCCCGCTGATGCACAACCCAAGATACCGAAGAAATATCAAGGAAGACCATCAGTTAGTGTTTAAGGTCATAAAGAAGAAAGGGGGTAAATAAGCAGATGTAGCGGGAGAAAATTTAACAAGGGAGCAGCTCCTGCCAATGTAGCGAGGACTGAGCTCAACGAAAGCAGCTCCGTACTCAGTACGTATAAAATCAGGCCAGAGCAGCCAGTATGAGTGGGCTACAAATGGGAAAAAGGGCTTGGTGATGTGAAGGGGTTTTTGCATCAAGCTCCTCCATCCCACTCGCTATTTGCTTTTCTTATCACATATTGAGGCTGGTAGCAATAAAACACTTGCAAACTCCTTCTCCAGAAGTTTGGGATCAAGTTTGACAATGTTTTCTTATGGTTTCCCAGCTGAATATTTCAGTAATAAAGCTTGCAGTGTAATTGAATCCATTCCCGTGGCAGCCTTGTGCAGCGCAGGCTTGGTCTCCAAGAACCAAGCAGAAGGTTGCTTTGTCTGCTGCTGCAGCTTGGTCCAAACCCAGCATTTTGTACCTCTCGTCCTCCATGCTTTCCGACAGATGAGCGGGCTGAGGAGCGTTACCAGTGTGTGTGAAAGCCTGTTGCTGAAGCACAAACCTGTTTTCCACAGATAGTATTTTCGGTAACGTTGTTGAAATGTAAAGGCTGGCCACAGCTCCCTGCTCTGGTGACCGTGCAGAAGATCTTTGTCAGAAGGGGAAAAGACGGAAATCATTTTCAAGCTTTAAAGAACTGGGCATGAGAGTTTAGTCATCGTGGACAGAAAATTCATTCAGTTAAATTCTGAGCTGATTTAATTTGTGTTTTTGTCTCAGATGTCAGCGCCTTTGCTACCCACTGCCTTCCTTACAGAGATGGAAACTCTGTGGGTAGGAAAAACCATAACGATCCCCATGATCCGTCTGAAATTATACTGGGGTCCAAGTCATTAAAACATTTAGATGTAAGAGTGCTGAGCCCTGGGGACAGACACAATTTCCTTCACTCCCAGTGCACAGGACTTGGCTGCAGTTGCAGCCTGCTTTCTGTGTAGCCTTTCTAACGCTTCGCTGTCTACTCCAGTTTGTTGTTAGTCAAGTCATATGCACCACGGTTGCTAATAATTTCAGAAGTGTCCTTTTCATGATGACCTACAACTCTGCGCTGCTCTTCTGAGCACCTGAGCAATCCCAGTTATTTATGGTTTTATCCTTCTGCTCCTGTCAGGCGAGGAACATGGTAAGGGACTCACCCAAGGCCACGCAGAGAGTCAGAGTGTCCCAGTCGCAGGCTGATGTCCCAGCCACCCGGCTGTGCTGGGTACCGTGTACTCACGGGGACATCTTGGCTCCACCGAAGGTCTCCACCAGCACAAAATGGAGACCAGTTTCAGGAGCTACACTCCGGTTTCAGAGGAAATCCTGAAATTCACAGAATCTAAGTAACAGCGAGCAGAAGTATTTTTAACAGATATTTCATACCCAGGGAACAAGCACATCTCTGTAATATGATCAACACATTCTAGGTCAGAGAGTATCTGAATCAAGGAGACCCGACACTCTAAACAAGTGAAGCATTGCTGAGCAGAGAGGGTTGTTCTTATGACATTTGGCATACGATGGGATTTGCACCAAACCTAAAAATCCTTTTATTTCACAGGTTATTTGCTGCACACGTGCAACAGCTTCGTGTTTCAGCTCCCCGCTTTGCCTGCTGCCTCCCTCCCTGCCTTGGCAGAGGGCATGACTGCCGAGCTACGGGCTGCCCCCGACTAGGTGCGATGGAAACGGTTGACGGATAAAATAAATAGACCATAAAACACCTGTGCGAACCCTCCTCTCACTTGAATGCGCTAATCACTTTGTCAGCCATGTTTGCATCTGAATCGGCTTAAGATAAGCCAAGAGTTTGTTCTCCATCATTCACAAAAACCGAGGGAGCTGTGGACATGCCCAAAAAGCAGCATGCGACGCTGGATAAGCAGAAATGCAGCTCCCGTGGAGTTCAGGTGCCCTAGGGTAGGGCAGCAGTCAGCGAGGCTAATTACTACTGCAAATTGGGGCGAAAAGGCCTAGATCCTTCTGCTTGAAGCACCAACTTGTGTTTTAGGGGAAGCATTAGAAAAAATCTGACGAACCTTTTCTTGGTTGGTGTTTCAGGCTGGATGCAGGCTTATCAGACCATGCGTGCACGCCTCTGTGCTGCTAACAAGAGGTTTCAGTTCACAACCCTATCAACATTTCAAATTACTCGATAAATGCACATTCTTCCCACCTCTGCTTGACATGTGACACTGTCCATGAATACTTGGCCGCTGGAGTGACTGGGCTGAGGTTTATTTCTGTTCCCTCACTAGTGTTTATTAGCTCTGCCTCCCCAGCACAGGCTTATGCACTTGCGATTATCCAGAATTTATATGCTACCTTGCGGATACATCATTTGTTTGCCTGACAGCACTCGGTTTAATTTCCAGTAACCTAGAAATGGGCTCAATTCAAGCTATACTGTTACCTAACAAATGGAAATTAAGTTGGCTTTCCCCTTATTTGTGTCAAATAAAACACTCCAGCATTCCTCCTTTGTCTTGAGGCTGTAACACCTCATCTCCTTTCACTGAAAGCTCTAGGTATCTATTAATTGTTCCTCAATTTAGCTGCTACCCATAAGGGTTAGGTCATGCTCAACGTCCTTCCAGCCAAGCCATACGATAAAGCCGTCCCCTCCGCAGGCGTCCGTATCACCCATCCAGCCAAGGGGTGGGTAACGCTGCACACCACAGCCTTCCTCTCCTCTCACCCCAGAAAAGGCAGCGAGCGATGGGAATGCAAAAGCAGATCTCCTTAGGGCGATGCAAAGCCAAAGCCTGGCCCGTTTATATTCTGTGTGCTCTCCACATATTTTACAGGAGATGATTCGATATGTTAAAATGCTTAGAGGGCCTATAAAATAAAGCAGTTATTGTTGTAGCAAGTCGTGTTCTTTACCTTTCGGCATGCCAAGATTAGGAAAGCAATCCGAGTGCCAAAACACTGAAAATTTTGCTGTATGTTGCTAAATACCATACTTAAAGATTTTGTCTGGTATGAAATAACATAAATTTTGGCAGTCTTTTACCAGGCACCCTGGAACACAGTAGAACGGACATAGCAGAGTATATATTTGCAGATTTTCCTTACAATGGCTGCAGTGCTGCCAGTGCATTCCTGGAACGTGGAAATACATGGAAGCCAGTGTCAGCGATGAAGAAAAGCTTGCTGTGCCTAATCTACCAGAAAAGCTATTCAAGAACTCATCCTCACATAAAAATAAGTCCAAAGGAAGCTGCCAAGATCAGCTTCACAGTTATCTATCTAGCCTGCACACGTGGCTTCACCTTGTATGCCCGGACACCAAGCCCAGTTGTTTTAAGTGAGCAGTTTCAGTTCATCACCTCATTTGCCCATTCAGGCCTTTGACCCTGATGTCACAGCCTGCACCAGAAACCTGTGTAGAACTGAAATAATTTGGATGCAAATCATATGAGAGAACATCTCCATTTCTAGCCACAGACACGTTCCCTCAGAGAAGAATCTTTTTCATTGCTTAAAGACAAGGATAATGCAAACCCTCCGGAGCTGTCAGCCCAGCCTCTGAGAGCACTCTGGTTCTGTACAGCTAATCCTGAACAACAGGCACAGCTTCTATACTGGTATCCTATGGTCAGTCCTTGAAACACCTTATTATTGCACTGAAGGTGTGGGGCAGTCTGCTCACAGCACTGTTTATTGAATACTCTCCTGAGACTCACACCTGAGACCTGCGTGGTGGGACATGCACTTAACTCAGGTATAACCAGCTGCCCTGTAGATAGCAATGGCAGGAATAAAACCTAAATATCTGAAAGCTCCTTTTAAAAATTGTTTGCAAAAGCAAAAAAAGCCAAGAGTCTCCTTTCGCTATAGGTGTCAAATACCCCCAAACCCTGTGATATGATCAAGGCCGCTGGCCATTCCTGGGTTTCAGAAACAGTGCTGCAACACTGGATTTGAAATCGAGAGGGTGAGCCCATAATGCAAATAGTTATGTCAACCTGATGCCCTCAATGACAATATGAAGAAATATTCTCCTGATGGGACAGAAAGCCTGTAATTACATGCTTCATCATTGCTGGCCCTGTGTGGAAGAGCAGCTGCCATAATTCTGTTAGTGTTTCTGATGTAACCCAACAGCTCTTAAAAAAATACTGTAGCTCCCAGAAATGCTTCATTTTATACCACAGAATTATACTGAACTTCAAGAACAGAATATTAATTCCATATCTTCTAAGCCTTCCAAAAAAATTAACATTTAAAAACCAGCCTACAGACAGCACTGCAGTTGACTATTCCTGCTCCTTAAGGACTGTTAAATGAACGTACTTTCTCATAAATAAGAAGTTGGTCACCAAAAGGGAAGTCAAGGAGTAAGGGAACATTATCCTTCCCTCTGTGTTCATACAGTTGTGTCATGATTTTCATGTCTGGTATTTCTCACTTTTTAATTTATATAAACATGATTATAGAAGTATTTACTTCAAGAAAGTGCTGTGATGCCAAAAGGGCAAAGGCTTTTTTTCTTGAGAACCTATTTATCCTACACTCTAGCAGAGTCCCATGTGTAGAAACTCCCCTCGATCTGACATCTCAAATCAATACTTATTTCATTAATTTCACTTGGTCTCCTCTTTCAGATATTTCATCCTGACAGTTCACTTCCCTGATACACCCCATAAAAATCCAGGGTAAAATGCTCCAAGCTCTGTCAGTAGTACAAGCCCCATAACAAATACAACAGCCTCTCCCAGTAAATGCCTCAAAAGAGTATCCCTAAATGCAGTTTGCTTGGCAATAGCAGGTATCAGGAGCCAGGTATCGGATGTCTGAGCTGTGCCAAACACAGGTGTTGGTGGAGGTGCTGCTTGTTAGGGCTTATGTACTAAAAGCCATCCTCTGTCCTCCCAGAAGAAAAGGTCAGTACAGAGAGACAGGCTACCACAACCTGCACAACCCAGCTCGCAACTGCCAGTTCCAAGTAGTTCACGTATCCCTGGAGCTGTGCACGTTACCACTGAAAACACCCGACTGAGAAGATGAGGTCTAGTTTACATCCAATCTTGAGGTTTAATTGCTTAGGGAGAAAGGGAGCGGCTTCATTTCAAGGCTCTGGATCCCTCTGGAGGACACTAACATCTCCCTTCCCTTTCCAGGCTTTCCAGGCATCCCGCTGAGTTTGGCGTCTGGCTCATGAAGCCAGCTGCAAAGCCCACTGGCACTAACAAAATTTCATCCTTCAGCATGTTGTGGATCAACAAGGGAACATAAACCCTTTCTGTCCTGCCTACATTTTATGCAAAACTATACCCAGATCCAGAAAGGTAGGCCAGCTCTGCAGCGTCATCCCCTCTAAACTCAGTACTGCAGGAAAAGTCTTGTGGGCTCAGCTGCTGTTGAGATCCACGGAAGATGTTAAGTTTTACGACCCACAAACCTCTTATTTCAGTGAATCATGCATAGAGTCCTCAGATAGAAAAACAATAGGAGTAGAATGTATTTCAAATGCTGCATTTATTCTCCTGTAGTCTGGCGCTGCAGCTGAAACCAAGAGTCACACAGCTGTGTAGTCACGCAGATAGCAGCCTTCACGAACCGCCATGAAGCACTCCCCAAACTACAAGCAAAGCCTCACTCCTCCTAACTCACTGCTTATTCCTCTGCCTCTATTTTTAAGAGGTTTTTCACTGAAAAGCATCAGCATTTAGAGATCATATCTTTGTGAAGAACCATCTAGCTAGCTAAACTGCCCCAAATCAAAACATTCTTTGAGATGTCATTTCCAAATCCTACTAGTCAGTAAAAAGCCATTTCTTAAGTCAGCATCAGAATTGCTGCCTAGACTCCATTATTCAAAAAATACCAGGTTTTCAAGAGCAGATTTTAAATAGTAAACCTCTGTAACCATAAAGTATTTATTAAAATAATATTTTATTGCTATAAAATGTATCTCCTAAAACATGTTTTACAAGCATTTTTCTACTCTCCGGTGATACTTGAAAGTTCTTGGGCCTGTCAAAGAATATGCAAACTACAGATCAGATGCAGAAATTAGTTTCAAGCAACAGCTTGTGCGCTCATTTGAGAGCAAAGAGGGGCCATGACAAATTTAGGAATCAAAACCTTTCCACTTGTGAGAGCAACTCCAGTTTTCCACTCCCCACCCCTTCTCTCTGTAAAGGTATCTATCTGTGTTAGGTTAATGGTTGGACCAGATGATCTTCAAGGTCTTTTCCAACCGAGATAATTCTGTGATCTGCAGGCTCCTTTTTTTCAGCTTTCTTGAGTGTGTTACTAGAAAACTTTTATATAGAGCTGAGAAGCAGACAGACACGTGAATTCTGCCCCTGAACAACACAGAGACGTGAAGACAACTGCCTATGGACAAAGCCCAGACCCTTGTCCATGGGAAAAACACATTCCTGACCCAAACTCCACCAGACAACCAGGATTTAAAGCTCCTAACAAGAGGTCCGTGACACCTTTCGGCAGCAGGATGACATTTTAGTGGTGACGTTACTTTGTGTATCTCCACCTTATGACTGGATCCCATAATGCCCAAGGTAAAGCAGAGGAACCCACGCTCTCTCTGAAGGCTTGCTGCACATGGGGCTATATATAGCCCAGAAGTGGCAGGGAAATGCTTGAAGTGGAAGCCCTCAATAATTCATGACCTTGAGCAAATAATGAGGTAGGCTGGAAGAGGAGATGGGTTCTCAGCCTTGCCCCACCACTAAGAAGCCTCCCCGGTACAAAATTTATTCATACGGGAAGAAATTATTACAAAAATAAATAGAATAGTTGTCCAGAACATTTGAAAAACAGCAACATGGTAGCAAGAGAAAACAGCAAATTACTATCATTGCTTCCAAATGTCTTGCTAAAAATACTAATTGAAAGTGGTTGATCATACAATTTGCATGACACGCTTGCATGATTTCTGATGCTAAAATTCCTGTGTAACCATTTTAGGAAGCTTATTTTTAGCTTTGCAAATTATATAAAAATATTACTTAGAGAACAAAATCTAATAATAATCAATCCTATGAAGAGGAGAAAACAGTATTTGCCCTGAATCTTACATCTCTTATGGAGTGTGAAACTATAGTTAAATTCCTCCTAATTGATCAAAAGAAAATCCATGACAGCCATGAATTTATTTTCATTCCATGATTAAATACATATCATGCCTTCATTAGCAAAAATTACAGATGGGAATAAAACAGATGCCCTAACCACATCCTGCCAGAGTACTTGCCAATTAAAATTTGCTTGTATCAACTCTACCTGATGCCAAATTGCCTACAAAAATGTCGTAGTCTTTTTATTGAGGTTGTTATCAGTAGCGTACTTTGAATCCTTTGCACTACTCCATCAGAAAAAATCCTCTGTCTGCTGAGCAGATGCCGTACGTCGTACCACAAGTTACCAAAAGATAACCAGACCGTGGTTTTGGCACCCGAGTTAGGAACCCAAGCCTGTCCAAATATGTAAAAGAACTATTCGCTGGAACTAAACTTTCTCACCACTGCTGATAGACCACTCTTCCAATGGAACCAGTATCTCCCATTTTGCAAAAAGGTGTAGAATTTAGGATTCCTACCTTGAAGACATCACCAGATGGATCACAGAGGGAAGACTCACTACTATGCAAATAATGCCTTATTTCCTATCCTGGGAAAGGACTAGAAGTATTTCCTGACCCTTAAAGATCTCCTGAACCCTGGGAACTAGGAGAGGTCTGGAAACTAGGAGAAGCAATTCTCTGATAAGCAAACATGACCTTGCCTATGAAACAAAACCTGATTGCCTAATAGGCCCTCCCTGGTGTCTGAAAGAACAGGTTTATTGTCACCTGCAAATGTGTTTGTCAAGGCATAAAGAAATCTCATTTTCCTACCTTTCAAGCAATAGCAGTATTCTGAAAATACAAAACAACAGTAGAAATAAAGGCAAATAAATTAAACAGGAGGATCACACACAGAACTTTTTAAAAAGCTTTGAAAAAAGGAAAAATGAATGGATAGTTATGCTTTGAATTCTTTTGGATTTATGCAGCTAAAACCTGTCCTGAGAAATTCAATGGAAAACACACAGTCATTGTTGGCTCTTAAAACAATACTATATAGCAAATTAATAACGAAGGTGGCATATGTCACACACTAGTGAGACTGTAACATCACACCTTTATAGATTTATGAGATCAGTGAAAATAACTGACGAAGCATGCACACATTCAGGCAAGTGAGATTTTTAAAAACTCTCTCTCTGTGGGAAAAGAGTTGAGCTCTTTCAGCGGAGACAGAACTATGCTGGGTCTGAGAACCTCTGACAATCTGAATTTAAAGCAGTGACTGGTCCTTTTTTGCAACTGCTAAGGCTTTTATATTAATTTCCCTCCTTAACAGCTCCAGTCATGTTCACCTAAGAAAAAAAGATCCAGCACTTAAATTGCAAAAGCTTGTTCCCTATTACACCGCACAAGAGAAATGAGGTTTTTGCTTTGCAGAATACCTTTATCTCCGTTGGTCACTGATTACCAACACAGAAATTAAATACCAGATAATCTTTATGTTCCAAACAGAAATATCATTCAGTTCTACTAGTCTCCATCTTTAGAATGCCTTATTTCTCTCTCACTTACAAACTTGCAGCTCTCCTAAAACAAGTGAGGTTGTAGCAAGGACAAAATTTACAGGCAAGTTACTCAAAGCTGAAATGTTTCGAGGGCAATGTTTTATAGTCCCGTAGAGTTCCATACATAGTATTTTACTGTGTACTCAAAGAGCATTTATTTACACACGTGTCTGAGGTTTTCGGTCAGGTTTAAAGTTCAGACTTTTCTCAACTGATCTAATTTGTCCGAGATGGATGGCCTCACTTTTTTCCTTTGGAAAACCAATGCTGTTACACTGTTTCCAATTCTTCCTCCAAAGCAAAACTTCGGTGTTGGCAGCTCCTCCAGAATTTCAAATCCTGCCAGACAGAAATTAAAATGCTTTTATTAGAAGGAAGTAATTTTATTCTCCTCTTGGATAACCCTTTGCAAACCATTCTTTAGTTGTCTGGAAAACTTGCAAGTCAGTTACTGTGTAAGTTTATAGGACTGTATTGTTACACTGCACCACTGCTTTATACAGCTGAAACCCTTCCACGGATAATAAAAATCTTAGCTGGCTGACTCACACAAATTAATGGCAGAAAAGATGATGACTTGCCAGTAATTTTAGTTCTCCAGAAGGGACGGTTGTTTTCGATCCACACTGAGTTCCAAGCCTTGGGGATTAGATTCAGGACTGGCAGGTAAAAAAGCCCCGTTCAAGTGGATCAGAAAGGTCGCTGAGGAGGTGACATAAAAGGTCACAGTCACAGACATGACAGTTCCCCTAAACGTGGGTAACAACGTTACCCCGATTTCAAAGCAATCGGATGAGTGAAGTGGATCTGGTGATAAAGGACCAGAAGAGTACCACCAGGGTATATACACTTTCCCAGTCTAACTAGACTGAAATCCTCATCCTCCAAAGTATGACAAAACCTGTCCTCCCTTGGCACGTTGGCACTGGCAAACGCAGAAGCTGTAATTCCTGAGGAAAGCAGAGGGAAGGTAGGCTGAAGGATTTACTAGTCCCTGTACCTGGTCTAATCCTCATCTGAGAAAGTCAATATGCTAACACAGACATTAACATTTCCTCATTGCATCCTTGAACAACCATAAATTGGCAGGTGGTTCTGTTCAACTGCTTACCTTCTCTGAACTCGTTCAACAGCTCCTCCTTGGTCCAGTTGCAAGACGTGATGAGGAAAAAGCCCTCTGGTTTCAGTGCACTGCAGAGAGATCTCACGTACTGCTTCCTCTTTCCCACCGCATTATCAGGATTAAGGCTGATGGCATCAAAAGTCCCCTTGTCAATACAAATCTCAAATCCTGACAGCTCAGCTGATGGAGCCAGGAAGTCTTCTACCTAAACCAGAAGTCTACAACTGTGAAAACAATCTTCTAATCAGCAGCTCCGGAATCTTTTAACGCAAACCAGTACTTTAAAATAAAAAGCCTCAAACCTGACAATAGGTCTGCTTAGGAAAGGGTAACTCACAGGCTTTTCACACTTACAATGACATGTCAGCTTCTTTCTTCTCTGTATTATGTGATGATCTATTTGCTGTAAAGCCCATGTATATACCTATACATCTAAAGCTCAAACTAACATACCTGAAGTTCATTCTTTAAATCATTATTTGTACTCTGATCCCTGGTTTCCTAGGTGCTGCGTGCTAGGCACTGTACAAATACAGAAGAATAGACAGTGCCTGCCACAAAGAGATTACAATGGACATACAGGAACAGAGGCATCATACGGCTACAGAGCTGGAAGATAAAACAGCACAGCAGAGAGCTCAGAATGAAAGGCAGACACAGAATTACAGGGTGGCTGAGGTTGGAGGGGGCCTCTGGAGGTCATCTGGTCCTACCCCCTGCTCCAGCAGGGCCTCCCGAACTTCCTGCTGCACAGCTACTGGTAGCGACCCTATCACTCACAGATTTCATCCTCTATTCTCAAATCAGAAATTCAGAATGTAGCAGCTAAAATACAGAACTCGCCAAATGGAGAACCACTATTCCACTCCCTGCGAGAAGCAGGGAAATCTTGTTAGCCCTAATGACTGTTACAAACAGAAAAAAAAATAAGACCAAAAATCTCCTTGTAAATACAGATTTATTTGGTTAGAGTTCTCTCACAAATGAATGTCAAAAGACATTATTAATATAGTACACTGAGTACATCTGAATATCAATTAGGTCATTTAATCTTGGGTTCGAACGCTTTGTATTTCCTCAACAAGCTTTCTCTCAAAACTTACCTTTAATTTAATGTTAGACATCCCTTCTTTTTCTCTTACTTTTTCTGAAAGTTGTATTGCAGAAGGAGAGTAATCAATCCCAGTGAGATTCATGTAGCCAGACTTTGCCTAGACAGAAGCAGAGAATCTTAATCAGTGTGCCAGCAATTTTTTTATCCAGCAAGTGTATTCCCTAGCTACAATCCATCTCATCTCTCCTCTTAATGACAGAAAAAAACCCCCTTTTACTCATTTTTATTCCTGTTATCATTACAAGAGCTAAACAGCTGGGGGAATGAGCTGAAATAACTCCATTCTACCTTAATACGTCACCAAAAGAACTGTTGACTGAAAGTTGGTTTATGTCAACAAGTGGAAAACTGAGCAGATCTGTGAAAAGTAACACCCTGAAGGGGAACAGGCCCTCTTATCTGCACCAAAAGTAACCTAGAAGCCAGGAATTTTCAGTGATGGGAACATGTCCCAATGCCAGATGCTTCAAAATAAGAAAAAAACCTTCTGACACTTACATAACATTTAAGATTGAGCAATTATTTGGTTTATAACCTAAATTGTAAGAGCCAAAATACGTAACACATTAGTACAGAAATCTGTACTAATTTTTCTAGTTATTCATGCCAATGTCTATTTGAATGCAATTATTTGCATGCTACGAGGTCTTTGTATCAGCAATTTTCAGGCAGGTTATGCACCACATAAAAGAGCACACAGAGACTTCCTGTTAATCTAACTTTGGAGTAGATAACGATAACCCAGTTCAGCGAACTCAGGCAGTGAGATCCCAGCAACCCTTTTGCAAAGCAGGTGGGCACCTTGCAAGAGCTGGAGTTGGGCCTGTTGCAGGGGGGCAGTGACACATTTTCAGTCTGAGGTCGAAGCTGACCGACCAGATCTGGGTATCACGTGTGTCGGTTGGTCTGGCCAGATCCAAACCGAACAGGAAGAGCCCTGACCTCACGGCCAGCTGCAGGCAGTAAGTAACAGCAGAGAGGGAGGAGGCTTGGGTTTGTTTTGGTTTTGAACAATACATAGGCTTTAACTAGCATTAAGCAATCAGCTGCATATCTACTTGTTCCAAAGGCTGATACCTCGACAGTGAGAACTATGAGATTTTTTTAAAATGGCCATTCCTCCTTCCAGCAGCCCTTCAGCTCATGTGAGCTGAGTGCTAGCCAGCTGTTCTTAATTGAGGAGTAATTTCAGCTAAACACAAAGACTGCGTTGTTTGCATTTGATGAAGAACAGTGTATTGCTCGGGCTTCTGCCCACGTTCCTCCCCAGAGCAAACCAAGCTTCCTGAGATGCCTGTGCTGAAAACCTGGGGGTGGAACTGTAGTTCCCACAACAGCTCCTCTGTTTGGAAAGGAAGAGCTTGAGTCACTTCAGGGAGTTCCCATTCACTCCTATAGTCTCCAGGGCACAGAAGGAAAGTTTAAGGATAAACAACATTAAATGCTGCTAAACCTGTATGGGCTGACTACATATGGCCAGGAAGGGATCATTCATTCAAGTGCCAAACATGACCACGCTACATGCTGCCACTGGGCTCCTGTCCTGAAGGTGGCAGTTATAAAAGCACTCTGCTACTGCTTCTTGAAAAAGCAGATTAAATAGCAGAAGGGAGTTTGAAATGTTATCGGCTCTGCCCCATGTTTGGGCCTCTGGTGCTGCCAGGCAGACACCCTCACTTGAATACCCTTCACTTCAGAGAAGTTTTTCAATATTGTTGGCTCCCACAGTACTCAGAAAAAAAGAAAAAAAAAAAAAAAAAAAGAGAGAGAAGGTCAGAGCTCTGTGTGGCAGCAACATTTCCTTAGAAGAGCTGGAATTTTTCTGCCTCCTTTTTGTGCAATATTCCTTGCTGGACCTGACAATGTCTCACCTAGACCCAGCTTCCTTTAAGAGTCATTTTCTTACTATACTGCCATTTACTATTCTTTACTGCTAATGGCATGCCAGGGCCCAGTATTCCCCAACAAACTGTGCTCTATGGATATGTACCCTCAAGTAGTCACCTTTTAGAGAGGTGCTCTAATGCCCTATATGACTAAAGTCACAGTCTTTTTCAGTGTTGCCATTTCTATTCCATTATTGAGCCCAACTCCAACGGCAGAACTGTTCTACGGAAGCTGATGGGCTTGCCAAAAGAATCCTAACTTGATTTTCAAAGCCTAGCAGCTAACACAGAAAAAATTTACATTAACTAAGCAAGTGAGATCCTGAATTATTTAGCAACAATGTAATTTTTGAAGTCACTTTTCAAATGGGAACTGGACTGAAAATTTCCTATTAAAGTAACCGCAGTATTCTGAGGTGCTTAATGTAAGGGGGGAGGGCGCTCTTGCAGCAGTTTAATAGTTTTTAAAAGCTAACAGGCTGTCATTTTCCCATTACAGAATGAAAATCAATCTCAGATTTGTAAGCGGGGCCAGTATAAAATTGAAATCTTATAAAAAGATTTTTCTGTTGGATGTTTCAACAATGATAGAGCTAGGTAGCATCACACTGAACAATCATTATTAGGCTAATTTCTCTTAATGAGATGAGCAATTTCTGCTTTTGATGATATAACTTCTCCTATACTGCAGTGTAGCAAACAGTTCCCATAAAGGCTTTAAACTCTTCTAAAATCAACGTCCATGCTAAAAAAAATTCCATTACTGACTCTGACTTCCAGCCTTTTCAATTTCTACAGTAACTAATGGAGCCAATGGAGAATGTAGAGCAATAAAAACTGCGACAGTGCGACAGCTCCTTTCTTTACCAACTCTCCTGTAGTATTATAATAAATTCAATCAAAAATAGGAAAAAAATACTGGAATTCCTAAACATCTTGTATCACTGTAGAATAACATTATAATACTTCACAATGTATCTGGTAGGGGGTTTCCACCCTGACAGAAATGGACACTTCTTGAAAAGAAGCACTAACAACTTTTTAAGTCATTTACATATAAGCCTTGGTTTTAACCACTTTTTACATCGATAATGAGTGTTATTATCAGAACTGAGCGTGGAGAAAGGGTCTGCTTTTGCACATGAGAGTACTCTGTGTACTAGATTTCTTTATCTGGAGATGTTTTACACAACAGTGGGAAGAAATGCATTTTTAAATGTAGGAAAACAGAAAGGTAAAGTTAAAATAAGGGATACTGAGGCTGATGGATTTAAAGAAATATTGTAAATCTTGAAATCTGAAGTATCGACACTGTGGACAGCACCAAGAAATGAGAAGTTTGAACATGTCTAGCAAAAAAAAAAAGGTAGGTATTTCCATTTGGTAGAACAACATAGGCATTCTGTTCCTAAGTCTGCATTCCCTAATGGCACTGCTGGTTTGAGGAGTTACATACCCAGGTCCCACAGGCTGTCTGGCAGCCACTTGCAATGACACCTTGTCTTTGTGACAGGATGTTCTGTAAGGCATATCAACAGCACTAAGTTAATTCCACTTATACTCTTAAACCAAATGGAAGCAGAAAACCTGACGCACAGTAACTAGTGTTCTGTTAATGGGAAAAAACCACAACAGAAGTTTTAATTTAGGTTGCTTGCTTTTTGTCTTTCACATAAGTTGCAGCTTGCCATGATCACTATTGTCACTTGTGAGAACTATATTTAAACCACCCCATTTGGAGCACTGAGTCTCTATCAGAAGCACAAACTTTGCAAGATACCAACCAATTCAATCAGTAAAACACCGTTTCCCGTTCCAATATCAAGCACAGAGCTGTCAAGGGGGACCTTTTGTTTTTCCAACCATCTGATTATGCGAACCATGCTTTCTTCTCCAAACCTATGAAAAACAAGGGCTCAGGTAATTAAGGCAGCAAAAATGTACAAAAGGTACAGCAAATTTATTTCATCGCTTCCTCTCTCCAGCTTTTGCATAGCACCTCTTACTGAAGCACTTGGGTAACAACTGCCATAGCTCATATTCCATGTTTGCTTTGTTTAAATTAAATCACATGGCCTTAAAACTCACTAAAACATCAACTCTGGGAGATGAAGCCCTCCATATATTAAAAAACAGCAGTAGCACTGGCAACTTGCGTGGTTAAACCTGAGCTCAGGGATAAAAAGCACCTTTATCAGTAACATACATCAGAGCTACCAGCTCCCTTTCTGTGTAATGATAGTTGTCCAAGCGTAACTTCGAAACCTGCATTGCAAAACTGGGCAAGAGAGGAACTGGTGGCTTCAAGATTAAAATTGCCCATCGTTTTGTGAACATCCAGAACTACTCAGTAACCCAGTGAATTGCTGGCTGTGTTTTTGCAATGTCTGCTTTTATAAAGAAATAATAGAAACACTCTGGTGGAGTTGTTATTTACCATATTTCCCCAGCATCTCCAATGTCTTGAAAAGTTTGCAGTTCTCTTTCATAGGCAGCATCCCAGCTAGAGTCAGGGAAGGGGGTGGGGAGAAAGGACAAGATGTTGCAATTAATACTGGAAAAGATTTAAAGAGCGAGGGGAAGAAAGTGCGGGAAGGCGTTATCTAGGTAGCTGTATCATTTTATGTCCACGGTATCATCTAGGCAGACAAATTGCGCGAGAACACGTTGTCCGCCGGGCACCGAGCTGGCGATGCCCACAGAGGGAAGGTTGAGGGTTACCAGACACGAGTGTCTGGGGCACAGCACGGGATTCCTACTCCCCGGGGCAGCAACCCCGGGGAGCCACCGGGAGGAACCCGGCCTGGGCTGCCACCGCCGCCCCGGGCCCCGCCACGCCGCGGCCCATCACCCCCGCCCGCCCGGCCGCCCCCAGCAGCGGTGCCGCCACTCACTGCTCTCTGGTGCCCAGCACCGAGGGGCTGAAAGGCTCCTCCCCGCGCCCCGGGCCCGGGCCCGACTCCGGCCCCGCGGGGTGCCCTGGCCGCTCCCCCGCCACCGCCATGCCCGGCGCGCGCGGACCGGAAGCAACTCGGCACCATAGAGCGCAGCAGCCAGAGGGGCCGCGGGCGCCGCTCTGGCGCTTGGAGGACTCTAGCTCGCTGGCCGGAGCAGCGGCTGGGTGCGCCGCGGGGGGGGGGGGGTCGTCCCCAAAAAACCGAAGCGTTTTATAGTGTTGTTTCTAAGGGAACGGTAACGCTCCAAATGACCAGATTTTCATCACTGCAATCCATATGGCTCACCTAAAATCAGCGCAATCTTTTTTTTTTTTTTAAAAAAGGATTTGTCCTCTTCATTATGAATTTCAAATTTCACAAATTGCGTAAGGTTTTTTGCAAGATATATCAATATTGAATTCAGCAATTTATTTTCAAACCAGTAATAATTCTGGCGCTAGAAGCCACCCTGCTGCTGGAGGATCTGTGGGGGGAATAGTTGGGGTGAACCCCCGTGAATCTGGGAGCATCGCAGGATGCCGTCAACAGGACGCTGTTTGCAAAATCAGAGCCGAAATTCTGTTTCCTTCGCGAAGCAAAAGGAGGATAGAGGAATCCTGGGGGCTTAGCAAGCGTAAAACATCCCGTGGTGGAGTGACTAAACTGAAAAATCCGATAAATAGGAGACAAACGGCACTGCCCCTCAGTCAGCTCCTGTACTGCTCCGTGTGGGAGTGTGCTCGGCACAACTTCTCGCCCAGTCCTTCAAAATCTGCACAAAATACCCAACTGCCTCGTGTAATTTCACCGGTTTTGCACGGACTCGTCGCTCGGAGACGCTCACTCCTCTGCCCACACCCTCCCGGTAGCACCCGCAGGCCCGCCCGCGCTGGGTGCGCATCCCACCGCAAGCCCAGGCTAGGCCCCAGCCTCGGGTGACGGGCTCCCAGCCGGCTGCCCCCCCGCTCCGGCCCTGCAGGAGGCCGCAGCGCCCTACCCAAGCCGCCCAGCTCGCTCCCGGGGCACGGAGCCGGACCCCGACCCCCAACAGCCGGCCCGGGACGGCGGCCATACCCACCCCCCACCCGCATACACTTCCCAGCAGCCCCCGCGCCGCTCCCGGAAGTGGGCGTGGCCTCGAGCCGCGCTGTGGCTTGTGGGCTCGGCGGCGGCGGTGGTCTCCATCATGGCGGCTTCCATCTCGGGCTACACGTTCAGTTCCGTCTGCTACTACAGCGCCAACAGCAGCGCCGACCACGTAGGTGTCCGGGGCCGCTGCCGCCGCCTCCTCCCCCCGGTGCGGCGGGGTGTCTCTTGCGCTCTGGGGCTCGCCTCCCTCCCCGAGCGGCGGCCGGGCCGGGCCACCGCCGGCTGGGCCCCGGCCGGGGGGTAACGGCCCCGCTCGGCTGCTGCCGGCGACACTGAGGTGCCCCTCGCCGGTAGAGGTGGTTGCGGGGGCCGCTGGGCCGTCGCCCGGTCCCGGCTTGGGAGGGGGTGGCTGGCAGAGTCGCTGGGTCTCGCTGCTGGCGGGGCCGTCGGCCGCCCTGCGCTTCTGGGGCATCGCAGGGCCGGGTGTGGGGCGCCAGGGGCCGCACCCCGCCACGCAGGGAATCGGTTGGAGGTAGAAAACGCGTGTTTAAAATCTGCGGGAGTGCGGGTGCAGGTTGCAGTAGCGTTGGCTTTCCAGCACCGGTAACGAACCCCGGTTACGGTGCAGAACCGGGGGTGTTTCTCAGCCCCTCCGTTTTGTTGACAAACTTCTGGTCTGGGCCTGCTCCAGTATCTCTGCACCAGGAAACGATGCATCACCGTTTCCGTGCTTGTGCTAAAAGCACCAGGTTCTGCTTATTTTCCTTCCTCATTTTGGGCAGGGATGGACAACAAAAGATGACTTTAAGTTACCTTCTGAGTTTTATGATCCTTGGTGTTGTTCAAGGTCCAGCCCGATCTTCATATGTAAATGAGTAAACCTCTGCAGATGTAAACTCCACTTTCCGTTACTTTGGTAGAACAGGCCTCCTCCTCATCCACCATCTGCCTGTGTAGCTGGGACTGGAGGCAGAGCACTCCTTCACATAATCTGTGTTTGCCTTGTATAAATTTTGTGTTACCTGCAAAAGCTTTTGGTAGAATATCACTTTCAGACAACCTGTTCCTATTGTGTTGTGAAAGGGTGTTGGTAAATCAGAAAATTGATCTCAGTAAACTTAAGGACTTACTGCAGCTCAGATATGTATTTCAAACTAAATCTTTGTTTTAATTCTTCACTTTAATCTAAGAAAGTTACAGTAAGTGACTATATAGTGTTTTTTTCTATTTTTAGTCTTTCTTTTTTCCTTTAAAATTGTAGGAGGGATTTCTGCTGGGAGAGGTGAGACAAGAAGAGACCTTTAGCATTAGTGATTCACAGATCAGCAACACTGAATTTCTACAAGTGATTGGTAAGTAATAGAACTTTGAGAAATTCTGAAAGAAGTACTGCTCAGTCTTCCAATTTTCAGTGCAACAATTCAGTAAGAATTACCTCACTTGTGAGACCAGCACAAGGTGTTCCAGTCTTTCAGAATCGCATTTTTTATAGTATTTGTGTGTTTGTGGTTGAGATGTGAGTAAAGGAAACAATCCTTTGCTAGATACGGGGTTTTTATGCATCTCCTTTTGTGAGAAAAGATTGTTCTCTGAAGACATTTATCTGCATTTCATGATGGAGATATTATTTATTTGGCTTTTGGTCCTGCAGGGAGTTTCCAGCTTGATATGGTTGCCTAAATGCAAGCATGTGCCTAAAATAAAATAAATGTGTTGCTTGATTTACTAATACTGAAAGGGGGCAAATTTCCAGTAGAGGGTTTGGATGGATGGCTGGTAGTTGATGACATCATAAACTGTCACAGCAAGGTTTCCCAAGGAGCGTTTGTGAAACAATTTACTTGATTGATAAGCACAAAGACTGTACAGCTGATTTGTTGTTGTTGTGAAAAGTGAAAGGAGATCTAAGATCTTGCTGTTAAGTGTTGTTGGTTGAAGTAGATATTTTTATACACAAGTGAGAAGCTGTTGCATGTTTTAAGCTCTATGGTTTATAGAAAATAGGAAACCTCTGAAAGAAAATGCCTTTTTTTGTTTACATATATGTAACCTGATGTTAAAATGCATCTAAACCCTCTTTAAAAACCTGAATGTGTACGTACCTGGCTTTGTGGATCTGATTTCAGATGACATAGCAGAGTCTGCATAAAGCTTAGCTAATACACGCAAACATCTTGCGATTTGACTCCCAAATGTTATCCTGATACAGAACTAAGGACCTGCAAAAGTGTGTACTGTGTTATGTCTCAGGATACTTGCTGCCTTGAAGTAGTGTGTTGGTTGTGTAGACAAGAATCCATAAGATGAAGTAGTTTCCTGTCCTGGTTATTCCTAAGGAAACATGGGTGATAAATTGACTGTGTGAAGTGTCAATTAATTGTAATTAATTGAGCTAAATTACAAAAAATAAAGGCATAGGATTTTTTGTGTGTGTATATGATCACTACCAAAGTATTGTATAAAGGCAGGCAGCTGATAGCTGTGTCTGTTCAGAGAAAACTAGACATTACTATTCAGTGGTAACTGATCTTAGTTATTGTTGACAGTGTAATACAGTAATGTCACCAACTGCAGTCTCGGCGTGGTTTCATAAACCAAGTGTTTGTGGTGTTAAAAATTATTCCCTTTTTAGATAACTCTTTTGTCACATTCTTGGTGACAGTTATTTTCTGAAAAGGGAAATTACGTGCCCCTGGAGATCTTCTGGATATTTTTGTTTACCAAATTTTTACTTCAATATTTATTCATCGACATTAACTCTTGATCTCCCAGTTCAACTCATGAACTGACATTGACAGTTTTGTGGCACTGTTGTCACAGATGAATTTAACATTCATATGTGTCTGCTGTCTCAAAGCTTAGTGATGGTGTTTGAGTATATGTGTGTGTATATATAGTGTAGGTACTATATATATATATATATAAAAAGAAGGCACTGTGTAAAAAATTTAGAATAATGGCTGCTTCATGTGTTCTGAGCAGTAGGCTTGTTGCTTCCTGTTTTTCAAAAGACAAGGTCTGTGTAGCAACATAACAACCCGAGACTCAAGTATGTATTCTCAGCCATTGTAGTCAATATATTTGCTGGAAAGCGTTGGTCTAAGCTGGAATAATTACACTCACTGGCTTTGTGTAGTGGCTCGTTTCCACAGAATCCTGTATGCCAGTGTGAAAACAGGGGGTTGATACACTTTTAAACAATTCCAAATAAACTCAGTAACTTAACAGCAGCATCATGAGGAGTTCTTGCCAGTGAAAATGACCAATTTCAGGCAGTACGGCTGCTGTGGATGTTCAGGGCCTTGTTTTGATAGTGGCTAAATATGCTGAGATGCTAATGTGTGTAGTCTGTTGTTCTTGGGAATTGTGATCTGATTCTGACTCTGCTGAGATGGCAATCATGAGCAGCCTGTGGCTTTCAGAACAGCAGGTGGTGAGTCACCCTCCAGGAAGGAAGAGTCTAAACAAAGTTGTTGCTAAACCCTCCGGTGGGGTTCTGATACAGGAGCTTGAAATATTATTGCCACAGAAGTGCTATTCAGTCTGAGCAAATACAGTTTCAGACAAAAGTTATGTGATCAAGGTATAATAATATGAATAAATGATAAGCTGTATTTGATAAAAAGTCGGAGCAGAGACCTTTAAAGTACTAAACACCATAAAAAAGTCAGTCATGCTTGGTGTTAGAGATAACATGGATTGGATTTTTGCTCTTTTTTCACTCTTCTCTGGGATTACTGACATGTTATAACCTTTGCTGCTTAAATAAGCATCGTAGCATTTATTACAACCTCTTCAACTTTTTAATACTTCATATAACAAAATCATTAACTGCAGCTAACTCTTTTGGAGTGGCATTCAACCCCTTTTCTCATCGTAGGTTCTATTTGCCTTGCCTTTTTAAATACTCCAATGTATAGCATTTCAGTGATTCACTTCCCCATCCCCTTTTTTTTAATTCATTGCTGCAGTAATAAAGAGTGTGTATGAATGCAAGTAAACTGTTGTAGAAAGGTTTATCAAAATGAAAAAAAATTATAAGTGCCTTTGAGGAGGTTACAACTATAAAATAGTCCCAAAAGTGTGTATCTGAGCCAGTGTATGTCTTGCTTCTTGTTAATAGATTTTCCTCTGTAAAATGGCAGATTAGAGAAGCCGATTTTCCAAGTATGGTGCTGTGTCATCAAGTGTTGAGACATTAAGGGCGGTGTGTGGTCTGACACAAATGTTTATTTGCTCAGTAGCTGTGATGTGGAAAGTTCATGCAAGATATGCCACTGTAATTTCTCTTTACCTTGAGCAGTTGGACATATGTCTCTGTTTGTTTGTTTGTTGTTGCAGAAATCCATAACCATGAGCCTTGTTCAAAACTCTTTAGGTAAGCATTTTCTGTTGTCTTCCTGTGTTGGCTGCAGAATGTAAAAATAGGTAGCTCACTGAAATATATTAGTATTTCAAATGTACCTACCAGTGCTGGCATTGTTTGCTCATCTTGTGATAATACAGAAGTGCACATAGATGGCACCAACTATGAGAATGAGTTTACAGTTTTAGTAGCCCTTACCCTAGGGTAGAAAGGGTGCCAAGGTACAGGCTTATTTATCTATATTTTTGAATTTCCACCTCAGGTAGTTAGTGGAGGTAGGATAGCAGTCAGATCAAATCATATCACTCTGATAATTAGGATGAATGTCAAAACTAGTTTAAATTATTGTGTTCTTAGGTCAGCTCTGCTTGGGCCTGGTGGGTCACAGAACACCTTGTGTGCCCTAACCTTAGTAACTTGCTGGGTTAACAAGTTGGTTTGTAGTTAGTTGTACTCACTCGCACTAACTAATTATTCTGAAACTTTCAGCTTACTAGTTATTTTTGCCTTCTGATCTCCTGTACTCCAAAACTTAAATTAAATATAGGTCTAATATATTCTATTTAGCAGCCTCCATCTACGTGTAGCTTTTCTCTATTGTCTTCACTTGTTATACAGTGATGGCTTCTAAATTGCTCTCTAAAAATTCTTTTTAGAAGGAATTCCCAATTAATCTCCTCTTTATGTAGAGATTTCCAGTCAATTAAGAAGACACAGTACCTCAGATATTATGATTGACATGGGGTACGTTGGAGACAAGAGCTGCAGTCTCTCACTTGCTATCTGATAATTACAGAGAGGGTACTCTTAACCAAGTGATTTAAATGCTAGAGACTCTACACATGAAGATAACATCCCAGTGTCTAGTAGACTCTCTCTGGTTCCCAGCGATGCTTTGTGCAGCGCATATCAAAACCGATCATGTTTACTGCTGCTCCCCAGTCAAGAAATTGATTGTTAGTAACTGAGCTGCTGGAGGAAGGGGAAGAAGTCTGTACTTCTCTGCATGCTTTCTGCACAAGAAAACTGATGAATTTATTTACTTCAGAGCACAGGGGAAAACTCTCACAGCTCATATAGCTTTTATCAGTACCAGAGCGTGCTGTTGGTTTCTCTGTTCCGTTAGCTGCAGCGGATGCTGATTTTGGGGGCATTCTACCTTATCCTTTTGACTTCAGGGCAGCCAGTCTGAGGAGGCCTATTGCTCATCTGCTCAGTACTCTTGTAAGCTGGCCCTGCTGATGTTGAGTATAACAGGCCTGGTTCCTGTGCTTTTACCAACACGTGGGAGCTGAATAAGAAGCAAAGATTTTAAAAGGACTGATTTCTCTGTCTGCAGTTTTCAAATGAAGGTGTTTTGTTAATACTAGTTGCTCATCCCATAAGAAAATTATTATAAACCATAGAAAGAGAAAGAATTGGATATCTGCTATTTACAAGAATGTGAAAATATTGTGAACACAAATTGTAAAGATTATGCAAATATTATGTAGTATCTCAAATTAGTAATTAGTTGTAGTCTTAATAGTCACAATAAATTGCCTCTTAAAACAAATTTTATTTCCACCCTTATTTACCAGCCAAGTACTGAGCTCAGGATTTTCTGTTTTGTTTTTTTTTACCCCTACACACAAGAGTTGAGATCATAGACCTCTAAAACAGAGTGTTTTCCTGCACTGCTTTAGGTGTTAGTGATATCAGCTCTTGAAAGAGACTAAGGACTTGGCAGGTAAGTCAAGGAGGAATCTATTTTCAAATGTTTTACCTTTTATCATGAAGTGTGATCTACTTGAATTTATAAACCTGTCTGTGTAGACAGCTTTATAAATTTTTAAATATCTATCTGTGTAGATAGATGTATAAATTCTTAAATCTGTCGTGTCCTCAAAATAACAACACGTCAGGGTTCGGGCCTCTGTTCTGTAAGTAGAGCCATGTGGAAGGACTGTGATACTTTGGATTCTTGCTGACCTCAATATAACTGTTTTGGCTTCAAGGGTCCAGTCATGTGAGTCTAATTGCAGGACTGGAGCTCAAGAAATTGATTTGTAGTTGCATGTAAAATGGCCCTGCTTTCCTTTCTTCTTTCTTCTAGGCCTCTTATTATCAAAGCAGGGTTTTACAAATGCTGGTCAAAATAAAATTACACAGTCCATTTATTTACATACCCCTTGTTGTAGGGGCTGCCAGTGAAATACTAGGCAGCAAACTAAGGTGCACAATGAAAGCATTTTAAAACTAATAATTACAGGCATCTTGTATTTCATTACTAGTGGTTTAAAACTGGTTAGAATTTTCACACCAGCTAGTCTCACACATCTAATTTAAATGCTCTGCACCTTCCTCCATAAGCAACTGGCTCTGTCTGCTAGGTGTGCAGTCAAACCCCTGCGCTCTATATGGCACCTGACACAGATATCTAAGTAGGTGGTGTGAATACTGACCTATGTTGATAAAGGTAAAACTGTAGAAGTTGCTTTGAAATGTATAGAGTGCCATCTATTTGGAGAACACTCAAAGTATGAATTTTTTATGTATAATGTGTGTGTGTAAACTGTGTACCTACCTTTCTCTCTTCCTTTTTGGTTCAAGCTTTTATGACTATGCAGGCAAGGTTAATGAGGAGAGTTTGGACAGGATTCTTAAAGACCGAAGAAAAGTAAGTTTTTCTATCTTTTCCTCCTGTTCTAGTCATTAGAGGCTATAATTAGAAAGACTGGTTTTGGAAAACAAACGAAGGTAGTTAATTAGAAGAAATATTTTGGTTCACAAATCTGATGTTTTGCTTTGACCCAAGGCTTATCCTGTACAGAAGTTGGTGGATTTATGGTACTTAGGTTAAATTGGGGACAATGTCTAAATTCCCTGAAGAAATGCAAAGGATTTAAGTTTCGGTCTCAAAAAGTGAAGGGCTGGTATTAACCCACTCAAATTTCTGAGCTAAACATGTAGCATCATGATCGCGTACTCCGCTGCTGCAACCAACAAAAATGTAGCTGATCTGTAAATCTGCTCTAAAGAGTTCATGTGAAAGAGTTGTAATGATACAGCCTTGTAATTGAATTTTTGCACTGTTTTAAACTGGAAAAATGGTTCTATCGGTTATGTCAGATGTGTTGTCCTAGCTTTGTCACGCATACGTTGTTAGTAGCGCAACTACTATTAAGATTAAATTTTAGTAGTTTTTTTGAGAGGAGTCAAACCTTTTTTTCATCTCATTCCATACTTGTGCACTGTCTTTCTAATTATCAAGTAATTGAATCAGAAGTTCTCATGAACTAATACATTGAAGAGCAGAGCTGAAGGTGTGGTTCCTATTGTAGCGAAGGGAATCCACCAGTTGGCTTTCTCTGGCAAAAAGACGAATGACTGGCTTGCATGGTTCAATTTGTGGCAACCATGGACCTCATTAGACCTAGCAGGAAAGCATCACTAGTCCATGAATTTGGCTTGCAAGGTCTGGTTAGTGCCAGAGCTGATACAACGTAGGGGTTAAAACAAGACCTCTTTTCTTGTTTTGACTTTTACAAAGCAGCAGCAAACCAATGTCACTTCAGCTGCGTGTGGCACTGCTGGCTGCATTTCACCAGTAGCAGAGCCAACTGTCAGGGCACAGCCTCTGGAGTTTTGGGGATTTCTGTCCTCCATGGGCAACTTGAGTGTAACTTGGGCTACTCTGAGTAAAAATGGCTACTGTGTGAATTGATCATCATCATGCAAAGTGTGTGATGGCAGTTGCTCAATTGCCAATTTGCAGTCTTTACTTTCATGTCACCTTACCCACCTGAGCTGTGGGCTTCTGCTTACAGACAAGGCTTGTACACTGAGGAGGGATCTTTAGGGTAGCAAATCCTAAATCCATGCACCTTATGCAACACTGATGTTTGTAATGCTTTTTTTTTTGTCTGTTTCTTCCAGCAAATGCTCTCAAAATAAACTCCTTTATGTATACTAACATATTTATGCTGAGTACATAGGTGTTTTGTCTGTATATTTATACATACAGACATGTGTGTCTTTATGCTGATGGAGTGAGTTTCCAGTCTCAGATCCTGAATTCTGTAACCCCATAACTCTACTCTAGAACACTACAGGGCATATTAAATTCCCCTTCAGGAGACAAGGCAAAAAACATAATTAAAAATGTTTGTCTCCCACTAGTTTTCAGTTGAATTTTGTTTTGTTAGGACCAACCTTGCAGGGAGACTCTGGCAAGATGCATTATTTGTGGTGGGAAATAGGCAAAACTGGAGAAATTAAGACTTGCAAGTGACTGAGGTACCACAGATTTAATGACCGTAATTATCATAATATCAAAAAAGGAAAAAAAAAATACTCCTGTCCAGGAACCAAGAGAGTCTTGTAGTCTTTTCTGTTAGCAAACTAAGCACATTTTATTGCATTCAGACTAAGTAATTGTGCAGATTTAGTACAAAAAGTTAAAACCAATACTTCCACTTTTTTGTCTAACACAGGACTCATATTGTTTAATAAGTAGAATCTGCTCTATTCCACTGAATGTATTCATGCAGCCTTAATGCATCACTGCATGATAGTGCCTATTCCTGGGACTCTTCCTAAAGCAAATTGTTAATGATGTGTCCTTTTCCATTAATCTCTTAAATTAAATGTTAGTTTACATGAAATAAAGGAGTTTAATGCATGTTGTATTCAAAATAATCATTGAATTAGAATGGGTCTTATCTGATGTGCATACGAATCTTTCACAATTCAATACACAATGAGATAATTTTCTTGTTGTACACAGCAGATTAATCCCATATGTCTCATGAACAGACATGAATTTGCAAATGTGTTTGTGAAGCCCCGGAAATGTCTTACAAATCAATACAAGTGAATAGGCAGTTGAAATATTTAGGCTTAAGAAAACCCACATCTACTGTGTTTGAAAACAGCTCAAATCTAATCATTTGAAGATGTTCCAAGGTTTGTTGCTAAAATTAAACAACTGAAGTATATTGGAAGTGGGATCTTGAATGCCACTGAGGACACACAGGTGTTTGGAGCACAGTAAGGTTAAGCAATTGATGCTGTGCTGTAACAGGATGGCACTTGTTTGGGGTAATTTAATAGATGCAAGCCTCTAGTAATTCAGTCTGATTTTGTTGTAATAAAGCTATTGGCTAACTCATGTGATACCACAGATTTAGTAACTTTATTATCAGAAGGTAAATCTGTAGCTCTGTTAATACTTTGGGTTTTTTCTGATGTACTTTGATTACAGAATGTTATTGGATGGTACCGATTTAGGAGAAACACTCAGCAGCAAATGTCTTACAGAGAGCACATCATTCATAAACAGCTGACACACATTCTTGGAGTGCCTGATCTTGTCTTCCTTCTCTTCAGCTTCATTTCCACTGCAAATAACTCAACACATGCTTTAGAATATGTGCTTTTTAGACCAAACCGAAGGTAAGCAATCTCTCTATATGGACCAATCCTCATTTTTTGTCCTGCTCCTTACTGCTTTTCTTTATACTCTAAACTATTTTGAAGTTTGTGCAGTTTACATGTAAAGAAAGCTTTGTGTTTGTCAAGTGTCTTGGTGTATGATCGTTAGTGATGACAGCTTTTTTTTTCTGTGCAAGTAATTTATAAATTAAAGTATTGGGAGGAGCAAATGTTCTTTTCAGTCTTTAAATCTCCAGACAACAAAAAAAATCTTTAAAGAGAAATCAGATGTCAGTACCATGTTTCTTATAATAGGCCTGAATGTAGCTTCACCCTTCTTGTATCTGTGGTAGCTTGAATGAACAATTGAAAGGTTCTAAGAGGTACAGAGGTAGGTCCATCTTAAGGGAGTTTTTGATCATGCGTTTATTTTGAACCCAATTTCTAATATGTAAAAGCTTTTATAATAAACCTAATGCAGAAGCTTTAAAATTAGATGAGTTCTGATCATCAGAGATGGGGTAATATTAGGGCTATTGTACATAATCTTTTGAATATGAAATAAGTCTTTCTAACCTTTCTCTGCAGGTATAATCAAAGGGTGTCACTTACTATTCCTAATCTAGGCAACACTAGTCAACAGGAATACAAAGTTTCTTCAGTGCCAAATACTTCTCAGAATTATGCCAAAGTTATTAAGGAACACGGGTAAGGATTTTTCCTTTGCAGATGAAGTATAGTCATCAAGATCTCTGTTCTATAGCTTCCAAGGAATACTGCAAATAAGCATTTCAAGTAGGAAAAAACTAGTTCTAGAGGAGAATGATCAGTTTTTAGTGTGCTTTTTTCCTGCTTAGAATTGAATCTTTCAGAAGAACAAAGGGGACTCGGTGCACTAATCAGAAAAGCAGAGTTGGTATGGCCAGTTGGTGCTGTGGGCCTTCTGGCTGGAAGTTCTTACTTGATTTCCACCCCCCTCAAGGGATTCTCTGTGCAAGCTTGGTTGAAAACTTGAACTCTGACTTGGAAGTGTTGTTTTTCTTAAATAATTTTAATTAAATGCTGTAAATGCAGAGTAACTCTTCTGACTGTTAACAATGAAATTATACAAGCGTAAAGATTGCTGCACAAGTTTAATCTCATTCAAATGGGACTTTATTGTTCCAGAAGGAATTTTGGTATTGAATATGCTGCTGTCCAAATTTTGGTTCTTGAGAGTATGGTATGTTTTTAGCAATATAAAATACATTTTAGAAGCATAGTGATAGACTGCTTAATAGCAGTTCAAAGACAGCATGAGCTACTTGTGTTGTCATTTTTAACTAATGATTTCTGCTTTTTTTTAGTACTGATTTTTTTGACAAAGACGGAGTGATGAAGGACATCAGGGCTATATATCAGGTTTATAATGCACTTCAGGAAAAAGTACAGGTAATTTCCTTACTTAATATTGGTCAGTATTGGCATCTTTCATCCTTTGGTTAAATCAGGAGTGGAGGAGATGGAGATTTTTCGAGCTCATAAACAATTTATCATGAACTGTAGGAAAATAAGTCTGACTTAGAAACTGACACATTTCATTATTAATTTAATGTGTGCATTTGCAGTGAATGCTGTAAAAGTGGTTGATGCAAATACCATCAATTCTTTCTCTTTTGCAAGTGAGAATGATTTAATGCTTAGTGATTTCTGGGAGACGTTAGCTATTTTTAAGAGTACGTGTTGAAGGAAAGCCTTGCTGAAGGCTGTAGAGATTTGCACAAGTTTAAAGGCTTGCCTGTGTGAGTTTAAAAATGACTACTGGCTCTTGGTATGTAGCATGCAGCAAAGAGCTCCATCTGTTAGTTAAAACTTGTGAATGTTTTGTGTAGAGCATGAGTGAATCCTGCTCCAAATGCAGCAAAGCATCTGAAAGTGCCTTGAGTGTCAAATCTACTAAATGTAAGCTTGTCAATTCACAGCTTGTCCTGTGTGAAGAGCAGCCTAGCTGTGCTGCTTCAGGAGCACACACATCTGCTAATTGTGCTGTAGTCCCAACTTATTGCCAGGCTTTCCCCTTACATCTGCCCCAGAGGGATTTGTTGTCTATGCTCCAGCTTAGCGTTGCTGGTTGGCACGTAGAGCAGAGAACAAGGCAGTGCTGGCTCCAGCCACCCCCTGCCCCTTCTTGTGCAGGAGAACTATTTCTTGGTGGAAGCTGCTTGTTTCCAACCTGCCTTCTAAGGTGGGTAACTTCCAACGAGAAGGCAGACAGCTTTCTTGCTGGCTTCAGGAGACATGAACATTTGTTTTCAGAGGTCTACCCCATTAGCTAATGGTATTATTCTGTAACACTGTTTTTGCCAAGAGCGCATATATCCCTTTGTGCTCTTGCTGTCGTTCGAATTAGTGTCTAGAAAAATGGAAAATGTAGCATCATCGGGGAGTTGTCTTCCTACCTGTTAAAACTATGACTTGGTTATATTTCACCGTGTAAATCGTGCTGCTGTACGTTGTTTACAGAGCCTAAAAGTAACTTAGGTGTTATCTAACCTGAGGAACTTTTATCTTTAAGGTGACTTTCACAGAGAATGTTACAGGACTGGAAATAAGTTACATGGTAAAGCAGCTGATGCATATGTATTTGCATTATTCACCAGTTAGTTGGGAGGGTTTAAACTTTATCGACTTCTAAAAAATAAATATAGAACTGTAAGCATAGTTAATGTTTTTTCAACTCTGTAAGATCACTAACAGTAACCTTTTAGAGAAGAAACAGTAAATGGCTAGTGACTTACTGATTAAGACTCATCAGTGCTTTTAGAGTTGTGTACTCTTCAAAACTGATCATGTTTAATGATAATGGCTAATACTTAATTTTTGAAGTAAACAATATCCAGTATAACATGTTTAGATCAAAAAAGAAATCAATATTATTCGGAACTGGTTTTTAAACTGAGATCTATCGATGAAAATTTCACATTCGTTTCCTAACCAGTATAGGGAAATCTTGTTGAAAAAATCCATGGGTCTTGTTTATTTAATAGAGGTATCAGTTAGGAGATCAGCTCAGGACAGTTGTCTCGAGTCAGCTGTTTCATAGCCCTGTTTGAATTTGGTCTAGTACAAAAAGTATGCACCTTCATGCTACACTTTAAAATCATTCTACTATAGTATCATTTTGTGCTAACAACAGTGTATTTAGGAAAAAATGTCTTTTCCAAGTAGGAAGAACTAATTTTGGATTTTATTACAAATCTTCCTGTAATGATGTGTTATGTGGGAATGCTTTTCCTATCATGCAGCAGCTGAGAATTGGCAACAGCCAGTAAAGAAAATGATCTTCAAGTAGAATATTATGCTCTGATACAGTTAACTCCTGCTCTTAGTTTTGTGCTTTTAATGGCTTCTTGTCTGGTATTGGCTTTATTAATGTTGTCATGAAAGTCCTTCATATATTTTTGCAAAATCTTAGTGTATCTTATGTTTTTCTCCTAGGCAGTATGTATAGATGTAGAAAAAAGTGAACGTGTTGTTGAATCTTTTCAAGCTGATGTAAACAAGTTGAAAAGGCAAATCGCACAAAAGAAAAATGAAAAAGAACAAGAAATAAGTAAGTTGCCTTTTTTTTTTGTTTCAGAAGCAGATGCTGTAAGGAATTACTTTGAGTTTTATTCTTGATAGCTCATAGCAAAAGAAAAAAAACAACATTGGGAAGGGTATGTGGTGGGATTACGTTGAACGATACCTGTGAAAGTATGTGTACTGCAGATATTTCTGTAGGAGTCATCCAGCATTAGCAAACTTAAAACACAGGAGAGAGACGAAGCTGTAGAGAAAGAACAAGGAAGTCAGTTCTGGAAATAACACTGGAAAAGATCAGCTGTAGAAAAGGAAAAGTGGAGCAAAGCCAGGAATGGAAAAAGCAAATCTAAACAGTGGAGAGATTCCTCTTGAAGTATTACACAGAAACGGGGTACAGGCCAGTAGCTGTCAATGGTTTTTTTGAAATCTTTATTCCCTTTCCCACTGCCCAACCCTATTTCCAAATACAAGCCCAGCACCAATTGAGTTAGAGTTCAGTTTGGTGACAAACTGGCTGAAGGAAAATGAGTGCTTAGGTGATGAACATTGGCATAGATCATCTGCAGTGTTGTCTAGATGATTTTTGACCTTGTAGCTTTTGGTGGATGCACAAGGTTTTTCACCACTCATTTAGAGGAGACCATCTACATTTTTTCCTTCTCCCTCTCCCACTTCATAGTTACTGAATCCTAGTTTAGTCAACATTTTTTGTATTATTTGCTGACTTGGTGGTGAATATGATTAGCATTGAAATACCACTTTTCAGTGTCAAACTAAATCTTTCCGAAAGTCCATTTTTGAGGTCATACCTATCTTCAGGAGTGCCTGCTAGAAAGTGGAAGAAATTATTTAAATGCAGAATATTGTTGGAATTTGCCTACCTATTTCAAGTACCATATCATCACTGGTATGAATTTCAATCTGTATTAGTTTTAATTCCATGAAGCTACTGAAATACTGTCCTTCTTGCAGTCTCTTAGGGGGATTAATCTGGGGGGAAGCTGAATCAGGTAATCCTTTGATTTATTCAAGGCAACACAAGCATAATGGTCTTCTCTTTCTAGTGAAGCTGTGAATGCAGAAATTACTTCTGCCGTGTTTTGAAGACCTATATTGAGCTGGTGGGGTTTAAGTTTCCATGGTGCAAATAAGTCCTATTAAAAATCCATGTTTTTATTAGGGTTGGTTCTGCATTCTGTATTAATAGTACAAGTGTCCATAGTATGTATTTAGGACTGGTAGGGGAAGCCAGTAACAGGTGTGTGTTCATCTATTTTTTGCTGCTCCATAATTTTCTGAATCGGTGAGACCTGTTGTGTGAGCATACTTGGCTGGTTGCCACACTGTCCCTCCTTCTTCAAAATTGCATGTGGTTTCAGGAGACTTTTGCTTAGCAGTAGAGAGGTTTTTGTGAAGAGCCTGAGCCTTTCCAAGGAGATACTGCTGATCCAATTTAATTTGTGAGTGTAAGAGAAGACTGAAGGTAGAGAGTAGGATCAGAGACTGGGCAAATGGAAAGTAATACTTTTTTAAAAAATGATTTATAAGCAAATTACATATTTCAGCAAACACTACTTCTTTTTCCTATGTTTTGAAACGATAAGCAAGTAACCAAATTTTGTAATTTTAGCTACAAGAAGGTTTTTATTATTTGTGTGTCTTGTTATCTGAAGCTGTGTCTGAGACAAAAAGATGGCTTAGATGGGTTAACATGCTAAACTCTGCAATAGGCCCCTCTGCAGCTATGACTGAATATTTTTATTTTCTTGGGCAGCAAGGTACTGTTATCACATGAACATTTTAGAGCAAAGCTTGATCTGTCAGCCCAGGTTCTTCCTTCTCTGAACCTCAAAGATAACGTAAAGAGCCAGCATCAGCCGCAGACCATTTGAAAGATGGAAGTGGCATGAGTCACGGCTGTTTCCTGCTTGGCTGTAGATGAAACAGCCAGGGAAATGCTACTACGAGAGCTAGCGAGAAGTAGAGATGGGTATTTAGTGTGACTGGAGCTGATCCCAGCCCATATGGCAAAAGATGGGGGAGGAGGAGGAAGAGCAGTCAGTGCTAGCCTCTAGATACTACCAGTGAGATGCAAATGCTGGGCTGAAAATTTATGCCAGAGCAGATAATCATGTGAGAGGGCTGAAACAAGAAAACATGCAGCTTGTATCTCTGCAATATTTTTAGATGTGAGTAGCTAAATACTGAAGCTGGCCTTCTGTTCTCTCACTTTCTCAATATCGGGAGAATTTCCTTGTTTTTAGTGAGTTAAATGTTCCAGTTAATTATTCTCTGAGCTGGAGGAAAAGGGAGCATTTGATTCAAATTCCTGTGGTAGTGTTGTGTAAAAGCTTGTTATTCTTACAAGCTTTTGGTTAACAGGTTATGACTTTAAGACTCCAGCATAAAAGTCAGTTGAGACTTTACGTGCCGGATCACTGAAATAATTTTGTACACGTAGCAGCATGTTCTGGGGTATAGTGAGTGCTGTGCACTTCCCAGATGCCAGGAGGTCTCCCACTGCAGTTCTCATATTGTGGACCAAAAAATGGAGTGCTCTTATGTAGCCGCTGAGGGAATATGCTCTTTTTATTACTGAAGAGAGATCTTATTGACTTGACTAAAGGAACTCTTCCGCCCTGATTTTTTTGCTTTTTCCAGAAGTATGGTGTTACAGTAAGTAGAGCTGATAGCATTTTGTCTATTACCTAGCTGCAAGGCAGCTTTACATGCACCGGTGTCAATTCTGACAGATATTTGGAGATTAATAACCAGTTAGAAACCAGTTGAAAACGTAAGTCTCTCCCAGTGCTTAACAAACCTTCCTGCAAGGAAGCTTTTCCTCGTGTCTAACGTATACTACTCTAATTTAAGCAGTCTTCTGCTTACCTTTCCACAGCAGCCTTGTATGTATATTTGAAGACTGAAACTGTTTTCTCAGTCTTCTCTAATTATCCCAGTTATTGCAGTCTCTCCTCTTAGGTATGATATCTAGAACTCTAACGAGTCCTTTTTTTTTTTTTGTAGAATTTCTCCAGTTTTTCCTTATTTTGAACTGTGGCATTCAAAACTAGATATAGTATTGTAGTTGTAGTCTTAACCATTACAGTACTTACTGAAATAACTTACCTGTTTCTCAACAGCTGAGCATACTTAATGTGTGTTGATATTTATAGTTTACATAAATCAACAGTAAACCTGTGTTTCTTTCCTGCAGAAGGATGTAATTGCATTTTGCAGTTTGTGCAGTTCATTATTCCTGTGCGTGTCAGTCTTAAATTATTTTTCAAATCATCTCATTTAAGATCACTTTCAAATTCCTGCTCTGATACTCTGTTATACATGTGTCTATTACTAGCATAGTACCATCTGTAACTTTAATAAGCATGCGCTGATTAAATTCCATCATTTAGGTTGTTAATGCGAGTATAGTTCCGGTGCAGAGCTGTGGAAGCTTCATCTTGATGCATCTTTCCAATGTGACTGTTAACCATTGAATTGTTCTTTAACCAGTTCTTCAGCTATTATTTTTTAATCCTCGTAGTGCTTATGCTACTATCTATTTGTTATGAAACATGGAGATGCTGTGAAATCCTTAAAGACAAGACAGATCTGTGGGTTTTGGTCTCACTTTGATTGTTAAGACCATGTGGATTGGAAAGAGACCCTGTCCTTAGTGGACAAATTTATTTCTAGCAAGTGTCTAACTGTACGATTACTTAAATACAAGTCAGAGCACAGAAGTGGTGGCGTTACCTGTTACATGTGGCTCTTCGTAAGGAACAATTTCAGTGATCATGTTTGACTTTTCCAGGTACAGTGAACAACGTACCTTACTAGTGCAAGAGCCCTGATTGTGGATCGCGGGCTAGGGATAGAGAAACACGGGTTCAGAAGATGGTTCTTGCTCTGGTAGCCAGTTAGCAATCTAAACATGAGATACCATGGGAGTAGAGATGTTCTGGCTAGCAGAAGGTGGGTGTGATACATGGGGATCTCAGCACCCCCTTAGGCTAATCGCAGACATTGGGAGGGAAGGATTTTAAAATCATAATTTGAGGGGAAAAAGACAAGGTAACTGCTGTGGTGTTCATGAGGTTGTCCCCTAACACAAGGGGCATTGTAAGAGAAAGCATGCAAGTGTGTTTTTAAGGTGTAATATCAACAGTAGAAGCTGATGATGCTCTGATCAAAAGGGAGTCAAGCTTTTGGTACTGAGGAGGACGTCGGTGGAGAGGAGCAGACACGATGAGCCCTAGCATAGCTACTTGTTGATGTGAGAAGGAACAGAGAAATACAGAGAGAAGATGAGGTGAAAGAGCAACAGGTTATGGAAACTTCTGTAGCTGTTTTTAGGGGACTTAAACTGGAGGAAATTAACTGTACAGGATGACTCTGCACATAAAGACGTAGCACGCTTGCACTTTATTTGCTTTCTAATGCATTTTAGTTTGAAATGGCATTACTAGGATAATCAAGTTGGGCTAATACTGCTGAGTTTCATGGATGCACTGTGAAATTTAGGGAAGATATTCTTTGTCAAGCTCAGAGTAGGATATAGCAATAAGCAAGGTTTGACAGGATGGTTAGGGATAGTGTCTTCGTCATCAATATGAAGATCAGAATTGCCAGAGATTAGTAGTGGAGACTGAGAGGAAAAGATGCAGTGCTGGAGTTTGAATTCAAGCAGTGCCAGGGATGAACATCTAGTAACAACCACCAGAAAGAAGGAAGAGAGAAGAGCTAAGGGCTTGGTGGGTGTGGTAGGTAACAGTTAGGCTATGTAAAGCATGTTGCCAAGTAAGCCTTAAGTACACCAATGTTCTTTGCTTTTGTAGGAATGCAGCAAGCAATTTTAAGCAGGCAAATGCCAACAGACAACTTGGAACCTATGTTTGTTCCACGAATGTCCTACACTGGATTTGCTGTGGAAGGCTGCACGCTTGAAGATTCAGACGTCTCTGATCCTCCCCCTCCCTATTCTGATTTCAATGCAACCAATCAAGAAAGTACTGTTGGTCATGGTCTGCTAGAAAGCAATGTTTTTATGCCTCGACCTCAAGCAGTAGGTTCTTCCAGTTATGTTTCCACAAATGCAGGATTGAAATATTCTGGTAATGGAGCATCCATGCCATCTTCCCAAAGAGCGGTTGGTGACAATGTTGACGAATCAGAAGACAGTGATTACGAAAATTTGCTTGAACCTACGGAGTCTTCTGACAGTGAATACTCACAGACAAGGGATTCACGACCTTCGACACATCCTGATGGTGATTCCAGGAACACTCAATCTTCTCAGATTTGATAGGGGGGAAAATAAATCCACATGACACTGTTTTTTTCATAATTGTTACAGAGAGATTTTGGGGATTTAACCTGGAGGAAATGAACTACACAGGATTACTGTGCACACAAAATGTAGAAGACTTGCACTAGATGGTTTATTCACCTTGTGATACATTTTGCAAGTTTTATAATGGAATCATTAGGATAATCAAGTTGTACTAATACTGATGAGGTTCATGGATGTACTGGTAAATTTAGGCAAAATGAAATTTATAGAGATCTTTAGCTTTTGTTGCCGTATTTTCTTTAAGACAGTAAATTGGGATGTAGTAACTAAGCACAGTTAGTCTACAAGTAATGTTCTCAAATCAAAACTTACCTCTTGCACTATCATGCCTTGAATTTTAATTTTTGAAAGGGAATAAATATATCAGCCGCCTTCAAAATAGCTTTCTACGGTAAGCCAAATTGGCCTTTACAAGCAAAGAAATTTTGATAATTCTGAGAAGCCTGATTGGAACAGATGTGGTCTACCTTCTGTCGGCATGCTCTTTTAACAGAGAAGGGGTTTGTTTCAACTTTTTTTACTAGCAGAATGTGTGTATCACTTAAAATGATGGTTGCCTTTTTTTCTGTAAAGGGTGTGGGGGGGTGGGATGACTGGTAAATCATCCAAATGAATGTCATAAATAGAATTATTCTGGTTTTGCTGGGTTTACAACGACTTTATGCCACACTAGCCTCATTTATTGTCTCATTTGTTATTTTAGCATAAATACAAAGTGCACATACAGGAGTAAATGACTGACAGAAGTAGTAAATTCCATCATGATTGGACTTTGGAGTCTGCAAATTACAAGCATCAGAGACTACTTCTTGCATTTTATTTGCATCTGAATATTGGATTTACGCTTCTAGATGAGTTATTTTATGTAATAAATAGGGGATAGGGTAGGAGAAGATTGTTTGGAGAGTCCCCTGGGTTTATTACCTCTTTGCCTCTGGATGAAATGTGTAAATGATTATTTTAATTTGAATTACAGCTCTTGTCAGAAAATTGCCATTTGGGATAAATGAAGTGTGGTATATTTAGAGAATTTCATGTTTGGATGCACTTATTTTTATTTAAATACTGCTTGTATACTAACGTTGCCCAAAATATGTGAAATTGTGCCACTAAGAAGTTGTATTATTGGACTTTATCCCTGATCTGTAAATGAGAAAATACATGTTTTAAGATGAGGTTATCTTAAGCATTTATCACTTTGAGGTGTGAATAACCACTTCCTAGGTTTACACCCAGAAGAACAAAGCAGTTGCTTAAAAGTTGAAATATATTGGATTTACAAAAGACTAAAATTTCAGTATGTGTTGTATATGTAGGCAAAAGTCTGTTCCTTAGCCTCTCCTTACCTGTACTAAATTAAGCAAAATGACTTTGGAAAAAATGAGGTGTTAAAATTGTCACTCTTCTATTGAGTGTTTCCACCTTTAAACATCTAGTGGTCTGTTTTAACTGTTTTACATTATTCTCATTAGCCTTAACTTGATGCATTTTGTCCTCGAGCGTTGCCATCCATTTAACAGAGAACTTGCTGTGGTGGTGGCGCTGGCTGGCCGCAAGCACCTGCGCTTCGGGTGCTGTAGATGTGTCTCTGTCGAAAGCAGAATTGACAAGATGGCAACTACCGTTTTTATTTTTATTCCGCACAGAAACCTGCAAAATGTACATCTCTGACAAAGCAGTTAAATGTGACAATAAAATCTTATTTAATCCTGTAACTTATATTTTAATATTTGTCAGGTTGCATGTCAGTGAAATAACTCACCAGAATGTGGAAATGCAGCTGAAAATTGATTTGTTAAAGCTGGTCTGTCTGTAGGACTTGGGGGGATATCCAACAGACAGGGGAGGAGGTAGCACTATCCATGCGTGTAGCCTATCTGCCACACATTCTTATGATTGTGTTGATACAAAGATCCTTGAGTTCTGGAGTCTTTTAATGCCAAAAGATGTCTTAACTTCTACTTGGTGTTACACAGAACATGTGGGTGACTGGAGGTGGAACGAGTATGTAATTGTGCCCTCTAGCCAGTGCCTGTGTGCAGGTGCTTTCATTTACTGTAACTGCTTACTCATAAGAACAAAGGGTGTGGTTTTGATGAGTTTTTAAAAAAAAAAATCAGATAATATGCTGGTAAAAATACATGTGAGTGGATTTTGCTCTTTTCATTACAGCCCTGTTAAAAATAATGGTGTTGAGTTGTGATCCCTCTGAAGGCAATAGGGAGCAGCTTTAGTCATAAAGAAAAGCAGAGCTTCATACCCATGAAGTACCCGGTTCCCATGTCTGGCCCCTGAAGAGTTTCTTTCGGTGATTCTCAGGAGCCCGAAACCCAGCAGCAAGACCCGTAGCAATGTCCACTCACTACCAGGTAGGCAGCATTGAAGAAAAGCTACCAAAAATTGCCATCCCTGCCTTTTAGTTCAAAATCCTGTAGTTTTTCTGCTACAAAGAAATATTTTCTGGTTTATTGTTGTGAGAAACCTAGAATGACTGTTTCCTTTATTTCCAAATTTACTTTGATCGCTATCCCCTGATTGTTTATAGCTAAAAGAACAGGAACGTGCCATATGGAAAATCTTAATAAATTAGAACTATCACATATGCTTACAAAAGAAAGCATCACCAAATATTTCTGAAATTAGCCAGGATTGACACTATGGGAGTCTCCAAGTCCTCTATTTGCTTATGGAACGGTGCATCTTGGCAGCAGGAAGCGTGAGCATCTTTAATTTTGGCATATTCATGACTACGCAGGTTGATTATTATACCATGACTTTGGTTAAAGCAGTAGACAGCATTTAAAGAAATCAGTATTGTATCAGATCCAATTGACAGCAGCATCTTCTGTCATATCCTGCTTATAATTACTGTGGGAGAGAAATCCTCTAGGTGTAGAGGGTGCATGGTCATGGAATTGTTGTTTGCAGGTGAAGCTCTGCTTGTGGACACGTCTGCTGGGCTGGTTGGTGCTTTCCTTACCCTTTCTGTGGGTCATGCTGTGTGAAAGGGTTCGTGTTTGGTCAGGACTTGTCTGTCCTTTTGGTTTGTTGGTCTGTAACATTGCTTTTTTCAGTGCTGCAAGGTTTATTTTAAGTCTTTTAATAATAGACTTGCTTTTCTTGGCTCTTCCATGGCTGCTGTAGATCAGCTTGGAAGGTGTTGATCTCTGGCTTCCTCTGAGAAGAATCTTCCTCAGGCTTTCTCCTGATTTATAAAATTACGGTGGTTTCACATACACATTTCCCTATCGTACATGCTTGTACTTGTCTGTGTAATCTGTGTGTACGTACACCTTTATACCGCTCGCTTCTACAGCTTAGAGATTTAGGAAGGAAAAAGAAGCTTAATCAGAATTTCATTAGTGAGTTGCTAAATGCTTGGACACCTTTTCCTAGCCTGTGGTCAGAACAGTGACCCTAACATCACACTGCTCAAATTTGCCTTTTTCACCTTCAAAAGACTCGGGCAAACTTGCTGGCTTCATGTTTCACACCTCATCTAACAAAGTGTAAGAATGTTTCTCTGAATTGTTGACTCCTCTGTTTTCTTACTCTTCACTCTTGCTTACCTGTAAATAGCCTATAGCACAGCAGCATCTCAGTGGAAGTTGTAATAGGAGAAAAAAGGAGATTTGCTTGTGCTGTGAACAAAACTGCCTGTGGATTCCTCACGGGGAAGGCCTTGTGTTACTTCTGCTGGCGGAAGCAGAGAGGGCTGTCTCTTACCAGCTTCAAACAAAATTGGGGATGGAGGGGGCTGATCACTGTTCATGAGAGAGAGGGGCTAGAACAGGTGAAAAGTCTTGGTGTTATTAGAAAACCAGGCTGGGATGCTCAGTTTTTATGGAGTTGAGAATGGCAGTAAGAGTCCAGAAGAAACAGTGGCTCAGCCCCGGAGCCTCGGCAGCTCCTGCTTCGGAGCCGTGTTCGTTCTGCTCCCTTCCCTACGAAAAATTAGCAATTGGTGTGTCTGTCTTGCCCGGCCCAGCAGCCTGCTTTGGTGTACAGCTCATGCCTAAGTTCTCCCAGTTTAGGCCAGTGTTTTAAGGTGACTGCTTTTTTATAGGCCCTGAACAAAGACCTTCATTTCCTACCTAGATCTAGAACAACCTAAGGACTGTCCTCGCACCTTCATAACAGGAGCGACTGCTAATCTTGATACTTCAAGCACATCGTAGCGGGGGGTGTACAGCTGCCTTGCTAAATTTGCAAGCTCTTCCACCACTCTTGTACAGTTGGGTTCTGATAAAATATAGGCTTTTTTTTAAAGCTAAGCTTCTACACTTTCCTATACATCTGATGGTAATTTTACCTTAATTACATCCAAAGCCTCTGAATCCCATCATCATCTCTTGGCACCTAATACCAGATCCAGGTGGGTCAGGATTAAATCCTGCAGCAGGCTGTATGCCAGTGGAAATCTAGGAAAGTTGATGTTTCCTCTTTCTGACCTTTAAACAAGATGTTAATTTGCAGCTCCTTGTCTTTTCCCTGGGTATTGTCCAGCAAAAAGAAAATACCTTCTTGCCTTTTCTAGGCTTATTAGGGAAAGGATGCCCGCCAAGCTCTGCAGAAGGAGCTCAGGGCCATTGAGACTGGGAAAGCTGCTGCTTCTATGGCACTCACAGGTCGCTGTGGGGTTTTTCATTAATTTTCTCGGGCTCTCCTGAGGCCTCGTGGTGCACAAGGCGTGCTGGGGGGCTCTGCCAGCATCAGGGCACTCAGTATTCACCTGTTACCAAAGAGAATAGTTGGTCATTTCCCTTGTGTGGATTTGTCAACCATATATTTATTTCCTTTGGCTTTATTGGAGAAGGTGTTAGGAAGGAAAAATCCTCAAGAGACAAGTCAGTAATAGAAGAAACATACAGGTGTTTTGAAATTCTTCCACTATAAGCAATTTTTAAAAAATATTTTACTAGTTATTTTCCTGCTCAGCATTTTTCTTTAGGCAAATGTTTTTTTTCCAAAGGAGGAAAAATAGTACTGCTAAGGGTTTTCCCTTCAGAAGGCTTATTTCCACCACGGGGCTTGTTCCAGGAAATTTTTTGTGCCAGTTTGTGATTTCTAACACATTTTCAAGAGCGAGAGGCTGCTATAGCTGCTATCTCGAAGCTGTGAGCAGAGATCATTGGTGGTCTGTAGTACTAATAAGGAATAGCTAATTTTAGCCAGAAATGGAGCCTTCTTAAAATGTTCTTATTCAAGAGTCCTGGAAAAAAGTTCGTTAAACAGAATTATATCACTCAAATGCTGTGGCAATAACTTTCTACTCTGAGCAGCAAGAGTTCCTGGTTGAAAGGCAGCACCGAAGGCACTGCTTGCTCTTCAGCTAGTTTTTGTCTTACGCCTGTAGAGAGGTTCGAATTTACTCCTCCAACATGTGGAACATCACTGTGAGGTTTTCTGGACACTTCATACTCAATGTGAAGCACAAACACTTGCTTAGAGAAAATGTACATTTATCTCTTGAGCAATTGCTTCATAGATCTGTCAGATCTGAAGATAACTGATATTTGGTGTCAGCTCTAGTTGGGTTTGGCTTTTTTAGGACATTTCTTTGGTTAAAATCCCTGTAAAGGGATGGTAAAAGCATTGGGACTGGTGATGTTGCTGTTGGACTTGCCCCTGGGCAGCCATGGTATTTCTCCTGGTGCTGGACAAACCGACACCAGAGTGACTCTTCCCAGACTCCTGTCTACTACCAGGGAAAGGTAGTACGAGCATCCTCCACCTGTGACACTTGGAGGTATGAAGATCTTCCTAAGAAGTTCTTCCCATGAAGAGCATCCCAAGCACAGCTTTGCCTCGGTGCTGGCCATGAACTGGCAAACAAATACAGCTGTGGATTTGTTTTCTATGAGCACCATTCTCCTTTACCATGGGATTTTGGCAGGTTAGTATCCTGGAGTGTGGTTGTTGTGGCCCTTGGATGCTATATAGCCTTTTAACCAAAAGGCAAGATTCCTTCATAGAATATAAATTCAATTTTGATGATCGAATTGACTAGCTTTGGACAGAAAGCTTCCAGCCCAAATGTGTTTCCCTAAGCATGCTGTGCATTAAGCAAGTGGTGGATAATTTTGAGATCTTTCTTCACCTACCAGGGAGATCTATCTAGAGTAGGCTGGAAGGCTAGTTTAAGTAATTTAATTTTTTTCCTCCCTCACTATCAGTTTGAAGAGGCTGCCAAAGTCTGAAGGTGAGACTATGTAGGTGTGGAGGAGAAAGGATTCTGGTTGCTTAGAGCACCAGTTGGACCCAAGAAGTTCCCAGGAGTTGGTGAAGATAGAGGATAAATTGTATACACTGATTTACTGAACACTATTAAGGTATTGCTGTGATCTTTGTTCAGAAATTTAGCAGAAGTGTAAAGAGTCATCTAGGAAATGTATGGGAGGTGGGCAGGTTGAGGACAAGGCAGCCCAATCTTGGGGAGACCTCAGAGAAGTGGGAATGTAAAATGGGAACCCACACCCAGCTGCTTGTTGAACATCCAGAAAGGGGAGCGTGAGCAGGACCATGACCCCCAACTTCAACCAGCGCTAAACTGACATAAGTTTTTATTTTGGACCAGATTCCAGCTGGCAATCAAACCTCTCACCTCTTAGTTTCTCTGAGCTCTTGCAGGTCTGGACCATTCATTTGCTGGCTGTCACGTGAAATAATACAATTGGTGTGCAGAAAGATTATTGCTCTGCTGAATTTGAGTATATTAAGCTAGATGACACTTGCTAAGAATAACTCTTAACGTAGTGATGTTAAATTTAATACAGCCCTGAACACTTGAAAGAACGGAAAGCTGAACTTTTGACAAGTACCAATGTGCATCAGCCGCGGAGCTGGAGGTGGGAGTCTTGATTCCCAAGCTGCTAATTGAACACCGGGTGAGTCCTCCCACCGTCTCTCCTTAAGTCTGTCTCTTGCATTGTACTTCCTCACACGCTGGGGACATCGTTTCCAGCGTTGCCCTTCCACTGAAGGCTCTCAAACGCCGTACAAGCAGTCACAGAAGGTTATGATGTCCACCCACTGCGTTACTGCCAGGTGCGGGAGGTGGTGGCTGGTCTCTTGCCAACCCCTGCGTGGCAGGATGGTGATGAACCTGCCCATGCTTCCCAACTAAACCACCTGCACCTCTCCTTTAGGTAAGAACTATAATTGTTGCCTAAATTTAAGAAATTTCCCTGTCTGTCTTTATAACACTAGACTCCTCTGGCCTTTGTTTCAGCTGCTCAGGTCACTCATTTTCCTCTAAACCTGGAAATACTTGGTTGCACGTCCGTGATGGACCTCATACACTCTCAGAAAGCATGAGAAATGCAATCTCCCTGCTGCCGAGGGTGGTTGGGTAATGCAAGGAGCCCAGGGAAACCACAGGGATTTATTTTAACAAAGAACGTGGTGTAGAAGGAGAAAACAGTTGCAACAGCACAGTATTGCAGCTGCAAAGTAGGAACTGTGTCCTCTAGGCAAACAGGATTATCAGAATTTAGAGAGAGGATGAAGAATACTACTCCAACTCACTTTAGCAAGGAAGGCCTCTGGCTCTTTTAATCCTAGATCCTGCCTCAAATTTCAGAGTGCCATGCAGTAACTCCCTGAACAGAAAATGAGAAGATAACCTGACTAGAGGGCCTGGGGGACCGAGCTCCCACGGGGAGACTGCACAGCCCTCGCACTCCTCATCCTGTTGGAGAAGCACTGGTAGAACAGAGAGGGATGTGCCTGTTATCCTTGTAAATGCCTAATCCAGGTGCTTTGGTAGGATTAAGGCTGTTATTTTAGCAGCAGGTTTGTTACCAATTCCTGCTCCTGGTCAATCCCTTGGCTGCTCAGTGGAAGTGGCTGAGGAGGGGGGTGGCACACTCTGCCATTTATGTGTGGTTGCTAACTGTCCAAACCCAGATGAGTTGTTGGCTTTGGTATGTTTAAGGGATCTTAACCCAGTGAGACCAACCATGGTGCCTTTCCCTAGGAAATAATGAAGCCTAGCACTGCTATTCCCATTTTTAACTGCTCTCCCACAGGTTGCTAGCAGGGAAATATTTGCCTACATCCTGCTGACCTGATCATTTTGGACTGAAATCCTTAAATCAAGCTTTTATACCCAAATTCTAACTCTGCCTGTTGAGCCCATCCCCAAAAACCTACCTGTGCCTTGGTGCTGGAAAAGCTGGTAAATCCACAAGAATAAAGGAGTGGGTTCTGCTGTACTGTGGTGCAGGAAAAGGCATAGATGCTTTAGCAGTGATTCAGTGAGCACTGCTGTGAAAAATCACTCTAATTTTGGTAGTTCATACCGAGCTACTTACCCATGCAGTGGAGGAGCCAGGGAACTCAGTTCATTTATCATGGCGCTTGCAATTCAAAGCAGGTGAAGCACTAAATAAATATCAAGCAGCAAGTGATCATTTCTACGGTGTGTGGAGATGTTTTGTGGACAATCGATGGGGACAGGGGATGGGACTTATCTCGGTCATTACTTCTGTGCTGATGTTCCCGAGGAAGGCAATTGATTTGGTGAGGTTTAAAAAACAGCCTTGGCCTTCAGCATTGTGAGAAAGGGTCGTTTGAAAAACACCTGGTGTTGAATTAACACCCAGGATTTTGACAGGCTTGTCCCCTTCAAATCAAGGATTTCCAGACACCGCGAGCTCCCCGTGCCAGCCCCAATCGTACAGTAAGTCCCTTTGTAACACCGGAGCCACCACGGTGGAGGAGGCAGAGCGGTAGGATTGCTCTGATCTTGAGCTTATTCTGGTGCAGGTTATAGTCTGTATCAGCAGAAATCCATGTTTGTAACACCCAGCATTGCATGGAAACCCAAGTGATTCCCTTTATGTAGTTCTAGAAACTTCAGCGTAGCTTGTTTCATCCTTTGCTCTCAGGAATCACATCTGAGAAGTCCCTCCTCAGCAAGAGAAACAGGTTGGTATCAAGTCCCTTGTAACCATGATTTCACAGCATGTGGCTCAAATGTTATTTTCTCTGTTTTATTGTTCATGTCTGTCATTAAGCACAACTGTGTTGATTTTATTTTTCCATTTCATGGTTGGGTTTGATCTGAGGGCACTGCAAAGTTAGAGGGATGGGATGCTGAATGCGTCTGGAGGACAAAACGCTCTTCCTCCCTCTACCCCTGCCCTGCTCTGTGTGCGAGGGAACTTCTCTACTGTCCCTTCATCCCTGTTTTGTTAGACTGGTCCTTGCTTTGAAGAGCTTAAAATCTGTCTGTCTTTGAGAACTTGAGCTGGGCTCAGTTCAAGGTCTCAAAGGCAGGCCCTTACTCTTTATTGTAATGCTTATAATAAATGCTAGGCTTTCATTTTCAATGTTAATGCAAACTGTAATGGGATTGCAGCAGTAAGAGTGAGGGCTTCTCTTGGTTGTAACGTGAGGCCATGGAAACGGGGAAGATTTTATCCCTAGTAGAGTAGAGTGGCTGTGAAGAAGCAGAGCAGCGTCTGAAGCTGTTTTAATCAAATAAATGCAAATGAAGCCAGAATGATCGCACTTGTGCAATGACCGAGTGCAACTTCCTTCAAGATGCAGAATTACTTTTGGTTTCAGGTTAATGTATGTTTACCACAGTTACTCGCACAACCCAATGCACGTGGGGACAGAGCTCCATCCACCCTGTCCAAGCGAGTGCCCATCCCACCCACAGCCCTACGGTGTCTCCTTGCCGGCTGCTTTTCGTGAGCCACCGGCTCCCGCCCTGCCTGTGGCCACTGGGCCAGCCCGGTGGCACTGCACACAGAGACCTGGGGCCAGCTCTCCCCGGTTGGAAGGAAAACCCAAACAAGTTGCTGAATCAAACTAAATGTGTTTTTTAAGCTTAACCTAATCCTTTCTAAAGCTTTATTAATGCCAAGTTAAATTCAAGCCTAGCTGTTTATTTTTATTTCCTCTTAGGCTTTATTCCTTACTTGTTTGAGAGTGTGAGTCTTTTAGGACTCATTGATACATTGGTTCCCTTTTAGAAAGGAGCCAATCTCAGAGTTTTTCAGCCTACTTTTTTGTATTGCCTGAAAACCCGTGAGCTTTCATTCCCTTTTCATCTAAAATACTTTCACAATTTAATTTTAAATTTTGGGTAACAAAACCCAGTAGCATTTCCAGATGGAAAGAAATATGTTGTGTGTAATTCAGACGCTTGCAAAGTGATGTTTGCGCTGCTGTCAGGTGCACATCTACCAACAGCTTTAAGATTATGCTTTTTTGCACATATATGCACTTTTATGAAGCAGCTGTTGGAGCGGCAGCTGAGCCTTCAGGGATGTAGAGAGACAGGGCTTTATCCACCACTGAGATGGACCAAGGAGGAGCCCAGTAGGATGCTGGTGCCGAAGCACCTTGCTCTTGAATCGAAACGTCTGGCATCTGATGGCAACAGGCTGAGCTTTACTGGCAGCAAGAAGGGCTTTCCTTTTAGTTTTCTTCTGAAAACCGTCACTCATGCAATCTTTTCTATCCTCATGTAGTCTGACTTGTATCTGCTTCAAAACTTGATGATTTTTTTTTTAATTTTTTCTGTGACACTTGCAGAGAATGGGAGGGTACCAGCTATTTTTGCGTGAGACAGACGCTGTTCTGTGAGTAACAAAGTCCCCCAGATCTCTGCAGAGCAACCTTCGCTTTGCAGCCCTGCTGCTCCTTGGGGATGAGCCCACCAGCTACCAGCACCAGGGTATACACACGGATTTTTCTCCTGATTTCAGCACAGGTGATGGAGGGGAGCTGTTTGCCAAGAGTCTCATGGCGCCACGTGGCATGCAGGAGCTGAAAAGACAGAGGTTTCTCCTCTTTAACCTGGCAGCCCTGCTCCTGTGCCCTGAGCAAGCTCTGAAAATCCAGCGTCCTTGCACGCAACGGGTCTCTAACTTCAGTTTTAACTAATCTCTTCCTAATCCTGGGAGGTGCCAGGGAGATGCCCAAGGGGACGTGGTGGGATGCCTTCCTGGTGACTGAGGCTTTTGGAGCCTTCTACCATGGGGCTAGCTGAGGCCACCACCAGCTGTTCTCAAGCCAGTTTTCCACACAAAAAAGCTTGTGCAGAACATCAACAACCTTGCTGGTCCCACACAATGAGGGAAGGAGGGAGCACTGCAAGTGCACTTGCATCAGACTGCTGGTACCTCCATCCCTGTAGAGGCTTGAGATGGGTCATGCCCGGTCTGCCAAGGACTTGGCCATCGACCCTGTCTTTGGCCGTGCTGCTGCAAGGCTTATTGCTGTGGGATTAGCATCTCCAGTGCACGTTGCCCTGCTAATCGTGTCTCACTTCCTGCTTCCAAGCACGATCACCCCACCCAGGTCTCTCTTGGCTGCACACAGCCTCACCACAACCTTACAGAATCATCTTGGTTGGAAAAGACCTTGAAGCTCCTCCAGTCCAACCATGAACCTCACACTGACCGTTCTCAACTCCACCAGATCCCTCAGCGCTGGGTCAACCCGACTCTTCAACCCCTCCAGGGATGGGGACTCCCCCCCTGCCCTGGGCAGCCCATTCCAACGCCCAACAACCCCTTCTGGAAAGAAATACTTCCTAAGAGCCAGTCTTAAGTTCCTGCCGCAGCGGCAAAAGGCCGGTTTGGGGAGCGAGGCCATAAAACAGCGATTCCCCATGGTGGCACGGGTGATGCTGAGCACTGAGGGAGCATCTTGCCATTGTTACCATGACACCGCTGGCATCCTCTGCCCTGGCTTTTGTCTGCCGGGCCCTGGGTGCTCAAACGCCATTGTACATGGGTGGGCAGCAGTGCAAGAGCTCTGCTGTTGGTGTAAAAGATGCCTTGCTCTCTTCTGTGTGATGGCTGGGGACTGCTAGGCGTGTTTCTCCTTGCAGGACAGCCCTGTGCGTGCCTTCCAAATGAGATGGATCATGAAGCCGACTGAAGTCAGGCTCCATCCCAGTGTGCACTCTGCTGCTTTTATCTGCGAGCAGAAAAATGACAGCCAGGAGTTTGCATTTCAAGCTCAACCCCAGCAGGCTGAGGGCATGGCTGAATCTCAGTTTGTTTCTGGTTTTCTGCAAACAGCTCTGACCTGCTTGCCAGGGATGATGTGAGGAGCCTGGGTAGGGTTGGTTTGGGGTTTTTGGGTGGTTTTTTGTTTTGTTTTTCTTTTCTACGGTGCTTTAATGCATTGCAAATACTAGTATCTTCCTTTTACTGAAGCAGGAGACTTAGGATTGTGGAAATACCGAGGGGGGGTAGGATGTTCACACAGACACTCAGATTGAGCCTAAACCACCAGAACTCAGTCATTTAAAAGGAAAAAAGATACTTTAAAATTCCTCCTGCGGAATTTGTGAGAGCACCTGTATGGAAGTGGAGCAGACCCTGATTTTCCAAGAAACCTGTTCCCCAAACAGCCTTTGCCAGGACATGATTTTTAAAAATTCTTTTTGGGTGTATGCAGCAGTGCTCCCCTCCATGAAACGGAAAAAAAAAAAAAAAAACAACAAAAAAACAAACCAAAAGATGTGCTTACACTTATTTGGCCCCTGAAAGAGCTCCCTGAGGGCGTTCAGAGTCCCCCAGGCACTTCTGCTGGGATGGCCCCTGGTTTTCCAGGGCTGTCCCGGCAGGGATTCAGCTGCACCCAGGGGGAAATGCCCCTGTGGTGAGGTGTCATTTGCATAAAATGCTCCAAAAATAAGGAAGCTCTCCACTTCTGATTCTGAGAGATGGCCTCAGACCATCGGTGCAGCATATTTTTACTGGTGGGGCTGTGTTTAGTTTTGCCTTCCCAGCATTGGCTGTGCTATCCCAGTTACTCGTTGGGCGGGTATGTACATCTGAAGCAGTGATGGCAAATTGAACAGGGTGTGTGTCTGGGATGGGAGGAAGATCCTGCTGCCAAATGGGATGTTCCCTCCCAGGGAACTGCAGCAAGAGAAGCTTTGCCCTCTGCTCTCGCATGTCCCACCAAGGCTGCCTGAGCCAGGGAAGCTTGCAAAAACCCCAGGCCAGCTCCATCCCCCTTCTGTACAATTATTTTCCCTCTGAATTTTCCCTGGCCGAAGGGAGAGCAAAAACAGGGCTGGCATCTCCAGGCCAACGCTGAATCACAAGCTTCATCTTACACCACGCACTGTGATGGGACAGTTTGTGTACTTGAGAGGAGGCACGTGCCAGAGTGTCTCACTGAATATATTTGGGCCTATATTTGGAGATCAACCACAGGAGGCTGCAAATAGCTCGCATGCTTTGAACATGGACTTGGGATAAGGCGCTCTTCACCTTGGGTGACCTCAACACTGATCTGTCTCACTGCTTCTGTCTGCTGGTAGATGTTCAAGGAAGATCTCTTTTTCCAAAACAAAATCTGTGCCAGCCTCCACTACAACAGCAGACCAATGTGCTCATGGAGCAGGAAGAAGTCTTTCAGGGCAGTGGATATTTGTTCCCAGTGTGGTTTTGAGAGAAAAACTGAGTTAATTTGTGAAGAACAGCCTACCCTTGTCATGCTTTTCAGCTGCAGGCTCCCGTTGGGTTTGCTAACCAACACAATCCAGTCAACCAATGCATTCAAAACTTGAATTTTCTCCAAACAGATGCGACTTTACTTTTATTTTTTCCAGCATCTCGCTGAAAGTAGCGCCACAAATACTCTTTCTGAATCTGAATAGTTTGGGGATTTTTCATTTATTTGTCTTTACAGATCACTATGAGGGTATCGACAGGGCTCCAGGGTATGAGACCATGGTAGCAAATAAGCTTTAAAGCCAACTCAGGATTCACTGGCAGCTCTCAAACTACTTTTTGGTGAAGTTTTAAATCCAACAAGTTGGATGACCCTCATAAATGCACGAGAGGAAAGTTGCTTTATTTTAACTTTGGGGATTTTTTGACTAATGAGTGATCTAGAGGAGACTCAGAGCTGCCAAACTGCATTCAAGCCAGTTTCTAGCCAGGAGGTGGAATTTTGCAGGTGACCAGGTGATGATACAATGTGTTTATAGGACTTTGGGTCCATGTAATTACTTTGATGGATAACTTTTATAGATGGAGCTAATCTCTGAGAATAGCATTTAGTTTTTTACCTGTCTCTAGAACATGTTACAGCATACATTATGGCTGCAGGGTGCTGCAATTTTAATATGATCTGAGTGAAAGACTCAAGTGTTAAAATTATTTGTGCGGGTCCAAAGTTCCATCTGAGCTCTAGTTGAGAAGAGGGACACTGAAAATTTTATTTTCTTTATGAATACTGTTTTGAAGTTGCATTCACTAGCTGCAAAGCAAGAGATGAGAGGTTTGTTCTGGTGTTTGATAACTTGCCCAAAGTTTCTGGCAGGTTTCAGGATTATCAGTCCTGGACTGGTAGTGTTCAGGAGAAACTCATCTGTTTTGGGAGGCAATAGAAGAGAGTTCATTGGAGATGATTTCACTGAACCATGGCGTAGTGAAGGCATTCAGTGAAGCTGTGTGGGGTAGCAATGCTACATCAGAGAGATTTCATCTATCTGTTAAAGAGCTTCTCCCCACAAGGGGTTGTATTCATCTTCTTTATACTTATTTGTCTTGATTTAGTAAAAACCCTGAAACAGCTAATTTTTTTCTTGTTTTGGTTTGGGGTTTTTTTTTGGTTTTAAATCTGTGATCAGGTTTCTTTTCTTTTTCACTGCCTGCATCACAGCTTGTGCCTGCATTGGCTGGAAGACTCGTGAGAGAGCTGGGGAGCAGCTACAATGGCTTCACCTGGAGGCCTAGAAGCCTATTGAATGGACAAAGGAAGATAAACTTCTCAGTTTTTCAGAGCAACACAGACCATGCAGCCTCGTACATCTGCAGGTTTAGGTCCTCGTGCAGGACGCAGAGATGCAGCAGCATCCTTCAGAGTCTGTTGGGAAGCCCCATCTCCCTCCTGGCAGTGACAGGTTACACCGGTGCAGGCTGGGGGTGAAGGTGCAGATCTGCAGCTCCGAGCACAGTGGGGTGGAATTAAGTTAGCCACAGCTTGCGAGCCAGGCAGAGAGCAGGATGCAGCTGGCTCTCTTCTAATTTTCTCCAGTGAGTGATGATTCAATTCCAGTGCAGGAAAGCAGGCACAAATGGGCTCTGCTGATCTGAGCTAACCCTCTGGACCAGCTGGGCTTTGCTCACCCAGGACACAGGGCAAACCTCCTGCGACTTGCTCCATGCAGACTGTTCCTCTGAAGTACTCCCAGACTCGAAGAGCACCTGGGGAATGTTTGAAGACATCCAGGCAGAGCCGAAAGGGTTTGCAGGAATCGTCTTCAGCCAGTGGGTAGCCAGGGAGAAGAAAGCCCTGCTGAGGGGAAGGCACGTAGAGCGACGGCATTCGGCACGGCGAGTCAGACGATTTGCACAGCTCCTCCTGGGAGACCTTTGGGTGCAGGAGTGGGCGCGAGTCATGTTCACGGACCTTGGTGGCTCTCACAACAGATGTAGGTCACACTGGGAACAGACTCTGCTCATACCGGAGCGAGCATCCAAAGCCTGGCTTTGCAACGCAGGGTTGGAATCGGAGAAAGGTGGTCCTGCGAGCTGACCAGAGCCGCTCTCCGAGTCCCATTCATCATCACAGACTGTCTCAGGAGCAGATCTTTGAGGGTATTCTCTGCGTATGTAACCCCACTTTTATTCCACTGGTTTCAGGTCATAATTGTGCCTTTTCCCTTTAAAGTAGGAAATTTCATTTTTAAAAGAAATCCTATGCAAAGGATTGGACTAGATGATCATTGTAGGTCCCTTTCAACTGAAAATACTTTATTCCAAAGAAAAGGGAAGCTTTTCTGTGACGCACTGACCAGCAGCAAGCAGAGGACTGCATTTTGGCAGAGTATTGCTAAGTGAAAAAGGGGATTTAGTTTCTGAAAGAGGAGCCCACAGACAGAGAACCCTTGCATGTCATTTGGAAAAAAGCATATAAACGCTTTAAAGTGAATGCCCAACAGTGGCAAACTCCAGCCACATTCGAAGGCTTGTTAGATACAGCATTTCATGAATACGATGTGATTATCTTATGGAGGTGGATAACTGGTGGCTCGGTACCTGACCTGACAGAAAGTGCTGGTCTGCCTTACATAGTCTTTTTTCTTTTTTTTTTTTTTTGAATGATCATTTTTAATACCTTTGAATAATTCTTAGCTGTAACTGCACAGTCATTGTGGGGGGGAATTATAATCAAAACGTCTCTGATACGAATGCTCTGTGCTTTTCCCTTTTCCAGAAATACTTTCAGGCTGACACCTGCTATTGTGCTGATGCTCATTTTGCTCCATCACATTTCTCTGCAGATATTTCATCTACTCTTTTTCTTTTTAGTTAGTTACAAAAGGCACTGACTCAAGTCCTTCAGAGTTGTCATTTCAAAAATGGATTCAGAATAACAGCAAAGAAAATGTTTTTCAGGGGAAGGCGAGAGAATCCAGAAAGTACTAAATGGAATAAAGTTGAGCGCAACTTTTTAGCAGGTGCTGGAAGAGCAGATCAGCACATTTATCATCCCTTTGGTCTCCGTCTTTCAGGATGTTTTATGCATAGATGAGACCTTTAGGAAAACCAAGCAGTGTTTAGGAAGAGCTGGTGTTGACAGCCTGCACTTCAGTCCGGCTAGATGAATGGTGCGGTTGATCACTAATGGAACAAGCACAGAGACGGAGAGCTGGGATGTGCGGGAGAGGTCCCCAAGGAGGAGCAGGTTGGGTCCTCGGCAGGTGCCGGGTGCTGACTCTGGAGGGTGCAGAGAGCCGAGCGCGGCCGCGGTGACGTGGCAGCCTGCCCGCTGCTGCCGGCCGTCAGCAGCATCTGCCAGCTTATCTCCCGGTGAAATGTAATGTGCTGTTTACCATCTGTAAAGCATTAAATGACCTAGCCCCTATTTAAATCGGAGACTGTCTTGACAACTGCTGTCTGCAGCGCGGCTTTGGCTGTCTTCCCTTGGGGGGAGGCTGGAGGAGTGCGAAGCGTATTCGTGGAGAAGATCCACTGGTAAAAACAGATGAGGGTTTTTTTAAAATAGAACAGCTTAAGTTTTTAAAAAATGTTTACAACTATTAACATCATTTATTCACTAAAAATCCCAGCTGCAGTTTTCATTTTGTTTTCTACATTTTAATAAACTCTTCAGAAAACGTTTCACCGAGTGAAACCGACTGGGGTGAGTATTTTGAACACCAGGGCATGGGATCTATTTGAAGACTCAAAGACTGAAGGTCGCTGCTGGCTACACCTGGGAGAAGGTAAGGTCCCTGTGTCGCTTGGCTTATGTCTGATGAAAGATATACGCACATTCGTTTTCAGAATGTGACCTGGCAGTTTCTGATTTCATAACTAGAAGGACAGATGAGCTACCAAGTCCTTGGACAGCTTCACTCGGTCTCTTCTTGGGGCTCCCCAGTTTTAATGGACTATCCCACGCTGTCCCATTGCAGTTGGACTAGATGATCATTTGTAGGTCCCCTCCAACTATCCTATTCTGCCCTGTCCTATTCTTTCCTGAAAGGAAAAGAAAGGACAGACCGTGAAGTGCAGAGCCTTTGGCGATATGCCATGTGCAGCAGGATGAAGGCCCAGGAAGCAGCTAAGGCAAAGGAGACAAAGACCTTCAAACAGGTGAAACACTCGTCGTTGCTAGTGGCAACATCTCTTGATTGCACAGTATTTGATAAGACGTGGGAAGTTAGGGAGGAGGTTGCTTCATCCATCTAACGCTACTGTAGGATGTGAACGTGTCTACCACCCATTTTCAATTGAGCTCATTACAGAATCTAAACTGGCTATTGATCATAAATTCTCCCGTTTCTGAGAGAAAACCCTTTTCAGTCCACAGTGAACCTTTCCTGCCATATTTTCAGGTTAATCAACAATTCTCATCCTTTATGAAAAATAATCATAAAGCACATGTTCCCTCTTTTAATGCAGTTCTCTCTCACTTGGAAACCTTCCCCATCCCTTCTCTTTTCCAAAGCAAAATAATTAAAAACAGAGGTTGATTTGCATCTCGATGTAGCTATTTTTTAATGTTAACTGAAAAAATGGCAAAGATCATTTTAGCATGGGAATATCATAACAGTTGTATTTATTTTTTTTTTCCCAAACAGGATAGACATGGCAGTAAAAGCCTTTCTACTTTGTAACAGGTTTAGTCAGCTTGACGTGTGCTGGGGTGCTGCCACCCTCCTGGATTTGCCCCAGGAGCTGAGCACTGACCTCACCCCTGCCCCAGCCCCTTATTCTGCCCAGCACATCATCACCCCTGTCCCGCTTTCTCTGCTGGGCAGAGGCAAGAGCTAGCACTCTGTCTGAGGTGAGGGGTTTTCTTTAAAACACGGTTGTAGTGCATCACCCCCTGCTCGCTGCAGCTCCAGCGGCTCAGCCCATCTCCCTGCCACGCTTTCGCCAGCCCCAGAAAGGGGATAATAATGCTGTGCCATGCATAAGGATTAATATTTTAAAGTGGGTTGAGGTTAAAAGGTGTGGCGTGGATCTGATCTGTGCTATTGAAGGTCAGCAGAAGCTTTAGGATGAGGATAGAGTAATAGTACTTTGAAAAAATAATTTTGCTTTATTCTTTCAAATGCAATTATTTTCCGGAAGAACAGCAAGTAGTTTTAGTGTAATAGCCGTGGAAGTTGATCACAAGACACGCAATCCCTGCGTGACTCACAGTGCTTGCATTAGCCCTAATGCTTTCTCTCTTCAGCATTTAAATTTCTGCTTACAAAATAGTTTATAGTAAGCTCTGCAATGCATAAACATTAAAACATAGAATCAGATGATTCCCTAAATATTTCTTTTTCCTTTCACCCCCGGATGATTTTTACTCACAGCAGCACACAGCATGCCACGCAGCCAAACCCAGACCACGTAGCCCTGGGCTATTTGTCCCGTGTAACCCACGTAATGTGCTTCTGTGGCTTGGGCATCACCCCCCATGTGGTACCCAATCTGCCAGCTGGTTATTTTTGTTTTCAGATCAATTCTCAGACACTGAGCCACCGAAGCAGCTGCCTCTTTGTTGGTCCTTAAGCCACGTAGAAAGATTGCCTATTCGATCGGCTCACATCTGCACGGCATGCCATGAGGTTGGGTGGAAATAATTTAGTGTACTTTTTTCTGCTCATTGCTGTACAGCAGGTATTTGCACGACTGCCTATGTCAGGTTTGATACCCCGCTCAAGCCACGTAGTTGCATGTGGGCACTAGATGCCTACTTGGCTAAATGTGTGCACCCCAGCACATCCAAGCGTGCAAATCCAACTCACGTTAAGTGGATCCATCTCTGCTTTTATCCTCTGAATGAAGAGACAGTCCTGGGTCCGCCAGCACCACTGGTATTTGATATCAGTTTGTTGGAACACATTGCCCATCGTCTTATTGAATGCACTGCATTATTCATCAGAGAGATTAAAAAATGGAGTAGCTATTGTTGGTCCCATTTAAACTCTCAGTTCCTGCAGCATTGAAAGGAGCGGTCATTACCTGTCTCCTCTTTCAGGGCAGATCCAATTTGCCGGGATGCATATATCCTGGGAAGCTCCGTAGGGCTCCTCAGGGCCAGGATGATTTATTTATAGGAATGACCTTCCACCACTTTGAAGATTTTCTGTTGACATTTGTGCACTGGTTAGTGTTTATGGCAAGAAATTCTCTGTATTTCTAATTCCCCTTTCCATTTGCAGAAAGTTTTTGTAATCTGTTTTATGGTTTGTTAAACTCTGGAGTAAACCATAGGCCAGAGTTACAGCTCGGATGCCTCTGTGGCTCACTCGGACAGCCTGCTTGTTTTCCATGCCCATGTTTTCACATTCCTTCTCTGGATATGAAGCCCAGAGCTGCTGATTTACTGCCCCGAGCAGCATTGCTGCATTTTCCTGCAGGCTGCACCCCTGCAGCAGCGACACAGCATCCCCCAAAAGATGTAGAGGTCCTATTCCCATGGGCTGCTGCTCGGGTGTGTTTGAAGAAATATTTTCATCAAGCTGCAAATGTCTCCAGGTACACCGAGCATTACCCAGACCTGTGATGCCTGTTCTGGCTATGACCTAGGCAGATGAATAAAGCGCAGTTGCATGACCCATGGGCTTGGCCACACAAACCTCCGGGGATGTTCTTGATGAGCAGGAGTGTCTGTGCTTATCTGGGCAATGTGACTGTCCTTTTTTGTGTCCTGTTTATAAACAGCCAGGCTGGGCTGACCCAGAAGGGTTTTGTTTGTACCCGTGGTGCACTGGTCTGTGAAGGGCTTTAAATAGCTACTGACAATTATTTTAGGATTTTGAACAGGGAAAGAGCTAGTAAATGTCTTTGGAAAAGGTCTGATTAATGCAGCGGGAGAGAGCGGGGAGCCGGGTGAGTGAGGTGTGGATGCAGCGGGACGCATGGCTCCCCGGGCATGATGGGACATGCAGTTAAATGACATTTCTGACCACTGCTGTGTAGTCGGTAGAGACAAACTTAAGGCTGATTCTTCTGCTGAAGGTATTAAACTTCTCCACTTCAGGATCTCTGTTAGTGAACCATATAGCCCCTTTATGTGGGTAAGAGCAGAGAGAGAAATAATTACCCCAAAACTCTTCACTGAGTCACTGCTGCAGCACGGATTACCGTTTGACAGCCGATGCCCACCTACCCCCCCGCCAAGCGCTCCTTCTTGGGGGATCTCAGCAATCTTAAATGTCCCGAGGCGTCTGACACACATGGCATGGTGCCTCACTGAGACCTGCAGCAATCCCCTCCGTCCAGGCTGTGTCTCCCAAATGCCATGGGCAGCCACCCGAAGAAGCCCTTGCACCTTGCCTGCCCTTCACTACTGGGCTGATCAGAAATCCAGCCCACTGCTGCTTCAGCAGAGAAACATAGAGACAATAGTAAAATCCCTCACAGAAGGATGCGAGAGTCAAGTAGATGCAATGTTTTAAACTGCAGCTCGGTGCAGCTGCAGAGAAACACTGAGCATGAGGCAAGTGATGGTGGATCCCATTGGTTCTGCGTGGAAATGAATGCACTCCTGCACAGCATAGCCAACCTCTTAAAATGCAGCTGGCTTCATGCAGGGAAAAAGTTGATCTCTGCAAAGCAAAAGCCTTAATGTTCCAGGAAGTAACTGTGTTTTATTCATAGAATCAGAGACTGGTTTGGGTTGGAAGGAACCTTAAAGATCATCTAGTTCCAACCCCCTGCCCTGGGCAGGGACACCTTCCACTAGCCCAGGTTGCCCAAAGCCCTGTCCAACCTGGCCTTGAACCCTTCCAGGGAGGGGGCAGCCACAGCTTCTCTGGGCAACCTGTGCCAGGGCCTCACCACCCTCACAGGGAAGAATTTCTTCCTTAGATCTAATCTAAATCTGCCCTCTTTCAGCTTAAAACCATTACCCCTCACCCTATCCCTACACCCCTGATCAAGAGTCCCTCCCCCCTTTCCTGTAGCCCCTTTAAGTCCTGGGAGGCTGCTCTGTGGTCTCCCCGGAGCCTTCTCTTCTCCAGCTGAACACCGCCAACTCTCTCAGCCTGTCCTCACAGGGGAGGTGCTCCAGCCCCCCCAAGCATCTTCATGGCCTCCTCTGGCCCCACTCCAGCAGGTCTGTGTCCTTCTGATGTTGGTGCCCCCAGAGCTGGACACAGCACTGCAGGGGGGTCTCAGGAGAGTGGAACAGAGGGGGAGAATCCCCTCCCTGGACCTGCTGCCCCCACTGCTCTGGATGCAGCCCAGAAAGCCAACTGTATCCTGGGCTGCATTGCTGGGTCATGGTGAGCTTCTCATCAACCAACACCCCCCAAGTCCTTCTTCTTGGGGCTGCTCTCCAGCCACTCCTCGCCCAGCCTGGATTTGTGCTTGGGATTGCCCCGACCCATGGGCAGGACCTTGCCCTTGGCCTTGTTGAACTCCATGAGGTTTGCATGTCCCACCTCTTCAGCCTGTCCAGGTCCCTCTGGATGGCACATCCCTTCCCTCCAGCGTGTCACCGCACCACACAGCTCGGTGTCGTTGGTGAACTCGCTGAGGGTGCCTCGATCCCACTGTCCATCTCACTGACAAAGACGTTAAACAGCGCCAGTCCCAACACCCACCCCTGAGGACACCACTCGTCACTGCTCTCCACTGCAGATGCCTGGTTAGGGATTGGCATTGGAAAATTGGCTGATTTCTGATGGACAAAATATCTTCTAGCCAGGCCCAAACTTTGTGAAGGGGCAGGAACTTGTCCAGGTATTGTCCCCCATCCTCCTTACTCTGTTCCTGCAGGACTGTGTTGGTGGCCTGAGCCATTTAATGCTGGGATAATCTGCTTTAAATTCACCAGCACCGCTTGCTATCCTAGGCTCATTTTGAATATGGGGTCTGATGAATACTTCATCCCATCCACAGATTTCCCAATGAAAAAAGGATTTATCTCAGAATGGTCCCCCTGAATTATTTTCAGGTATTATGTATCTTGCAGCAGAAGTTGAGGTGGTCCATGATCAATACCCTCTAAGACATCTGGGTAAGAAAGGACAGTGATGTTCAATTTAGGTAAGGCAGATATTGGCAGCTGGGTTGGAAACTTTCTGAAAATCATAGAATCATACAATGGTTTGGGTTGGAAGGGACCGTAAAGATCATTTAGTCCCAAGCCCCCTGCCATGGGCAGGGACACCTTCCACTAGATCAGGTAAGGTGAAATAAACAGTTAATGACTTTTAAAGTGTCACAATGGTGAAAGGATTATTAAATCCTAAAGAGATGGGATGAGGTCTTGACCCGTGTCTTGGGTTAATTGTCTTCTGTGGAGACAGTACAGGATCTGGTGCTTTTCACAGGGTTGTTCAAAAGGTTTATACTAGAGCAAAGGGAGAAAAACTACTGAGCTGCAGTTTGGACCAGGAGTGGGAGTTATCTGACAAGCTATAATCTGAAATCTTTGAAGTCTAGGGGAGAGCAGTCCTTTTAAAGTATCAAACTGATGGTGGTTCCAAGCTGGGACATCATGTGCTGTTAGGGAATGGAAATTCAGTCATGCAAAAGAGCTAAACATAACAACTGCTAAAAGAGAGTCTGTTTTGTGGAAGAAAATAGGGAGGCTGACCCTATAAATTTGTTCTCTGCACATTCTGCATGGGGTTTTTGGAAATGCCCATTTACACAAAGCAAAGGTTAACCCCTGGTTGGAAGAATCCCTAAAACCCTACTCGGCTCCAGGTCTCCCCAGTGCCTCTGCGTGGTTAAGGGTTAAACCCTGGAATCCATCTCTTAGTCAAGCTTCTCAACCGCCTTTAAAATCAGGTAAATTGGACTTGGGAACCTGCCTGTAGGCTCTTCATTACAGGACGGCTTCCAGCCTATTTCTGAGAATTTCTGCTGAAGTATGTGACTTGAGAAAATTTTTATTACTGAAAATCTGAAAGCCAATCTTTTCCCCAGTTTGATTTACAGAAAATATCAAAGTATTAATGGTGGCCTTGACCACACACATAACTGAAGGGCTAAACAAGGGAAGACATCTCACATCTGACTTACCAGGGGTTGTGGTGAGCTTCCATGAGTTGGTTTTAGCATTTTGATTTTCACACATTGTAATTCTGGGTCTTTCCCTGCAAAGCTGTATTTGTACTTAAGAAAACAGAAGCACAGAGGCACCCATCCACAGATGTAAGCGTACCATGGAAACCCCCTCAGCAAGCTGTGGTTCCCAGCTTCACACAGAGCAGATATCTTTATAAAATATGCTCATTTATAGTCTTATGTGGAGTTTCCATAGGGCCCTCCACCTATATACGGAAGAGAGAGGAATTTTCCTCCTAGTAACAGCTATTCATTATGTTAGCTTCTGGTCACCCCAAACACTTATCCAATATTTTTTAATGAATTTTGACTTTTCTGGGCCAGGCCTCCACATCTTTTGCCCTTGCGCTGACATTTCTTATCTACATATGATTCATTTAATCTTTCCCAAAAGAGTCTAGGGAATTAGATTAGTGAGGCAAATTAATAAACTATTGGAACCGTGAGACCTCATACGCTTTGTTTACCAAGTTCAGTACGTCATCCTTAACTCAGAGGTCCAAAAAATGTTGTTAATGAACAAATTTTGCCATCTTTGGTGCTATGGTCAACCAGGATGCTACCTGCTGGAGCAGGGGCTGTGAAATGCCGCAGGGATTTGGTGGTTGTGCCCTGGATGTCGAGACAGTGGACGGCTGCAGGGTGCTCTGCTATGGCTCAGGCACTGAGGTGCATCTGCTGCTCTGAATCCCTGCCAGGGAAATGCACTGTATAGCTGGAGATTTTATCACAGACCATTGTAACTCAACAACAATAAAGCAATTAGAGTTTGGGCCTGAGCCTACAGCACTTGGATGGATGATGGACCTCGCCTTCATAGGGACTAACAACAAGGTTTGGTTTCTCTGTTGTGGCTTTATGTGTCAGTCTCAAAATGACTTACCCTCCCACAGGCTTGGGAAGGTGAGTTTGGGGCTATGCACCCTTTTCTGAGGTTTGAGGTCTTTTCCATCACCAGGCAGAGTTGTGCAGATGGAGATCTGAGGGTTACCCTACTGTAGTCTCCCTGTTGAGGTTGGTTTTGTACTTCAGCAAAAAGCACACCCAGAATTTGCAGAGGGCCAGTTTAAGAGCAGTAGCAATCTGCACTCTTTCAGCACCTCCAGTCCTTTGGCTGCGATAAGGTGGAGGATGATCGACGCAGTACAGCGAGCTCTGTCTTCAAGGAGATGTGTCCGTGCATCGGAGTCTGTGCCTCAGCGCAGCCGTGGCGGGATGTGTGCTCTGGACAAGCTCATGCTCTAAGACAGGGACGGAGACCATGTATCTGATATTGATCTTTGTTTAATATAATATACTAAGCAATTTAAACAGCAAGCAGTGCTCTTTAGCGAGCAGCCCACACTCTTGGGAGCATCATTCGCGTTTGCTGTCTTCTGCTGTGCCCAGCCCCTGCCCCCCCTCTGCCAGCAGCTCTGGGGAGCGGGACAGAAAGCTGAGAGGGACTGTGAGGGCAGGCAGGCAGCAGGGACCCTGCTGCTGAGCCCACACCCCAGACTGGTTTTCTTTGAGCAGGTGGGGGCTGGAAGATCTCTTTGTTTGTAGTAATATTGTCTTTTACTGGTGAGCTTTTCCTCTGGGGTGGCTCTGGGATGGGGTGCAGAGGGGACACCAGGGAAGGCTGTATGCTGGCAGGCAGCTGCTTTTGCTGTCCAAGGCAAGGAATGCTAAGAGATAAGGGAGTGCACAAATCCAGACGAGATCTGGCTTTTACTAGTAGCTTTCTTACAAAGTGCACCTGTGTATGTCTGGAATAGTTTTAAAGGTTCTCTGAGCACAGGGAGGTGAGACAGAGTGGGGGCTCCTGTCTGCCCCATTCAGGATGGTCTCAGCAAATTGAAAGGCTCCTGACCACGATGGAGGTGGTGCTGTCCTCCCGATTAACCCCATTCTCTGCTGGCACAGGGTGTGGAGGTAGACTCCTTAGAAACCTGGAGATGGCAATGCAGTGATGGCCATTAACTCCTCATCTTGCCGGTGGTGGTAGAGGTGTCTGCCTTTTGCCACGAAACACAGAGTACCCACTGGGAAGTGGTGGCCCTGGCTGTGGTTTAGTCAGACCCTAAAGCTTCACCCATCCAGGTTGGAGACAGAAGCACTTGTCTCACCAGGAACAGTCATTTCTGAGCATCCTCTAATCTGGGAACCCCACCTTCGTTAGGGAGAAGCCTAATGGATCCAAGCATCTAAGAGCATCCTGAAGAGGGAGCAGACTGGATCGCTGTCTGGGGCTCTGGCAGGTTCGGGACTGAACGCCTTCCCAAATTCCTTTATGAGCAGAATTTTCTACTTGTTTATGTCAATTTTGCCATGTGTAATCTGTTTGGCCTGACTGGAAGAGCAGCAGGGCACTAATTAATTAATGATCACAGGAATGACTCACTTTTCTTGTGCCCTCCTGTGGCACCTTCTTTGTCACAGCAGGAAGCGGGAGCACAGATCCTGTTCCAGGCTGCTCTGGCCTGGCTCCTAGGTAAGGAGGCCAGCAAAACACAGATTTACAGTGACCGTGCAGTGTTTGCCACTTGCCCAATCTCACCACAGAAGAGCAGCGTGGGTGTAAACTTGCTCCACGAATTGCCATTCTTCACTCACTGTTCTGAGGAAATCTGGAAATGTTGAGATTTTAATAGCATTGGCATTAATGCTGTCTGCTTAAATGAAGAAGACAATAGCTCTGTAATTAGTGTGACTTCCTAAACAAAAATGGGGAAGCTGCTTGCCCTGCTACTCAGGGGAAGAGCTCAGCCTGGTCCTAGGGCAGGCTGGGCAGTAAGGCTCGTACATCACCACTGCTTCCCCAAAATGCAGAGAAGGTCCATCGCCTGTAGGAAGGCTGCTGCAGTCTGCATGCCGGCATGGGGAACCCCTAAGGGTGGGAAATCTTGAAGAGGTTAAAATTCTTCCCCCCACCCACAAGCTGTGATACAGTGAGAACGCAGAACTTACATCACGTTTAGGACAAAATAAATTTAATCCAGTTTTGAGCACCTGGTGCGGAACGGGAGGGAGCTGAGGTTGCCCCTGCAAGGATCGTGCTGGCTAACGCGAACTCTTGTGCACGGCGAGCGCAGCGGAGAAGGGATGCTGGAGGGGGCGAAGCTGGGAACATTGCCACGGAGGGGTATGTTGTATTTGTGGATGGGCAACAAGCTATTTGTTGTGGGCAGATTCCCTTCCCTCTGAGATCATCTCAGCTGACAGTCATCAGACGTGGCCGAATTCTCCATTACCCAAACAAGGCTTGGTCATATCCTCTTATGACAGCTTAGAGTCTATTATTACTGTTTATTACCAGACTGACACAGGATTGCAGGCCCCGTCCTTACTGCGCTGCCTGCAGCTAGCAGAAGCGTGATGAATGCAGGATTCAGGAACCCTTGCTGCCATTAGAAAGCCTACAGGAAAAAAAGCATCTGAACCCAAAACGCCCAACCATCAATGCCATTGTGCCAAAATAAAACATTTATTTATTTATTTAACCGAAGGGGAAGATGTCCATGTAACAGCATTGAAAAACAGACTGAGGCTGTGGCTGACTGAGCCCCTCAGAGTTCCGCTTCACATTTCTTTTTCATGCTACACTGTGCAAATGTAAGATTAAACATCACACAGCTTTCTTTGGCCCCTGGCCAGGCAAAGGTTAGGAAATAATCCCTTTTTAATAGATATCTTCATCCATCTAGCATGTATCAGTTTAGCCAAGAAGTATGTGAGCACTGCGGAGAAACCGATGTCCAGTAAAAGAAAAAACCCACGATGTACTCACTTATTTTCCTAAGGATATTTTTGAGAAAATTCAGATGAACTGGAACCAGATAATGTGATACAGATCTTGGCGAATACACGGAGGTGAAAGCTAAACTGGATGTGTACTTTCCTCCCGCTTACATTTGTGATCTGTAGCTAGGAATGGAGATTCAGTTCCCTATTTGTTTAATGGGAGATGATAGAATATTTCAGGATATAGAAGCCCATGTTCTGCCAATTCATAGTATAAACAGACAAAATATTTCCTGCGGTTGATTTGTAAAGAACAGCTGTTCTTTAAGATGCTGTAGGTATCTTTCCCTCGAACTAATTTGATCAGGACTTTAAAAAAACCCCACAAAATAAATACTCAACAATTCAAGCAGATACTGCAGCTGCTGGCTGAGGAAGGTTGAGTTATGAAAATGGAGAAATTGCTACTCCACAGGAAGATGCAAGCTGAATATTTCCTCTGGTGTGGGAAGTGTTGTCACGGCGATAGAGAAAAACAGAGCACTCAAGGAAATGGGTACCACGGGGAAGGGTAATTAGTGACTGGCAGATCTAAATCATTTTCCTGTGTGTTTGGTACTAACTCTTAAGGGCAATTGCACAGGATCAGGACTCACCTTTTAAAAATATTCTGTATAAGAAGAGGGACAGAATGTGCCTAAGAATATAAAAATATCTTACTGTAACATTCTTTTACCATATTTTTCTTCATCTTCTCTAAGTCATTGCTTTTTGCAGCTGAATGCTTTAATTTGCCACCAAATGTAGTTCAGGTTTCCATCCATACCAGGTAGCCTCTATTGTATTTTCAGTTTTAAAACGATACAGTGTTTTTGAGACCATTTATTGGTCTCAAAAATTGGTTGCATTACTGTAACCCCTGAGATAGCTGTCTGGAGTGCTGCATAAATTACAGCCTTTTCTACAGACCATGTCATGTAAGAAAGATGGAAAAAAATAATATGTAGATGATGATGAAAGGCAAGAGCGTTTTGCAAAACTCAAAGTCTTCATGCTAATAGTAAAAAAATTCTTGACTCTGCTGGGGGTGACCTTGTAAAAACCAGCTTGCATGTGTATCTCAAAACATCAGGACTAAATTAGGTCTTCATAATGTGACTGTAGCCTGAACTAGACTGTTCGTATTCCCCCGAGGGGTCAGCGTGCCTAGGATGTAACTTGTTTAGCCTAGTTTAGATGCAGTGAAATGTACTGAGACGTTTTCAAGTGTGGTGAGCTGCATATGTTGCTTTCTCCCTGCGTATACAGGATAGGACATCTCAGAACAGCTCGTAGGTAAATGGCTGTCGGAGAGATGGCTGCTAGATGATAAGCAAAATACTTCCTTTTAGATGGGAAACAGCGCTTGCTAGACAGTTTCCAAAAATGCAGATGTTGTGGTAAATGGCAGTTTGTTGAAACCAAACTGTTTTGCATAAGCTAACGAGTTTCAGCACATTTTTGAGCTACACTAACAAGTGCTGCCAGTTTGCCAGGAGGACCAGGCGGTGGCCTGGACTTGATGGAGTGTGTCTTTGGGGATGCTCCATGTTATGATGATGTGTCCCCATCACTTCAGAGTCCATCTCTGAACTAGCCATGCTGGGCTCCTGGGCTCCCTGGCTTGAATACTGGAGACCTTAGGAGATCACACAGAGCTTTGGAGAGCAAGTCCAGAGTTTTTGCATAAATTACAAAAGCCCCAAGTTCTGTGATTTTTTTGTTTGTTTGTTTTAAATAACATTGTTGTTTTTCTGGCAAGTTTTCAATATTTTTTCTTTTGTAGAATTATTTTAGAACTTTGAAAATTCAAGCAGAAAAGAAATATTGACCAGTTCTAGTTATAAACTTGTATGATATATATCAACTAAATTATTTTTGTCATGGCCCCTCCAGTATGAGGCTGGAAGAAAAAGAAGCCAAAGCTTTTCTTGGTGTTCTAGATAATGGCTTGTGTTTCTAATCTAGAAACTCTTTCATTTCATGCAGCCTTAGCAAACTTGTGGCTTCATGATTTCTAGTCACATTATCTCTCAATGAAAAACAACTAAATTAAACTTCATATAGGCTTACAGCACTGAAAAGAGGCAGAGTATACATGTTTTGGAGACAACTAGTGCAAACTTAGAGTACATAATAGGAAAAAAAATATTCAGTGTCAGTCAGACCCTGGAATAGGGCTCAGAGAAGCTGTGGGATCTCCGTCCTTTGAGAGACTCAGACTCAACTGTACAAGGTGCTGAACAACCTGATCTGAATTCCAAGCTGGATCTAACTTTAAAGTTGTCCCTGCTTTGAGCAGGGTGTGAGGCAGAAAACTTCTGGAGGTCCCTTCCTACCAACTCATTCTATGATTCCATGACATTATCTGACACACATTTAACATTAAAACTGTATGAGACTGTGGATGTTACCTACAAATACAAAAAAAAAAATACTGTAGCCAGAGCTATGGCAGACTGATGGTATGGAAAGAAAAGGAGTGTGTAGGTACTCTGCTATATGAGAAAATCAGTTAAACAAAGCGTATCTACCCAAAATGTAACCCAGAACACAGATGCTGATATCCCTTCTTTTTCCTGGCATGTTTTAGGAAGACCGTAATTACTACTAGATGTAAAGACCTCAGCCTGAGTGGTCTCTTGGTGAGAGTAAATCTACTCATTCCTCTGCACTAAGACGGGATATTGGTCCAGCACTGGCACGAAAAGAAATGTCTTCTGCATTATGGAACTGGCAGTCAAAAACTTGGGGAAAAAAGTACAACCAATTTCTCATTCTCAAAACCATCTGAAATGTATTTTTAAATAATGAGTTTTAGGAACCAATATTTGTGGTTCTTTTTTTGTTTTAACTCCTGGTTTCTGAACCTTCAAATTGCACTGAGGTTATATTTAGTCCATATTTTATGCTTTTCTTCACCGCCTTGAGGATTAGAAATCTACTTTGAAAGTAAAACCTCAGCGTCTAACTTAATCACTTGACTCTAGAGGCAGGAGGTCTAGGACAGAAAGCAAATATTCCAAGAAAAACATTAAAATACTGAGAGTTGACAGAACTGTGATTTAACAGTGTTTAACTGAGAAGATCTAACAAGACCATATGCCAAGGCAGTCAACAGCTCTAAAGGAAGTCAAAGTCTAAGGGACTTTTCTCAAGGGTTTATCAAACTTAAATAGGATGAAGCTATTTTGATTTTGAGCAATACACCAGTGAGACCTTATTTGGAATATTCTCTGATGTGAGAGGAAGACAGCCAAGAAGTTAATACCATTCAGCTTCAGAGCTGTGTTGCTCTGAGGGAAGTCCAGCTCCACTTGACCTCTTCACTGAGTGCCTGAGAACAACGTGAAACCTCTTGAAGACTAAACTGTCTGGGCAAGAAGTATACTCGGAATAAGAGAGTGGCAAATTCAAAGCCAGCAAGGCAAGATAAGAGAAACAGCACCAAAATGAAATGACAGAACTTCTGTTTCTCCCACAGAGTGGTAGGAAAGCACTAATCCAAACAGATTTTTGCTCCATTTGAGAAATAAGCTTCCTAGTTTGATGCAAGTAATCATCCCCATTCATCTGAACAGCCTTCTTCTGGTTCTGACATGTGTAGCCTGGATTCTATCACATCAGTTGTGTAAAAAATATTACTAATATCCTCGGTGTAATGTGATCTTTCTACACCGATCAAGTATGGCTTGTGGGCAAAGGTCCAAATCTGAACTTTCTCACTGGGCCTTGGGGTTTTTTTGCCCAGGCTCCTTGACTGTAGCAGTTGACTTGACAGAGGGATGTATGGTGGGAAGTCTTGGGGAAACTGGGCTACATGGAACGTCCGGCATTGCAAGGAGAGCAGTGCAAAGTCCAAGAAGAGAAGCATCTGAATCCCCCTGGTCAAGGATTTTAATGTTTGTAAAGGTTCAGTCTCCAGTGGAGTAACATGACCTTTGTGAGACCGAGCAGCTTCACCAATTTCCAATTATTTCAGCGGGAGCTCAACATTTTGCTTAATTTTGTAAAATTGGTTTGAATCGCATTGGACAAACGCTCATCCTCTCTGCTTCTGTTTAGCTTGGCCAGTAATGAGATGTACAGACAAATGATTATATGTGGATCTGGCTGGCTTATGACATCAATTGCTGAGACAGGAGTTTGCTCCTCAGTTAAATATACTTCTGAATTCTCTAATACTCAGTCCTTACTCTGACCTCCATGGAAGATCTAACTTGCTGTATACAATCCCAATATATACTCTAAATTGTCTTTTTGTGTTAAAGCCCTGTAAATTTAAAACTGTCCCTGGAAACAGGCAGTTCCAGAGCTGTCTGTCTTATGAAAGCGGAGGCTGTTGAAGCTGAAACTTTTTTCAAAGAGTTTAGATAAGACAAACTCACATACAGTTGAGACATGTGGTTGGAATACTGAAGCAACACATTCCTGAATCACAAAATGTGTATTTCTCAGGGTGGCAAGGATTATTTGGGAGACAACAAACACGTTTTTTATACGGAAGCAGAAATGTGTGGTACAAAAACATTATTTATAATGCTGCTTACCTACTAGATAACCACGTAAGAGCTATCAATGGGAGAAAGTACTGACAACAAGCTAATGAGCTCCTGCTGCTCGATAAATGTCTTAGCTTTGCTTCAGCATTTCTTTGTGCAGTGGGAGGGAGACAGTGATCCTAGACAATGTTCTAGTGCAATTATTTTATTCTGATTCTACCCATCATTTTAACTTAGCATACAAGAAAGGAAGGCACAGCAGCTTTTCTGATGCCTGATACAAGTAAACAGTAGTTGCTCAATGTACAATTTCTAAATGATTTTCTTTTAAAGTTAGGAATAAAAGCAATCAAAGAACTGTCCTTCCAGGAAAGTAATCTGGTTTGAAAATGATTTATTTTTCTGTTTCTCTGATTTATTTTCCCCTCGTTCTGTCTGTAAATAAGGCATAGCATTATGAGTTATCTTGCTAAATGGCTTTCTGCAAGATTAAAAGTAGGAATAAGATTGAAAGCTACTTTTTATCCAGTTGTTGAAGCTGCCTATTTGTGATGAGAAATGCTGGGAGAAGGTATAGATTTTTTGCAGAAGCTATCTCTAAAATAAGGCAATGGTATTAAAGTAATAAGAATTTATGGCCCAGGCTACGCCTGAATTAAAATAAAAATATCTCTCTTCCAAAATTCAGGACTTTCTAGAAAACTGTCCTTTCCACATTTTAATTCCAGACTCATGTATTCCTTAGCTTCATCAGTTGCGATCCTTATAAGGTCTCCACTAATAGCATTAAATTATCCCTGGTGTTACTGATATTATTTCACCATCCTGCTGAACCAGTAGCGTGGTGATTGGCACTGCTCTGTCAGCTATGCTCCCATGGAGTCCCACTCTTACCTGTTTTGTTTTCTGTTTTTTATTTGAACTGTATGTGTTCAATCCTAGATTTGCTCATAAAAAGGAAAGTCTCAATGAAGGGGAAGGCTTCTGAGACACAGAGTGAACATATCCAGAATCCTTAAGCAGTCTACCAGTGGATTACGTCAACTTGAAGATAGATTTTGCTCCCTCTGGCTCATCAAATAATCTGATTAGCTGGCACTGATTATGCTCAGCATGATGTACTGTGTTCTGTAAACCAAACACAGAAGGTCCCTTCTCTGCTGCCTCGTATGCTCCTGGCCAGCCTTCATTTACAATAAATTCCCTTTTCACTTTCACTGACCACTAATGGCTGCTAACTTTGCCTCGGATTTGGGGCATATTAATGCCACCTGATAGTACTGCCTTGCTAAATAGGAAAAGTGGTGTGCTCACCGAAAGCAGAAAAATGCATGAGTTCTTGCCTCTCAGCTTCACAGCCAAACCTACGTCCTCCAGGTTTAGCATCTATGACTTTTATGGGATGTTTGGAGAGGGGTGATGCCATGGATGGGGCTCACAGAAGCCAGTACTCAGGGGAGGGAGCTGCTTAACCTGGGCATCAAACCCAGTGCTTGTATAATGTGGTATTTTTATCTAGCCTCAGTTAGCAGTGTTGGAGCAGTCAGTGTTACGCTCACCCCACAATTCTGTCAACACTTCCTTTTCTGCTGGCAGGACCATTTTGGAAGGGTCCCGGTGTTTGGTAGTAGTTAAATCTGTCATTGTTAAGGATAAGAGAGATGCTGGCCGTTGCACAGAGGAATCCAGCCTCTTTTGGCCTGACATTTCTACGCAGCAATTAGTTTATGGATTTTAGTCCATTTTTCTCATGGATTTTTGTCTCAAGCCCTCACAAATGTCTTACATGCCCCTAAAGGGACTCAGGCTGCTGCTTCCTTTTATAGTTGCATTGTTACTTGTCATTGTCCTCCCTCATGTCTTTCTTTAAGAGTGCATTCAAAGAGCTCTTTGCATTTTCCTGGTTTATTTTTCTTTTCCCTTTGTTTTTAATACTCTGTTTCACATTTTCCTTAATTCTCTCCCTCTTTTTCTCCTCTTTGTCTTCCCCCCTGCATTCTTTTGCTGTGACAAACCTGCTGATGCATGCTTAGAGCAGTGGCAGCAGCCACGCTGTGCTCACCATCTGGGACGGGCAGATCCTGCAGCCTCCCGGAGTCTCCAGAACCATCCTGAATTCACACGCTGTACTACAGCCACCCCATCACCTCCCAGTTTCCCAGTTTTCTCCATGTGTGTTGCTTTTCTGTTGGCCATCCAGCACAGACTCCTTCACCTACTCAGTGTCTGCCCAACTGAGGAAAGTTTCTAAGATTCCTCAACCATGTGGCTCAAACCCTTCAGCTGGAAATCGTGATGGATTTAAACTGAAAGAGAGCAGATTTAGATTAGATCTAAGGAAGAAATTCTTCCCTGTGAGGGTGCTGAGACACTGGCACAGGTTGCCCAGAGAAGCTGTGGCTGCCCCCCCCTGGAAGGGTTCAAGGCCAGGTTGGACGGGGCTTTGGGCAACCTGGGCTAGTGGAAGGTGTCCCTGCCCATGGCAGGGGGGTGGGACTGGTAGGGCTTTAAGGTCCCTTCCAACCCAAACCAGTCTGTGATTCTATGATCTATGATTTATTCCTTCACCCCCTTCCTCTGCTCCCTGTGGAACGAGAGAGAAAGCAAGAAAAACATGGTCCATGTTGAAGCTTTAGACACAAGTGCTCCCCACTTTTAACCTTTTTATTTTTGCTATTGAAATACATTTCAAAGTAACTGAGGAGACAACAATGCAGTACATACTTTTGTCATGTTTCTACACAGTTCTTCCTTTGTTTATTCTCTACTTTTCCTAGCTATTTATTCCCTAAATGTGTGGGCATAAACCACCTGGAGAGGTGCCTCTTGCTGCCCCCATGGAGAGCCACGGTGCTTCTGCAGTAGGGCAGCCCCGTAGCTGAAGAAGAGGCGGAACACGCAGGTGAGTGTTTTGTGGTGCAGTGTGAGCTGCTCCTACCTCTGACCAACCCCTGGGAGAAGACAGCTATCTCTTCCCGGGGGTACAGATGGCAAATCAGAAAGGACCGCTTTTCTCTTTGGCTGCTCTTTCCCTGCCCCTTGTGCCGATGTGTTTGGTGGCTCTGGGTATGGGATAAACTCTCAGTTTTCTTGTAATAAAAAAGACCAAAAGGAGAAGGGCTTGATCCACATGCATGACATCCCTTCTTAGCGCAAAGCCCATGGGGAAGTCAGAAGAAAACTTGTGTCTCTGAAAATATTTTCTGAAGGATGTTTTTCTGAGAGACAGCTGAAAACTGAGCCAAGAGAATGGGTAGAATTAGCAAAGCCATTTCCCACTGGCTGCAGTCATGAGGGCAGACCAGGTGGGAGGGCAGTAACTCTCCCATCGTGAGCGAGACCGTGTGGTAACGACAGGGAAGGACCCTGCCTTCCTTCCCTGCCCGGAGGTCAGCAGCAAATATTTGAAGCTCGCTTATGGGTCTCAGGGTGGCAGCCTGTAACAACACCCCACAGCTGTGGCAGGGAAGAACGGATTTGGTCAGGGCATTATGCCTTCTCTGACTTCATCCTCGTCTGGATAGGGGGGATAGTGATCTAGGTATGGTTGAATAAAAACTCAGGCTAAAACAGGAAAAAGAGCCGCAAGTGTGAGATTTACTGGGTGTGAAGGCTGAGGCTGACTCAGAGAGAGGATGGAAAATGGTAACAAGTCAGTCAACCATTTAAAATATCCTTCAAAGCTTCAAAAACTGTGCTTCCTTTGGATTTTTGCACATTTATATTCCTCACCCTTTATCTAAATATTTCAGTTCAGTTGCAAATCTTCCTTGATCATAAAAAGCCTGAAAACACTGAATAAAGCGATGGCAAGAGCAGGATTCGAGGAGCCGGTGTGAGCAGGGAGTTCTGCATATTCAAAGTTCAGCTAGTGAGAAATAACCATCTGGTGAGCACGTACATCTCTGCTCCTGGATAAGCCGAGGATGAATTGCCTAATGGGAGCCGGCGCTCAGCCTGAGAGCGAGTAGTTACCAGGGTAAAGAGAATTACATAAGAGCGAGATCTGCACTTATACATCACTAACTAGATGTAATCTTTGCACTCAGGCTGAGGCAATCCTGCTGCAGCACAAAAACACTCCATGCCAGCGTAAAATAATTAGGTATTTGTCTTTTTGCTTACCTGAAGCACAATTTTGCTTCACAGAGTCCCCCAGCTATTGTATGCAACATCTAGAAATATGCTACTGTGAAATGTTTCGACGCTTTCTTTCTAATTATAGCTTTCGGTATCATTCTCTCGGTTATAAGCAGGGTGAATCAGAACAGAAACGTCAGGGAGGGTTGAGGGAAGAAGCCTTTCACTGACAGTGAGCATCAGGACAGAAGAAATAGGGCGTCTTGTAAGGCAGGGTGCTGCAAAGTGCTCTTGTTTAATAGGAGATAGCGTCAATTTGCAATTCTGGGTTATTCTGAAAAAATCCTAAATTTATAAATTCTTTGCAGAAAAGGAAGGGAACTTCCCAGCCATCTGCCTCGCTGGCTGCCAGCAAGGCTCGCACCTCGGAGGCACAAAGGGTTCCTGCTTCAGGCAGTCTGTGCTACTGGCTGCGGCACAAGTGCTGGTGGTGCGGCTCCAGGCTGCCAAGGGGGAGGAACCAGGTGGGTTTCTTAGCTGGGTTCCACCGGATATTCCTGCGAAATTGCGTGACTTGCGTGCGCCGTTCGGATTTCATCAAATCTGTGAGTTCTGACCAAGAAATTTACTATCAGTTCTTTCCTAGGCAGCTCTTCCTTGTTCAAGAGGAAGGAAAGGAAGGAGATCGGAGGGACCTAGGATGGCTGAGGAAGGTGGGAAGAAAGCAGCAGGCACTAGGTTTGAGAAGGGAGGGGAAAAAAGAAAGCTGGAAGACATATGTGTGCAAATTATATTTTTAGATGCGAACGAAGGCGCATAGTTTTGCTATGGGTTTATTCTGAGTTACAGAGGGCAGTTGCACACCCGGTCAGTGAAGGCACATAATCTCCAAGGCATGAGTGAATTCAGCTCCGCAAAGCAAAGTTCCCAAAATAACATATTAAGCTGTCAAACCAGTATGACTGTTCCAAATTCCTTACTAGAGAGTTAAAATTTATCCTTAAACTGGTGGAATAAAATTAAAATTTGGGATGGAATATAGGAAATCAGTACTTGCATACAAGTTCTGCTACCTCTAACAAAAATAGAATTATCTTTCTGACATGTAAAAAAGAAAAAGATGATCAAATACCAAATCTATTGAGAACCGGGTTATCAAGTCATGTATATTTTGATTTCTCTCCAAATTAGAAGTCTGAAAGCTATTACTGGATAAAATACACGTGTAAATATCAATGTTCTAACCTGCTGAAAGGTCACTCCTAGTGTATTTTATTGTTTAAGTCTAGAACAAATGGCAAACTCCTGCAAGGTAAACCTGGTGGGAGATGCCAGCAGTTTTTTGAGATAAAGCCAAAGACACGGCCTCAGGAATAACGTCGCCAACATCAAAAATGTCTGGTAATTTGGAGATGCAGCCAGGATTCACTTTTGAAACTATCAGCTCTAGTAACTATTTTCAAATTCAATTTTACTACGTGCCTTCATATACTATACAGGCACCTGTTTTATTCCTTGGAATGCTGCTGTTCTGCAGAACAGCTCTGCAGGTATGAAAATCACTTGTCTCTAGAAGTCTTTGAAAATCTTTTTTTTTTTAGTCAATCATAATCTTTTCTTACCTATGCAACAAAAGTCTTTGAAATGATACGTGTCTAGCTTCATTAAAGCTTTTTTTCTGTGTTGTGGAAGTACATTACATGCTCCTAATGTGCTGCAGTGCACTGTTTTGTTTAAAATATGTTTCTGTGATCACCAAAAGGTCTTCTGACAGGTTTAGGAAATATTCTGGAAGAATTTGAAGTGATATTTTCTCCCAAATTACTTATTCCTTTTATTTTTGTATCTTTTTATGCAGTCTAATCTACAATAGTTATTTCTGGAAATTACCCATTGTTGTACAGTTGTGGCAGCATTTAGGATTTACCCCACTACTTGTTGTTCACTTACATGACAGCTCTTCCATCATCGTGCCTAGATGCCAAGAGCAAGGGATATGTTTTCTGAATTATTTCTAAGCACAGAGATGGCACGATTCCTTAAAATAAGGAATATTTCTTTTACACGACTTATCCAAGTTCATCTGGATCTTATATGTGGGTGTGTGAAAAAAAATACAGTTGTCCCCATCTTTTCTACAGCTAAATATACGTAATTGTTGGTATGTTTCCCAAAACACAGGCTGAGGTCCAACTTGTTCAGTGGAGTCAGAGTCTAGTAAATAACTAGTCTGGGAGAGACAAATCACATTACTCCCCCCCCCCCCCCCCAACAGTTTCTGATGTTTATAGGGAATGAATTTAATTGCAAATGGAGACAAATTTCTATTTCAGTCTTCAGAAGTAATTACATTTTACTTGTGCTGACTCCAGTTCTAGTTGTTTGTCTGCTGGACAAAGGGATTTTCTCTAGCGTAAGGCATCACTGCTCTCTTTGAACATCTCGGGTGCTTTTCTTTTATGCTGATTGAGCGAGAGAGGATGGATCCAGCTGGTCAGAAGAGGACAACTTTCCCAATGCAACACCTAGCCCGAGGCATTAGCAGAGTCCCCTCTGTCACCTCGGCCAGGAACAGGGAATGAAACGATGGAAATAAAAAGTGCTAGAACATCTGGGAAAGCCTAAAATAAATTGTAGGAACTACAGTGGAAAAAAAAAAAAAAAGTCAGGTATCAAATTATGTAAGACCTGCGAGGGAACAGCGAGGATGTGGGCAAATATGCTTTTTTCTGTCAGTGAGCCTATAAGGGCAGTTTAAGGAAGATGCAGACTTGCAATTTTTGAGTAGAAAGCAAAAACAACGAGCTCACAGCCAGCACAAGGACTGAACCCAAGGACTGGTGGAGCAGTTGTTACCCGCCTTCTCCTCCCAGTATAGGAATGGGTTTTGCGCTGCACGACCGCTACTTGGCTGAAGAGTCCTTTGGCTCAGGATGACCATCCTGAACTCCAACCCCACACACGCGCCGTGCTGGCCAGTATCGACACGCAGAGGACATGTTGATAGTTTTTTTGAGCAGCGCTCAGGGAAATATTTTGCTGCCTAAGAACTGAAGGAATTAATGGGAATCTACCAAAGGCTGGGGGCTGTACAGCCTGGGCATGAGACCCTCCATCGCGCTTTTCTCTTTATCATACACAGATGTTTCCCGTCAGGACACTGGAAGGATCGGTTGTCACAGGAGTGGTATTTCTGACGGCTGCTGGCTGGCCCTGTGCCATCGCAAGGGGTTTTTATGAGGGATTATTTCCGTAGAAAACTTTATGTCGAGACACCAGCTACGATCGTGGCTGTCGAGGCAAGCCGACGGTCTCGTTTCCCCTTCTCCCGCGCTTCGGGCATTACTGCCCGACGCTGGTGACCCGGCTGGGTCCCGCGCACACGATTCCCTCAGGGAGGGCCCTGGCAGGGGCGAGCGGCCGCCGAGGCGGGGAGGCCGTTGGGGTGCCCCGAGGGGACGGGGCGGTGCGTGAGGGGGGCGACCGACGGCGGGAAAATGGTCGCCCGCGGGAGCCGGCGCTGAGGGGCGGGGCGGGGCCGGCAGGGGGCGGGGCGGGGCCGACAGGGGGCGGGGCGAACCCCCCCGCGCCCCCACAGCGAGGCGCCGCGGCGGCAGGGATGACATCACCCGTTCTTCCCAAAGAGGCGCGCGCTGATTGGCGGGGGGGAAGGCGCCGGCTCCGCCAATGGGCGCTAGGCAGGGCGGCAGGCCGGGCTGACGTGCGGGCTCCTGGCCGTATGGGGGTTTATTTTGCTTTGGGCTGCTCCAGCCGCCGCCATTAGAGGAGCCCGGGGAGCGGGGCGAGAGGCTCCCCCCGCCGCGCCGAGTGGGAGCGCCCGCGGCCGCGGCAGCCCGCCGCGTTGGGAGAGACCATGTCCTGAGCGGGGAGAGGACGCCGCAGCCAGCGGGCCGGGGTTGGGGGGGGGGGGGGGGGGGCGGCTTCCAGCGCCGAGCGTGTGCCTGAGGGACGGCTCCCGGCGGCGGCGAGGTAAAGCCCCTCTCCCCTGCCCGGGCAGCGCTGGGGGAGGAGGGGGCGGTGCGAGGAACGGCCGGTTGCCTCCCGCGGGGGCCTGGCGACCAGCCGAGGCAGCCCGCGGTGGTTCCCCGGCCGGTGACCCGCCGGTGGAGCGGCGCAGAGCGGGGCCGGGGGTGGCCCGGCTGAGGGGCGGTGTGGGGAGTCGCCTCCTCCGCGAGCTGCTCGGGTCACCGTCCCGCGTGTGGAAGAGGGGCTTGGCTTCGGCGGTGAGGGCAGCCCGCTCGCCTGCCGCGGGATGCGGCGGTTCTCCCTCCGTCCCAGCAGCTCCGTGTGTAACAGAGCTTTGGGAAAAGCTGCGTTACAGCAACAAGAGTCTGGGTACAAAGGCAGGAAACTCTGATTTTTCTCTTGTGGCTGCTTCCCCAAATGCTGGGCTGCAGTACCTCGGTCTGCTGGGGTGAGATCATGCCTCTGCTGCCTCCCACTTCTTTCCCCCCTCCTTTTTTTTTTTTTTTTTTCCCTTTTGGATATGCCTGTTTTGATCTGTGTGCCGTGATAGAATAGGTGATGGGAGCTACTTGCGTGTAGCTGTGAATTCTGGATAGCAGAACTTCCATGATGTTGCCTGTAGTACGGTATCACGTATTGTCGATACTTTATCAGAAATAAAGTACAGCGTGGGAAGTATTTTGAAACCGATCTTGTTTTTGTGAACTGAAGTTTAAAAAAAATTAGAAAAGTTCGATCAACGAGTGAGGCAAACCGTGGTAATCTACGCTTCCAGCGACTTTCTGACTTTACCTTCGCAGTCCCCCACTGCGGCAGCTTCCTGCCAGGATCAGGTAAACTTCTCTGCGGAGGTCATGGATGTGGCTGTGAGTCCTTCCTTCGGAGTGACCAAAGGACCCTTCTCCCAGCCCTCAACCCCCGCCTCGAGTGCTCCGTCCCCGCGGTGGTCACCGCTCTCCTAAGAGCAGCGGGTGGGAGAAATGATGGGAGAAAATTAATCTGGGTCTCCTGCATGGCGGACACAGCACGGCTGCTGAGAACTTTTTGCTGCCATGGTGCCTTTCAGTGATGACAATAATGACAACTTTTTCTAGAATTCTTGGGAGTCGATGTAGTAAACAAATGTTGTTTGACAGGCTCTGTGCTGTGCTTGAACAGTCTCTACTCACTAGCTACCTACTGTGTCATAAGTGGTGAACCTGGCATGTGAATTTAACACATTGATACGTTTGTTGGTGCAAAAACTGAAAGGTGAGATGTCTTTTGTTTAATACCTTAACTTCCTCCTTTCTCTAACACACACTGTGCTAAAGCTTGTTCTGGTGTGAGCAGAACCTCTTAACAGTAGTTTGGGAGAGGTTTGTTGCACTTAGTTTTGCTTTTCCTTCTGCTCATCTAGCGTTTTGTCTTTGACTGTGGAAGAGATTTGTGAAGCCCATTTCTTTTTTTTTTTTTTTTTTTTCCTCCTATTTCAGAGGTTACTTGGAGAGGGGGGAAACAGGTAAGCAGCAGGAGGTGTTCTGGAACTGTTTTACTTGCCTCTTTCCAAAGGCCAAGTTGAATTGGTGTCTCAGCATGCAGAGTCTAGCATGTCATATGTAAAAGATCACTCCTGGTTTAAGTCTGTCACAGCGTTAAAAGAGAATAATGCTTTTGGATGTGTTGCGTTTTGTAGGATTTGTGAAACTTTAATTATGCGGTGTAGTTCTTTTGAAGAAAAAAGAAATTATTACCTTTACTTTTCTTACGCCGCTTAAGTAAGGACAGGCAGATGGGGATGACTGATGAGGCCATAATCTGTTATTGTAGAGTTGTATCCATTAGCATTTTCTCAGAAGTATAATTAAAAAATATTAATTTAATTGGAATGCCGAGTGGCATAAAAGCATCAACGGGATTCATCATAGAAGCATGACTTAAATTGGAGACTAGTTGAAACGCAAAATTGGTCAAGGCAATATTTTCAGTCTTAGTTAGCCTTGTGCATGGCAATTGTGCGTCATTTGATATGTAAATTCCTTGGGGACGGGAAATCCCATCCATCTTCGGTGTTCTTTGCAAGATGGATCTGTAAATAAGTCAGACATGTAAATAGAAAATACTTTACTGATTGTATGGGAGCTTATTTTTAATACAGTCAATCAAATAATCAAATGTACTCTCAGGCACTTTAATGTGAGATTTACTGGCTCCTTCATGTGGTATTAACTTAGGTGTTAATGTTTCTCTTTCCAGCTTCTCTTTGCCTTACCGGTTTTGCACAGGGCTGAGATTATGCAGAACTTTAGATCAATACATTCTTCATTGTGATGTACTGTCAACTAATTGCAGCAAAGCATTTAAACTGCTACTGCCAGTTCTGTTAGTAATCTCATGCCCCTTCCTCCCCCCAGAATTTGAAGACTGGGTTATTTTGAGCTGTTCAAAATTTATGTCAACAAGTAATCCTCATTTTAACTGCATGAATTATGATCCAGAGTCTCCTGGTACTAAAATGGAACTAAACTTTAGTTTGGCAGCTGAAAATGGCTGGCTTAGATGTAACAGAGCTCTTAATTTTTATTTTTTTTAAGTAGTACTACATATGAAGAGAGAAATGAGGCAAAGTTGAAAAGAGAATTTTTTTCAACACAGCTGATGAAGAGGTTACCACTTCACTTGTCAAGTGGCATAGCTTGGTAAAATCAGTTAAATAACAGATAATTATAACTTTGTAATGTCAGTTGAATGGAATTTGTTATACCTTAGAAAGAAAACTTCTGTCTTCTAATTAAGATCTCAAACATTAGGAATTCAGATGCTTTCCTGGTACTTACTCTTTTTCATAGCACTTCTTTCATAGCTGACGTTGCTTTAACTTGCACAGAATCCGACTGATTTTGTGACTGTCTTGACTTTTGCATCATCAGTTGCTGAAGCACAACTTCTTGTATGTATGTAGTTAATTCATTTGGAACTTTCATGAAATACAAGCTAAATAATAGGACTCATCTCTTTGGTGACGAACAGTTAACATACTTTAAAAGAAGAGCTGTAGTGCTTCAACATCAATTCTGAGAACATGTTAGTCTATAATAATACAGATTATTTTTTTATTTTGTGGCATGGGCAGGTTTTCAGAAGCTCTCTAGTCAAACTGGAGTTGTATCCACATGGCATTTTTCAAAGCAACTTTTTTTTCTTGTGCTTCTGTTCCCTTTATGCAAAAAATCATTTTGGTGAAGACCAGAGAGAGGAGAGGTGTGGAGGGGGTAGAGTAGGGAATGAGTGCAGTGACATTTGAAGAAGGAACTGTCCTCAAGAGTGGGCTGATACAGAGACCTTGGTTCAAGAAGGCAGAAGGAATGGTAGATTTTTTTTTTTTTTTTTTTTTACAAGGAGCATGGGAGGGTAATACATTGGAAAGAGTGGTAGTTGCTGGCATGTGCAGAGCATCTTGCCTGTGAAGCAGCCAAGTTTGCAGCCCTTTTGCATCTTCTACTGTACAGCAGATATAATTAAGTTGGCATTTTTCCCTTTGGTTATTTGAGTTTATCCTGATATAATCTGTTCTGCTTGTTCTTAAAACAAGGGTACTATTGCATCATTTTTTAAATTTCTAGTAATGTGGAATTTTTTTGTGCTGAGAGTGGCTGCTAATTTTGCTTGTGCTCACGTGTGTGTTTTAAATTAGTGGAAGTTAGTACTTCTAAGACAAATGCTGGAGAAGGCACCGAATTTACTGCCTTTAAGGTTGAGTTCAGAATTGAGCTGAAAATACCTGAATTAACGAGAGCTAGGTACGAAACAAATACCAGGCCTGCAACCTGCTGTCCAGGGGGTGGAGGGACTGGAAGGATGGATATGAGTCTATTTTGGTAAGTGTAAATAGGACTTCTTTCTGAAACTGTCAGTTGTGACCAAGGAGGCTGCAGTCTTTTCTCTTTTTTTTTTTTTTTTTTTTTCCTTCTCCTTCCTCCCACTTGTGGTAGAAGCCAGTACATGATGATGTTTTATTTGGGTTATGTTTGCCATTGGTTTTGTAAACAGATGTTAAGGTTTAAAAATCTTCCATGTGAATCTTTGACTTCAATTTGATTTAGTGTCTAGTCTTGAGTAGGTGTTTTTAATGAAGCAGAAAAAGTCCAAGTTACTGGGGAGTTCACAGACATTAAGGAACTTTTCTAAGTTGTGTTGTTCTGCTGTCTTCTAGATATTCAGAAGGTAGCTTTCCTGAGCTAAAGAAAATTGTCAGAACCATGGTTTACGTGATGCTGGAAAGAAAAATAAACTTGAGTGGTCTGTTTTGTTTTCAGTAGATCAGAACTATTATGATCAAGTAGTTTTTTAGTAGCTTTGAAGTTGCACACACTTTTGTAGGTCCATTCATTTAAAAACCGTACAGCTCTTGCTTGCATAGTCAGTTGATTCTCTGGGAAGAAAACCGACTGTCATAAATCTCATAAACATGGATAATGCTAGCAAAAAATAGGAAATTTGCTTTGTGAAAGTGATTGTCAGTTTATGAGAGAATCCTGTTTCTTGTGGTTGTAAAGACTCTTAAGTGCGTTGTGTAAGCGTCGACTTGTATGTCTTTCAGGCTAATGGGCTTGAAAGTATTTCTTCTGTTTCCATTCATCTTCCAGTATCTAAGCAGGGATTCAGTACAGACAGCTGGCATATTTATTAGTTGCTGCTGAGTTACCTCCCTGAAACAGCTTCAATCTACAGGTCTGAGTCTTAAGTCTTCTGCAGTTTCAAGAAGGATTGAGTATATACTTGTTTTCATGCTAGGCCTTTTTTTTTTTTTTAGTCCACACTACTGTGATAAGTCAGGAGTACTTTGTACTAGGTGTCTTAACAATGTCTGATTGTCATTTATGCCGTCTGTCAGATGGGCCTGTGGGTTTAGGTTTTGGCTACAAAGGCTTCTCCTTACTGCGTGCTTGTTGAGAAGTTAATTTTTATCTCGCTGAAGGGTTGGGATGGTCTGCTTGACTATTTACATTTTTTTGACCCCCTCATTACTGTTTGGCTTGGCAGGGATAAAAATAATTGTCACCTCATGGCTTTTAAATGGTTTATTTAAAGAAGGTTGTTCAGTGTTGTCTCTAGCAGAAAGTTATTCCCACCTCCCAAAAGCAGAAGGTTTACTGTTTTAGAGCTGTTACTCTGAAACTTCCTAGCAGCTCAGAGTACCTTGCAGTGACTAACTTGGGGTTGTTGAAGATGTATCATGAACAGATTACTAATCATAAGGTTAAAAAAAAAAGTTGTTTTTTTTTTTTTAAAAAAAATAACATTCCTTCTCCAGAAGGAGTTTGAATTTGTTTCCCCAGTGATACTTGATACTAGTTCTTTGCACTATGCTAAGCAACAACATAGGCAGTAGTGGTTTTTGTGTGCTGTGGTAATAGCATTTTTGCTCCCCCAGCTTGTTTTGATACTTTGCTGTCTAGCCAGTATCTTAAGAAGAACTGGATAAAATGAGTGTAGCTTGTATGGCTTACTTGAGCTAGAACTAGTTTTAAATATAGCCCAATTGCAAATGCATATACCAAAGACAGTCCTTAACTGTATCTGCAAGTGGCTTGCCATTAGTTAGGAGGAAACTACACAGTAGTTGATGTTGAGTGTGTGTTTCCTTGTTTCATTTGGAGGCAGGTGTTTTTTCTCAACCAAGTGGTGACTATGTCTGCATGTAGCCATGATCTGATTTATTGTCAGCTAGTACTGAGGAGGTCCAGAGGATAATTGCTAGAACTGAATGTCAAACGTACAAGTCTTAATACAATGTTCCTTGGCTGTTGGACAGGTTTAAGTGTGTTAAAGTTTTGATGTTTGATTCCACAGTGCGTTTTTATTCAGAGCATAACATCTGGTTTTCCTCATCTTGTGGATGAGCTGAGATCTAAACACAATGAGTCTCATGTTTTTGGCATATAGTCTAAACACAGATAAACTTTATTTTTGTGTTTGACCTCACTTTGTATAAAGAAACCTCTTGTTCAACTTCTGTACTTTGTCCAATGCAAATATCTTTACAACAAAGTTTTAGCAATTCTGTTGTGTTTTATTACGTATGTTTGTTACTGTATTGTACATCTTATCTTGAGTCAGTATTCATCTGTTGCTGACTGTTCATGATGATCAGATTCATTAAATGTCGCTGGCTGTAATAATGTGAACATTCTATCATAGCTCATTATTTTGAGTCACTTTGCTTGGTTTTTGATTAGTATTGTGTGGGAGACGCTGTGTATTATGTAACTGTTGATCTGCTTACTCTGGTTTTCCCAAATGGTATTGGTTTCTAAGTAAGCAATCGTATTTAGTCCATCCTAGTGTGTAGTACATCCTATCTAAACATTTGATCACTTTTAATTGAGTTCTAAAACAAAACCAAAATACCCCTGAAAAATTTAACTCTCCTGAAATAAGAGGCCTGAACTGCAAGTTGCTGCTAGTGTTTTTTGTAAGTTGTTTTTAGCAGTTAAGGTATTCCTAGCTTTTAGTCATGAATTTAATAGAGCTATATGTAGTTTCACCCATTTGAGATGAGTAACAAATAAAACAGAAACTTGTACTTTGCAAGTTACACAGAAGGATTAACCGTAGTGGTTAAGAGCACAAAAATGCTTCAAGGGATAAACATCAAAATAAAAAAAGACAGCAGAAAGAGTGAGTGTTCAGTATTGTCAAATACTTGTTAATTCTGTGATGAGTTTTCAGCTTTTACAGAGGAATGTCTTTATAGTTAGGTCTACATCCTAACCTAAAGTTCATTGTCAATTCTTGTATTTCAGATATATCCTGAGATCTGTAACATACCGTTTGCAAAATTAGGCACCCTGTTGCATTAAAACTGCATATAAATTCTCTTGCTTATGAAAAGTCAGACTTCAAGGTTTATTTGAAATGATAGCAGTTGGATTGGAAGTGTGAATAGAATATTAAAAAGAAAGCTGAAGCAAAATCAGTGTAATTTTTCTGAATACCATAAATACCTAATAAAGTAGACTTAAGGTGTTGTAAAATGAGCTATGAATCCATAAGTCAAAATGAAAGCAATTTTTTATTAATTATATTTAAATGAAAGCTATCAGAATTCACCCAACGAACAGGCTTTTAAATGTTTTCATAAGTTACTACTTACTCTCCCAGATTTTTTTAAATAATCTTTAATGATTTTTTTGTTTTGTTTTAGAGAACTGCATTTCTTGCAGCATGTTTCTTTGTTGAAAGATCAAGTCTTCTGGATTTTAACTAATTGCCCACCTGTAAGAGTAGATGACAAGTTGTATGTAATGAAGAAGGTCATACCTAAAAATGTGCAGTACAGAGTGTTTGTTGACAGCCTAGACTATCAAAACTGAAGAAAAATGTTAAAACTCATTTAACATAGTAGCTTATAAATACTCTAACTAAATATTTTCAGTTTTTCTTTTCACCATTAATGTTATAGTTTGTAGATTGTGTTGTGATTTACGTAACAGTGATTTGGTCTTCAGTGGAACTGAGATTTGTGCCAGTCTTAACTGGACGGTGGCTCTCTTGAGACAGCAACATTCTTCCTGTTATCCATGTTACTGGGAGCAAAGGAACAGCTCTGCTACTTAGAAGAGCAGAGGTGATCCCTGTGTGTTTTGAGAGCAGTGCTCTTGCTAGGGTGAGGATGGGAAGGATAATGTAGTTTGACAAAAGCCTCTGTCTTCCAGCATAGTTCTAGCTTTGTATCTGTATTTGGTAAGTTTCTGCGCTCTGTAATGACAGCTACAGTCTGAGACCAGTTCCTACTGCAAATAGCCAGCTAGTGTTCTTTAAAGAAGTAAACACTGCTGAAGGAAAAAACTCACCTCAGAGCAGCTTGCAGAAAATTTTCAGTGCTCTCTTCCTGAGATGACAGAATGTTTTCTCCTTTCTGCTGATCTGTTTAGGACAGTAACCTTTCATTTTTGATAAACTGTCCTAACAACCAAACCAAACTCTGCTTACTTTTTAAATTCCTTGCTTCAGTGTATTCAGACTAATACAGAAAGTGCTTCTACATTTGTGACTTTGCAATAATCTTTCCATTCTTTATTATAATACATGGTTATTGCCCTTACTGCGAAGCGTCCAGATTCAGTGCTGATCTGATTTGGTTGTCCCACTGACAAGGTCAATGTTGTTAAATTTTTTTAAAAAACTAATTTGCAGAGATGACAATGGAACTTATTGTTAGTTCCCTTCAAACTATGGAAGCCTAGGTTCAAGTTTTATGCTTTTAATATACTGAGCTGTTGAGGGTTATGCTGAATTCTCGAGAAAGCAGTCATGCAAGAATTGCGAATAGTTGAAGGTGGAGTAAGTAAGTTAAGAGAAGAAGGTCAGTAAAATTCCACCTTGTAGAATGTGAAAACCAATTCTTAATACTTGGCAATAAATTTCAAATCGGTTATTTAAAAATGTAAGTTGTTTTTTGTGTATTGACAGTGTGATGCTTCACAAGGACTCTTGGACCCGGATACCAAAAGTGAATTTGAGCCATGTTAAATAGCCGACGTCTTTCATGTAAGAAATTGTTGAGGAGGTTTTCAGAGAGTTTACAAGTTTGAAAGAAACAAACTGGCCTTTTTGATTTAAGCTTGTGTACAGCTCTGTTATCTTCTAGACATTCCTACTGGCTGTATTCAAAAATTGGCAAAATTTTTGTTTTAGTCCCATGGTACAGCTTCTATGAGCTTTAAAAAGAGACTGTGGTTAGAGTCAGCAACAGAGTGGCAGTGTTTATAAATGTATTTGTTTGGAAACAGTGAAATCAAACCATTGCTGTGTTTCCTACTGTGAACACTTGACTCAAATTCATCTTTTAAAAACGTTCTGCAGTCTTGCAGAACAAAACCAGCAACAGCTATCTGAATTCAGACTAGTGCGGGTTTTATCGTAACCATTTAAGGTGATAATCCAGATGTGTGATTTTAACAGGTTTTCCTTTTACAGCTTTAATTAGAAGGCTTATTTGTGTATAAATGAACTTCAGTTCTCTAAGTAGTATGCTAATTTTTATGGGTAACTGGAAGAGAAGTTGAGGTAGTGACGTGCAAGGGGGAACACTTCTGAAAATGTGTCAAATTATGTGGGGTTAATCATAGGCAGTTTTTCTTGAAAAGCTGTTTGTCCATCGTCTGTATATATAAACTTCACAGCAACATTATCCAGCTGTTAGTGAGCAATTACAGCTGTCAGATTCTTGGTAGATGTGCATTTAAATACACCACGTTTCATAATACGTGAAGAATACAGTCAGTGAAAGTGCTGCTGTTTGATCTTTTGCTTTGACTTGCAGTCCTGTTCCTCTCCGCTCCTTCTTGTGGTTTGGATGTGTGAAAGGGCTTACTTCTACACTCATAAACTGTTGAGTTCATAGATTCTGTGTTTGGTTATAGAGACCTCTCTTTCTTTCAGAACAAGATGCTTCTCCTTCTTTTGTTCCTCTGAAAAGTTGCTTCAGTGTTTTAAAATAACAATAAATAAACCAGCCTGCCTTTCTTTTTGGAGCAGCCTGAGAGAGGCAGCTCAGGGGGGAAGGAGGGTGGATCACTTTTGCCTTGCAGGTCTTGCTGAAGGCTGAAGTTGATACCTAAGCTCCCTCTTCCCTGTAAATACAGAAGCAGTTAGCTTTGCTCAAAAATCCTTACACGTGAGCATAATGAGTTAAGGTGGAAACATAGATTTGATTGGTATAATTACTTAATGTTTCTGCCAGCACAATTCCGGCAAAAAATCCGTAGTGTAGACTGGTCTAAAGCAGCATCTGGCCTGTTTACGGGGAGAGGCTTGATCGTTTAATGAAATGGAGCTCGATACTGTTCCTTGTTTGAGCCAAAGGAAAAATAACGTCTGGACACAAGAATTAAATTGAGGGGAGTATAATATATCCTGTCATAAAAATGTTATTTGAGGATTTCATTGTTTCTTCCCAATTTCTGTGTTCCATTTTGTGTTTTCCCATGCACCTAAAAAAAAAAAAATTCTTAAAAGTTGAAACAAAGCAAAAGAAAAATTTGTGACTCTTCTACGTGACCTTTTCTGACTGACTTTATTTTGTAAAAAGGTAGTCTGGTAATGTTTTGAGTTTTCTTTGTTACTTGATTTATCAGAATGTAATATATTCTCCTCTTTAATGTATTGAGTACTCTACTAGTCTGTCCAGGAAGTATCTAGCACACTACATAAACTGATCAATTGGAACTTGCTTGGGAGTTTTGTGGGTTTTAATTTCTTGTCTGCTCATGCTTTTTGGACATTAAGGCATGCACCTGCACTTCACAGTCACTGTTCTGCTATTTCTCTGTGAGAGGAGGTACTACATGATTCAACTTCTCCTCTGCAAAGAATCTAAAATAACAAGTTAAGTTGAAGACAGAGTGGGAAAGAAGTAATTCTGAAAAAATGTAACAAGCTTCAAACTGCTCAGTGGCTGGATGGTGATCCTGTATGGGCAGTAAATCAGATGGTTCTGGTGTCCCTGGGGTGGGGTGCAGTTCAGACCAAGACCTAAAAGTAAAAAAAACCCTGAGATGTGAAAGTGCTAAATTTCCTCATCTAGCTGTGCCATAGTGGGTGTTGGCAGAGCTATCAAAGAAGAGAAATTGCATTGCTCCATTGAGCCTTTTTATATTCTTTACTTCATAGTAACCTGAGGCCGTGTGTTCAGAGGTGGTGAGCTCATATCTTGGAGGCTTTCGAAGCTGCAGATACTCAGCCTGAGAATTATGTCTGAACGCATCTAGCATTTTAAGGGGTGCAGAAAATAATTGCAGCTAAAAACCTAATCTCATGAGATATGTGAAAGCTTTTCTGTAACACAGTATGTACTGTGCTATTTAGTTTCATACGTGGTATCTCAGTATTTGTTTAGATCGTTTTTGCAAGCAGCTGCTTTTCAACCCCAACAACAACCTCCTTTCCCAGTTTTAATGTCAGTAAAACATGATGCTTTCTTTTCTTGCCCCATCCCAAATGTGGGTTGGGATTTGTTTGCAATGGGAACTGCTGGGTTTAAGGCTTTATAAACTAGGGCAGGTAGGAGACCATTTAGTTACAGATCCCTCTCGGGCTTCATCACACATTGGTACGCAGATCTGGCTTTTGATTGAAAGCATTACCTACTCAAAACATACCAGCTTCTGCTCAAGTAGAAATTATTCTCAAGCTTGTATTGGGCATTGAAGTACAGGAACAGTCACTTTCTGGTTATCCTTGGTAGCACAACAGCTCTTGGTGGGTCTGCTGGTGGCAGTCAGCAGGTGCACAGGCAGCGTGCTGCTTCCTTCTCTTTTCTGAAAACCACGTTCAACTGTCTTCCATTTCTAACTAGAAAATGTTAATATCTCAGAAAACTACTGTTTATAGAGAGAATAAACTTATTAAGAAATGTTAAACTCGTTAAAAAACTTAGTTTGGGATTTGGGGGAAAAAGCTTTGGCCAAGTGGAATAGTTAAATCTAATATATAGTGTACTCATATAGGAGGTGTTTTGGCAAAGCTTTGGTTTGTTTATGGAGTAGAGAAACTGTTTTTCCTCCAAGTTTCTGGAAAGTATTCTTTATGAAGTCACCTTTAGTAAAATCAAGTTGATGTGGTATTCTCGTGTATATGTATGCATTTTTCACTTCATTACATGGAGATATGGGGACCCTAGTATGATCTCACTTCTTTTTTTCCGTTTTGCATGGGCATGGACATTTGAGAAACGGTGGAGGGGAAGCAGTAGGAAGTCTATTTGCCTTCTCAGCACATTCCTTAGTCTGACACAGTTTTATAACGTATAGGTGGGAGTGAAGTGCTCTGCAGGCTGTTCAAACACGTCATATTAGAACCCGAGCTTTATAAGAAAGCTTTATGAGTTCCTGATTGCTCATCTTGCTTTCATGCAGAATAAATATGGATCGCTGCTGAAAAGGATAGTCCTGCCCTCTCCTCTGTCCTGGCCATGCGATAGCCTCTCATTCATGCAGCCACCTGATCTGGTGAATAGATCAGAGTCGAGCTGTTGGAAAAAACCTACGCTGCATGCTGGAGTCCGCAGGAGGGAGATAGTAGGAATAAGGGTGGTGAATTCAAGTGGACTTTTAGCTATACCTTGGTAGAGCAAGGTGTGTGTGAAGGTATTTCAGTGGTGAATGTACTAACTCATAAAACACGTCCTGATCGGAGAACAGGTATAAACTACTTTTTAGTTTGATGTGTCTAGTTTTGAATTTATTCCTGTTGTCTGACTTCTCTTTTGAGTTCTTGTTTACTAGACTCTGGGTGTTTTTGTTAGCCAAGAGAGTTGCGATACGATGAATGAGAATTGTCAGTCAATTGATATGACAAATTTGTATTTTAAACAGTTTTTCATGCTTAAAACAGCACATAATTGAGTTTTATATGTTGGGTTACTATTCTGTGGTAAGGGAGGAAATAGAGTGTATACATTTTTCTATTTGTCCTTTATCTACCTGCCTCACCCTTTCCCTCTATTATGCCCTCTACACAAAGCTTTTTTTCCTTCCCAATCCTAAATTTCAGATTGCAATGAATGTTTATAGAAGTTTTGGTGTGAATTTGATGTTGCTTGGATCTAGTTCTTTTACTTCAGCGGATTGATCACTTGTGTGGCCACTGGTTCTTGATAAATACTGGTTTGTTTTAACCAGTCTATATGTTAGTCTCAGCAGGTCATGACTGAGTTTAAACAAGTAAATTGGGATCAGAATAGGTGTGGCATTTAATGATTAACTTTCTGGTTACTCAGGTCCAGTAGGAAACCTATAATGAGTCTGTTTTCATTTTGTTTACAGGAATAGTTATCTGCTTAGTCTCATCCTTCGTATTTGGCAATCTGAGGAAAAGGTCTGAGCCAGCATGAAGACAGAATCCCCTCTTCAATAGAGAAAAAGTGAGTTGGATTGAAATCGGGGTTTGTAGAATGAAAATGCTATGTTAGCTTGTCAACACACACAGCTTGTGCTTCCTTTCAAGTGGTATTTTAACTTCATAACACTGCTGTTGTAAGTGATGGCCAATCAAGGCCTAGTCTTGGTTAAGCATATGTATAAAATTCTCAAATGTATGCATTTTATGTAAATTCCTACACCCTACTTTTCTGAAAGAACTGCTTACTCTATAACTGCTCACCTGATACACTCCTCCCTCCCTCCCTCCCTCCCTCCCTCCCTCCCTCCCTCCCTCCCTCCCTCCCTCCCTCCCTTCCTCCCGTGAGGTCCTGGACTTCATATTGAATTGTTCATATTGTGCTGTATTCATATTGAGTTTTATTTTAATAATTTGTGACTTGTTTCTGTAGCCATACTGGTCTCTTCTCCAGTATTCTCAGTGCTTAATGTGTATCTCTGTTCTGAATTTGTTTTGGAAGCCTGAGTGCAAATTTAAGAAATTCCAGAAATGCAGGACTGAGTTTTCTTTTCATCTCTGCACTAGGAAGTCCCCAATTCTGCATGTAAAATGCTGTTAGCTCATGTACTACTTTTCACAGTAGTTTTTCTCCCCCTAAATGTTCTAATAGTCTCACGGAAAAAAGATTGCCTATTTGCCCAGCCTGATTTTTATATTTGGTGCAGTATGCATCAACTGGGTTAAATCTCATTTACTTTATTTTTTTTGAAACAGAGCTCCTCTGCCACCATTGTGTACTAATGATGTATTCTGATTACTTAGCTTTCTGCCTGACGCAGTTCATTTCAAGAAGTGCACGATGACAGAGCGTGGAATTAAATGGGCTTGTGAGTATTGTACATATGAAAATTGGCCATCTGCAATCAAATGTACCATGTGTCGTGCTCAGAGACCTAGTGGAACAATTATCACAGAAGATCCATTTAAAAGTGGTTCAAGTGATATTGGTAGAGACTGGGATCCTGCGAGCACTGAAGGAGGGAGTAGTCCTTTGATATGTCCGGATTCTAGTGCAAGACCAAGAGTTAAATCATCTTACAGTATGGAAAGTGCAAATAAATGGTCGTGCCACATGTGCACGTACTTGAACTGGCCAAGAGCGATCAGGTGTACTCAGTGCTTGTCTCAACGTAGGACCAGAAGTCCCACGGAATCTCCTCAGTCTTCAGGTTCTGGTTCAAGACCAGTCCCTTTTTCTGTTGATCCATGTGAGGAATATAATGACAGAAATAAACTAAACACAAGGGCTCAGCACTGGACTTGTTCTGTTTGTACATACGAAAACTGGGCAAAGGCCAGGAAATGTGTTGTTTGTGATCATCCCAGACCTAACAACATAGAAGCAATAGAACTGGCAGACACGGAAGAGGCTTCTTCAATCATAAACGAGCAAGACAGAGCTCGATGGAGAGGAAGCTGTAGTAGTGGTAATAGCCAAAGAAGATCTCCACCCACAACCAAACGTGAATCGGATGTGAAAATGGACTTCCAAAGAATTGAATTGGCTGGAGCTGTTGGCAGCAAGGAAGAACTTGAAGTTGACTTCAAAAAACTAAAGCAAATAAAAAATAGAATGAAAAAGACTGACTGGCTGTTTCTAAATGCTTGTGTTGGTAAGTTGTTTGCTGCTACCTTATACTGTTATGCCTGTGGTTTTGGGAGAATGAAGAATTAAAGCATAAACTTGACATTTTATTTTAAACCAGCTTTTTTTAATCTCTGCATTTTGATTTTAAAGAGTAAACCAAATGTAGAAGTTCCTGAAATAGCATCTGCTAAGAGAGGGTGCAGCGTTCATCCATAATCTGGACAGGGTTAGACGTGTTTCCCAACTGTGCTTGGACTTTTTTGACCTTTTGTGGAAATGGATATCCTTGTAACCAAATCCTGTTGTTCTGTGTAGTCATTGAAAGGTGGAAAAATTACAAAAGCAGTCTATGGAACAATGTAATGCATATAGTATTGTAAAAAATGCTATTACGGGATAATTAAAATTACTCTTCTTTTTGCTATGGCAAGATATGCTAGTAGAATCAGCAGCTGCAGCTTGGGAGTATTTGTAAACAGTGTAGAGCTTGCAACAGTACAAGATGCTCTGTCAGATGTTAAAAATAACACCAAAATATGTAGCTCCAAGAAACTGCATGTGTAATACTGACCTTGAAAGTAATAATGTTGTATTAATACAGATACTGTGTTGTAAATGTTTACAGGCTTTCTGAAAGTATTTTTGTAGTCAGCTGCTTCAAAAAATTCAAATACCAGTTTTGTTTTGTGTTTTAGTGCTTTCCTTAAGGAAATTCTGGATAATCCTCCCAATGCTGTTAAAGAACAGAGACATGTGAGAGCAGGGTTTTCTTCAGTTATTGACCTTGTGAGTTAACTTTTGTGCTGTAGCTTCCCAGAAGCAGATATCTTGTGCCCTAGCATACAGACAGGTTAAACACTTGAAATACATAACTATTTTTAGAGTAAAACACTTCATTTGAAACTCTGGTGCTACTGGTATGTCTCATACTGTTCTTTAATGTTTCATGAAGTCTCTTCATGGTGATTATAATTGAAAAAAATAATTTGTGGAGCCGCTTTATTTAGTATCTTTGATCAGGTGTAAATGTTTTTATGGGTATCATGGGTTTGGTTTCTCTGAGCTAATAAATATTCCGGTTTATTTTTGTCTTGCGTGAATGGTTGGACAAGCACATTTCCTTTTGAAAATAGTTAGATGCCTCAATATTTCCTGTACTTTCAGCTGCTTACACGCTAGCAGACATGCCGTGCTTTTTCCTTCTGAAGTGAAGCAATTGAAATTCTGTGTGGTATTTCATAAGTTATCCAATACCCAAGCTCACTTGTTGGAGGTCATTCCTGTGCCTTACAAGAGTCTATCTTGCATTCTGATAGCAATTGTATGAAATGTAATGGGTTTTATCCCCCCTCTGCTTTTTGAAAAGTGAATTTTTTTTTACTATTCCAATGTTAGTTATAATATTTCACACTTTCATATTTAATCTGTGTGGGAATGGTTGAGTTTATATTTAAGAATTTGAGTTTTGCAAATATTTAATATTTCTTGTGGCTATACAATTGTACATGAAACTCAAAACTATGTTCATAGAAATTTTGTTAATGCAATAATGATTTGGTTCTTTTAAAATGAAAATAGTTTGAAGGTATCTTGAAGGGATCTTGATGAGAAAGCCGGAAAACAAATGGATTTGTGTTCTGATTTTTTACTACTGTTCTGCTGAAAGATTTCATCGATTCTTTTCTGTAGCTTTAACACTTACTATACTTCAACTTCTTAACTGAAGGGGAAAAAACCCAGCAACCAGAGCCATTTATTATCAGTCCTTCATTTCAGAATATCATTTTGCATATCACAGATGTAATATTTTTCCAAATGCTCCTTCTAGGAGGAATAACCTTAGGAAGATTGATGAAATCTTCATGGATTCTTGTGGTTGTCTCTGGATGTTTTGCAGAGCGTATCTATATTGGAAGGGTATACCAGTTTAACCAGTAATTTTAAAATCAATAAGCCGCATTTGTGCCGGTTGTTTTGTTGTCTTAGTGTGACATACTTAAAACAATTTAACTGTCGATTGAACAATTTGGCCTGAAGCATATGTTCTTACCATTGACATCAACTCAGTTATTGTGACTTAGTGAGTTACTGCTTGTTACCCAGCTGGAGCTCTTGTGAACTTTTAACTGAGCTGACTTGTCAGTCCTTAGCCAGACAGAATTATAAAATAGGACAAGTTGATGTTAAATGTCAAGTAAGTTTGTGAAAATGGATCGCATAAGAGTTGGTTTGTAGTTTATTATCGTAGTCCAGCTGACAAGTGGTGGCTTGATAGGATTCGGTAACTTCAGGCTGCACACCTCCGGGTTTAAGCTTTATCAGTTGTGGAGGGTCCACCTTATGTGGGAGAGATGCACAAAGTGTAGCTTTCCCTGAAGTTAAAAATAAAAATTAGAGGAGCAGGAGTAGGAGTAATTCTTGGCAGACTGGTTATTTTCTTTTCTCTTAGAAGAAATTATCTTTCAGAGGGTACCAAGGAAAATGTTTGATACTTTAGGACAGCTGTTTAGTTGAACTCCTCTTCACATCTCGACTCTAGTATAAAATTATTTTTACTAGAGTTTAAATGTAGTGTCACATTTCATTAAAAACATGTATCAGACTACTTTTCCCCAAATCTGTCTTTTCAGCTGAAGCATGAAGGTAGATGTGTATCTGCTGTGGATTTAGAAAAGTACCTCTGTGTGTGTGTGTTTGTTTGTGGGTTTTGTGTTTTGTTGGAGACATCCATTAACGCTCCTCCCACCTCAGTAAACAAACATGCCATCAACGCTTCTATTCCTTGCCAGTCTAGGCTGTACAAAATGTGATGAGTGCAACTCTTATATTTCACCATGAATAGTTTCCTTGATGGAGGGTATTATTTCCAAATCGGAAGGATTAGTGGCATTCCCCCTTCCAAACTCTTCAAGTTAGTGTACTTAAATGTTATTTTTGTTACTGACTTGGCTTTTGCAGCAGTGGATGCATCCATCAAATGATTCTCAAAAGGGTGAGATTTTAGAACTGATCATTTGGTTAAAATTTATCAAAATCAAAGCAGAATATCTAGTAAATATGGCTGTTGAGTAACATGACTTGCTACAAATGCCAGTTTGAGTTACAATGAGACATTACAAATGGCTTCTGCAAGGACACCAACGCTTTCTACTGGACTGGCCTAGTACAAGGTTCATGTGAAGGTGCCTTGTGAAGTCCAAGGTGACTCATTTCTTGGGGGAGGGGGTGAAGCTAATGTGTATTTAAAATCAAGCTTCATCACCTTTTGTATAACTCGTGGTGCCTGTTGCCAAAGGGAGAGGTAAGAGAGGTTTGGTGGCCTGTGGGGTTTAGGAATCTGATGCACAAGAAGAGCAGTACTGCTGTGGGGCCTGGTGAAGCTGGTTACAGCTGGCTGTGGATTTAAGTAGTACAGATGGATGAAGATAGTCATGACTATAAAACCTTTATAGTGTTTAGAGTTTGCTTGGGGCTTACGCTTCAGTACTTGTTGAAGCTTCTCCTCTCCTGGCACTTGAGGGCTGGGTTTTACAGTGGTGTTAGCGGAGTGGGTTTGCTGCAGGGCACTGCTGTGGATCCTTGGGTTGTGTGTTCAACTCCTGAGCTTGAACCGTAGCCCACAGATTAGAAGTAAATTCTTCTCCTTTTCCTTTCTTCTCCAACCCTGCTTGTTAACTGCTGCCAGAGTATGCTCTTCTCTTTCCGTTCAGGTCAGTAAGGTAGCTACTGCCTTTGTGGGTCAGGCTTCCCTTGCTGGGGATGGTGGCTCTGAAACCAAGTAGACACACATTCTTCAGAGCTGTGTGAATGAAACAGCTGAGTGTTTTTCTTAAATCCAAAATATTTAGAGCAATCTGTAATGAATCTTGTTTTGCAGTACATCCTTAAAAGGACTGTTAGTTCATTCCTAGTATTCCTACATATGTGTCTGCTTAGTTTATCCTTTGTCAACTACTTTATCTCTCTTACAGGGTGTTTTTTTCCCTTTGTCCTTCTCTCCCTTCAGTTTTCTGAAATAGTGCCAAATGTGTTACCCAAGCATTGAGAAACCCTGTGGGAAAGGAGAATTGTTCTGTCCAGATTTCAGTGTGGAGCTGGCTGGGCAGTGACCTGGGCTGCTCTGCAGAGATGGAGGCCACCTCCTGCTCTGGGTCCTGCAGCGCACGTGGCTCTTCACTGACAGTGAAGGCAGCGAGAAGGGACTGACGTACTGAGGTGCTTTCTGCTGGCAGTGCCACCCAAAGTAGTGTCCTGGCTCTTGCTTCTGGCCTGCTGGCATGGTTGCATGCCAGCGTACAATGAAGGGCATCTGGAAATTAATCTTGCTAAAAATGAAACTTGACAGGCTTGATTAGGGGATATTTTTGTGGGGGGTGTGGTGGTGGTTTTGTTTGTTGGTTTTGCTGGTTTAGTAAACCCAGACTGGTTTCCTCATCGCATCCATGGTATGGCTAAACCTTGATGGGGCTGTTTATGCTGTAATAAGGGTGTGGGAGGTGTATGGGTGGGAGCAAGCTGCTGGAGGCGGGGAAGGGTCATGCACCCTTCCTTGCTGGTCTCAGTTTAGGCTAGCATGAACTGTTTGGGGAAGTATAGCATGAATTAGTCAGATAAATGATTACCTACCATGCTGTCCTTGGCTAAATATGGCAAAGAGTGTCTGTTGGGATTGGTTGGGGAGGGAGAGGTTGGTGTGAGCTGTACAGTCTGGCCTCCTTCCCCCCTTCCTTTGTGATTCTGGGAAGCATGACTTGGCATACTTGCCTGCTGTGCCACGTAACAATGATGTAAGCTTACAACTTTCACCTGGGTAGGAAATCTTGTCTGTGTCCTGTACATATATTCTATCATAAATACTTCATGTTTGTATGTGTGTATGTCTTCCAGAGGAGGTTGAGTGTCTTACTCCTTGGTAGAAAATCCTAACTCCTGAAACACACTTGTATTTTGGTCTCTTGATTACTTTTTTTTTGAATGCTTGCTGATGTTTTATGCTAAAAATAATTGAATAAATGATCAAGGTAAAAATAGTTATTTAAATTTGCCTTGGAAGCACTGATGGTTAACTTTAATATCATTCATGACTTTCCCCTGTCCAGCCTCCCTGCCCTGCAGGCAACTGGTCGGCCATTAATGCAGCAAGGGGTGTGGATACCTCTGACGGATAGGAGAGGGGATAAGGACATCTTTCAACAGTAGTTCTTACAGGTGTGCTGCTTTGTCTTGTAATGTTAGAAACGTACTACATGGACTGTGTGTATGGGTAAGAGCTGTTTGCATGGAAAAAAGAATAGGCGATAGTCATACTCTCATACATTGGGTGGCTTTGGGTTTAAAGTACATCATCTTGCAAGTTACTTATTTTTAAGCTGATGCAAGTTGCTGAACTTCAAAGAATTAAAAAAAAATTAGTATACAGAGGGTTCTGTCTCAAGCTGTCATTAGCTAGAGAGTGATCTGCTGTTGATTGTGTGCTAATTCTAACGAGGGAGGTCCTGGAAATGAAGAAAGAGGAGAATGAGCAGAAGGGTGTGGTTAGAGGCCCACAAAGGTTTTTAAGATAATCCCTCTTTCTCATATTAATTGATGTGTCATATTTGCTTGCAAAGGTGTTCTTCCTCTAAGAGGAGAAATTCTTCTCAGACTGAATGTTTTTGGTGCTCAAAATGCTGAAATGGTGGAGTAGTTTTTGATAATAAAACTTTCTTTATGGCCACCTGATGCACCCATGGTGAGTAGTTGGAAGAGGTTGAGGGCTGAGCTCCAGAGCTACAACTTGCGTGGTCAAACCACAGGTCCTCAGCACTCAATGCTAGAGGAGCAGTAAGATTTTTAACAAGTGTCAGAATTTGGTTTTAATGGGTCAGTTGATCAGCCCCTCACTTTCTGGAAGATCACCTTGTTGCTTAAACTAGTCTGAGGATTGGTCTGTAGCTGAGGAAATGAGAGCATGAATATGATGTAGACCACTTGCAATTGTGTCTGAAGCAGAAAAGAAGCAGCCCAGGGCTCTGTGTTTCTGATCTGGTGTATGTTACGGAGGGATCTGTCTCTACTTCTGATTTTTGAAATGTCTAATTTGGTTATTAGAGAACTTTGCCTTCTATTACCAAGCAGTTCAGGGAATAGTGAAGTTGATTACAATTGTCCCACATATGAGGCACAATGACCTCCTTAAAATGAAGTGTTTTCTTTTGTAGTCTACTCAAATGTGAGAACACATTGTTTACCGTAGCGTTCCTACCTCTTTGAATCAATCTCGCATCTTTGGGTTGTTCTTTAGATATTTTACCTAAATGGAGGCATCTTCACACTCTTCATTTAGCAAAAAAATATTTTATTTACTTCAGCAGGTATATTATTGAAATTATCTTTGGCTTTGCTTGTTTCATTTTAGCTTGATCCTGTTCAACCTTTTCAAAGATTTAGAGTGCCTGCCCTGTAGTATATGCAAGACTCTGTACGTGCCTCTTGTACAATGATGCTTTTGAGGATCAGGAGCCTCCTGCAGAATCAGCTACTGCAGCCTGGCTGACCCACTGCTTTTTGCTGCTCTGCAATCACTCATTTGTCTCCATAGCAGTTCAACCGAGGCATTGTTGAGGAACCTTTAACTAAATTGCCAGCAAACCTGGTTGAATTGAGGGTTCTTACTTGCTTTTAGTCTCTCTCACTGCATATTTAAACCTTGCTGCTGTTGGAGCTGTATGTGAAGGTGGTGGCCCCTGTCCTGACCTGCTAAGGCAGTGCTGTCTCTGCCGGCCCCTCTGCTTCCCCAGATGTAAATGGCAGAACTGCATCAGTCTAGTTGAAAGGATTTGCCCGTTTCATTTGCAAGTTGTGCCAGCCAGTGCACTCCAGAACTATCAGAGAGATAGTGACATAAATAAAGGCTGCTGCTATAGTATTTTCTCTGGAAACGTTTACATCTGACTGTTCTGAAGCTGGGACTGTGCAATTAGGGCAAATGGGACTTAGTTTTCTAGATATGCTTGTAAACTCTTTCATATTTTCTAAGTTTACTTAACTGCACTGAACCCTATAAATATTTACATGTTCTAAAGAATAAACTTAATAGCACGCTAGCTGAAGTAGTTTGGTTTTAGCAGCTAGGCTAATTATGGGCTTATTCAATATGAGCAAAGGTAATATTGATATCTAGTAAAGATAGTAACAGCTGTAGCAGGAGAAATGCAGGATCTAGATGGTACAAATAGCTGTCATTGGGTGATTTAATATTTTTTAAATTTAGTCTTTTTAAATAACCTTCTTAATCTCTATCATATTTTCTCATATATACTGAGATTGCATATTCCTGATCTGTGCTATCTGTAAGAGTTGGGGCTTTACTAGAAGAAGAAAAAACCTTGGCTCCCAGTGCTGTGGAAGAATATTCTGATAAGGGGAAATGCCTGAATTGCAAATGGGAACACAGTTGAACCTGTAAGTGCAGAATACTAACTCGCGCTTGTATTTTCTCCTGACTCGGGTGCAGCATTCTGTCCTGTCACTTAGGATGTCAGGCTGTAGTCATGTGTTTGTGCATTAAGCAAAGCAAAACTTGTTGGGGGACGCAGACTCAGACTGGTGTCTTCAGTTGCAACACCAAGCTAACGTTTGTGGAGTCCACTTTAAAGAAACGCTATTCTTGATGTGGCTCAGATGTAGACATTGAGTCATAAGGAACCGTTTGCATTTGTGTAGCTCTTGTAGCTAATCAGAGCTTTGCCCTCGCAAGAGGTCTAGCTGCTGGAGTGCTCACGGGGGCTGTGTGAACAATCTTGAGGCAAATGCCAGTCTTCCTTTTGACATTTTAACAGTCTGAGGAATGTGGTGGGTGTCAGTGGGGAATAATCCAACTGGCACGGCACTATCAGAACACGATTCAGAGGCTGCTTGTGTAAGTAATCAGGCACTTCTGTGTTATGAAGTGTAGTGAATTATAACATCAGTAAATATTTCTGTAATATTTCTTGTAAATAGTGTTTTGTTAAGCTTTATTTAAATAGACTTAATGAATTGGAGGCTCTCATTCATCTGACAGAAATCAAAGCCATTGTAGGGAATGTGCCTCCTATTGTCAGTAAAAGCATATTAAGACCTCATTTTGGAGTGGTGATACTCAATCTAGGAATTGCAGGCAGTTCTTGGGGTTGTTGCATGTAGGCAAGTTTACCCTATGGATTTGGGGCAAGATTTGTGTTTTCTGGTTCAGATTTCTGGCAATGTGCCTGTTTAAACTATATTTTTGCACTTACACATTTGGGTTGTACTGCCTGGCGCTGTAAGCAGGCTGGCACCTGCCGAACTGTCAGGAATTTTTCCCTGTTCTTTTGAATCAGCTAAAACGGTGTAGGTGTTTGGTAGAACGGGTAAAGAGAAATTTGGACTTTCTTGTTGTGGCTGAGCGGGGGCCAAAGAGGTTTGTAATGGCCATGGAATATCAGCCCTGCAGCAGTGATGCTCCGGGTACTTGGGTCACAGAATTTCAATGCAGGTTAGTACCAGACAGTAGAGTGTGCAGCGGGGTTGCAAGAGGAAGCTTCTCATAAGGAAGTAGGCTTGTAATGGGCTCTGTGCAAAAAAAAATTATGAGAATGAGCTCTGTATGGTTTGATTTTGTGTGTCATATTTATGTATTGAGTCTCAGTTACAAAATGGTTAGTGCACCCAGAGTGACTTTGATCTAAAAATTTCCTGATGCCTCCCCCCACCCCAGCAGTCACTTGGCTGCTTGGATTAAGGAATAGAGGATGACCAGATACTATGCATGCACGTAGTCATCACCATCCCTCCATGAGCTGTAACTCTGCTAGTTTGATGTGTCATTTGGCACACTGTCACTGTTCTTCACTTCAAGATAAAGTATTGCCAACCCTGTACCTAAAACACACTTACAATCTCCATTTTTTTAAATACGGCCTAGAAAGCACACAGTTTTTTCTGGTTTTGCTATATGTATTGATCTTTAGCTTAAGCTTCATCAGTGAAGTTTAGAAATGTACTTTTTAAATGCCAGCTTATATAACAATTTTAGTAATTAATTCTAGGACATGGGGCTTTTAGGAATGTCAAGTATTGCAAGACGTGGGAATAAACTGCGAGAACTGGCAGTGCTGCATACAGCACATGTCACTGATTTGGATCCTTATTGCAGCTTGTAGTAGTTAGTGCTTGAAGGCATTGCCAAACCTCACATGACCACCTCTCAGCATCAGTCTTAGACTTCAGTTGTTGCTGAGGCTTGATTAAGAGTGGGATGATAATAAGCTGCTTTAGCAGCTGAGGGTGGGAGACTAAAAGAATAATTACAAATATGAATTGACCAGGCACTGACTTAAGGCTGTAGTAGCATGTATTACTCTAGTGTGTACTTGTCAGGCTGGCCAACTGGAACAGTTACGATGATTTGGGTCTGATCTTCTGTCACTGAAAGATCATTCTGGGGGTGTTTGCTTGAATTTTGAAATTGGTCTGGGATATTTGGATTGTCAGAGTGGCTATCTATGAGTCTTGGGTGGTCTGTGGTATATTTGTCAGTGGATGATGTGCTGGAAGGTGCAGGTATGGTAACAGGCATCTTTCCTGTGACAATAGAAGTGGTTAAAATTATAAAAGGGTTGAAGTGGCTATTAGTCTTTAACAAGATGTCTTTCCTAAATTAATACAGTAATACTGTATTTTATATATATAAAAATATATATAATATTAATAAAAAGGGTGTCATAAGATAGCAGGGAATCTGCTCATCTATCAAGATTCTTCTTTCCCTATGGATTCTTGGGTTTGCTAGCAGGTGATCTTGTGCCAAAGCTGTAGTATAACTTGTTTTAAGAGAGCGGCTCATGAGAAATTGTCTGACTTTGACATCTATGTATACATACATATCTACACTAAAAAAATCCAAACCAACAAGTCAGTTTGCTGCATTTTGTTGGAATGACATCACAAGCAGCCTTGGTATTGCCTTATCAGTGGCATAAATAACCATTGCATGGAAATAAAATGCTGCACTGGGCATTCTTGTTATGGATACAGCATATATTGACAAAACCATACCTATTGCTTCCTTATGTTTTAGTTTCACCCAGAAGTGGAAATGTTGCAACAGGAGCAGAGCTATGTTTGGTCACAGCTGTATTTCATTCCTTTGATAGACGTTTTGGAGAAGGTCTTGAAAAAGCAGTGAATTTTCAGTGTTCACTTCCCCTCACTGAAATAGCTGTTCTCCATCCCTAGCAGCTCCTTTCTTTAAAATAAAATATTTTTTCATCAGCAAAGTTCTAACTCTTAAGAACAAGAACTAAAATTGGACAGACATAACTCTTGTCTAACTAGTTCCTTAACTCATCTGGGGTGAGTACACAGGCAGGCACTTAAGCAGAATGAGACATTAGTGCTGGAGTGTGATGGAAATGCCTTCCTATACAGACAGACCAGAAACATGCATTGTAAAACTAATAAATTGTTGTCCTGTATTTATTGTTTTCATTCTGCCCTGGCCTGTTAGGACTTTTGAGTCCCTGATGGGTCAGTGTTGTATGACTGAAATTTGCAATTGAGTTTGTATTCTGGAACTTCTCTGTTTAGACTGCTGTTGAAATGAATAGTCTTATCTGCAGAGGCTTACTAAGCAGAGCTGATAACTTTGTAGAGAAATGTCTTGCACTGATAATCCATTTTCCCCCCTGCGTTTCTTCTGAAAGCTTTATAATCTCAGTATTGAAAATGATGGACTTTTTGGCCGAGCTAAGAATGCTTTCTTAAATCCTGGATTAACCAACAACCTGGCAGTTACTTGCTTCTCTGGTAGTAGGCAGTTCAATTTGTTGTGTTGTGGGTTTTTTTTTTTTTGTTTTGGTGGGGTTTTTTGGTTGATTAGTTGTTTTTGGGGTTTGGGGGTTTTTTTGTCTGTTGTTTGAATCTTAGTCCTCAGTGGGAGTGAGTGCCCTGATTGAGACTTACCTCTTCTCCTGATGATCAAGTTTTGAGTCTTGGTAAGCAGCTTGAGTGCAGGATAGACTAGAGTCTCAATTTCCAGCCTCATGGGCTCTGCTCAACTGCTGACTCTTAGGAGTTGGCAAGGAGGTTTAGCTACAGAAAATAGGGGAGAGGGTTTTCTTGTTTGAGATCTGCACTCTTCTGTTTTTGAGCTGCTGCAAATAGAGCTGCTTCTCGGCAGTGAATTAGAAGTATTCTATTTACTTCTCTATTAAAAATGTCTTTAAGATCACTGTTTCCTCAATTCAGCATTACACTGTTCTCTTATGAAGCATATATCTAAAATAGAATCTTTATATTGGAAGGAATTTCTAAATTTAGAAACTCTTATATTGGAACCGACACTGTTACCACCACCACATCTTGTTGATGGTGTATTCTGATAACCGCAGCTAAAGAATGCATCCAGCGTGGATGGTCTTGATATGAAGCATGGTACAGAAGTTAGAGATTCCCTGGGACTCTAAAATATAGTAGGGTTCTTCCCCCCTGCCCCCCCATCTTGCTTTAAAAGTACACACAGTGTGTGTGTAATTTCTCTAATTCAGTTTCAGTAGAGTACCCTGAATGGTAACTGTGTAAGTTCAATTAGTAGCAGAGATAGTGAGCTGAAGAGAAGCTTTGTGCCGTGTACCCACTTCCAACACTGTTTCAAACCATATTTGGAAAAAAACCGAACTTTTATTCCAAAAACTGTTTAATAGATCTGTTTCTTAGATCCAGTAGTTCATTTTTAAGCTAAGTTAAAAAGGAAGATACAATAATCAAACTAATATCTGTACTGTGGATGAATGCCTTTCCCTCACTAGTGCTGATCAAATGCTAGTGAGTATGTTATATGAGGTATTTCATCCGGGGGCCTCAGCACCACTTTATGGCTGGCTTTTGGTCTGCCCTGTCTTCCAACTAGTTTGGATAGTGGAAATGGTCTAGGAGACAAGGTAAGTGTAAATACTTTTGTAGTCTTCTCTTTAAAAAAAAAATTTGCAAGTTTCTTGGTATGCAGTTGATCTTTATATCGTTAGGTCTGTATCAGAATAGGTAGAGATAAACTGTTAAATAAGGTAGCTTGATCCAGAATGACTCATCCACTAGCTAAAATGAATTTTTTTTTTTTTTCAGGAGTTGTAGAAGGTGATTTAGCTGCTGTTGAAGCTTACAAGTCATCAGGAGGAGATATTGCCCGCCAGCTTACTGCAGATGAAGTACGCCTGCTAAATCGCCCTTCTGCTTTTGACGTTGGGTACACGCTTGTACATCTGGCGATACGCTTTCAGAGACAAGATATGCTAGCAATTTTGCTTACGGAGGTGAGTGCCTTTGGCTCTTGCGTAGACTGAATAGGAACCTTACGTAACTGCGTCATTGTTTGCAACCAGTGACATGTAACTTTATGTGCTAGAAGATAGAGGCTATATTGTTAGAATATGTGAATTGCTGCTTTGTGCCTTTGTTGATGTTTCTCCTAAAGAAGCGAGTTTACTTGAAGACTCTCTGTGGTGGTCTTGAGGATGTTCCGTTTTCTCATTAATGAGCAGTCTTGGCACACGCTCTGACCTTACTGGCGGTGGAAGTGAGCTATTGTGAGGCTTCCCGTGCCTTGGGTGGGGGAGAGGAAATGCCCTGAAAGCAAAACACAGAGATCAATGACAGTGTAGTTCTTTTTCTGAATTTTGTTAATGAATAAGTCTACCTGGTCTTTCTTCCCTGATTTTCTTGGGAGTTTCTTGTCCAGAGAAAGGCACGTTTCTTTGCTTTGCAAAATTGCTGCATTTTTTTCCACTCTTTGCTCATTTTATAGACTGGTTGGTTCCTCTTTGTGGTCTCCTTGCTCTTGCATGTTCCATTTTCTTGTATATTTTTGTACTGTCCACCTCACTTCTGGTCATCTTTTTGCCCTTCTCCATCTTTTTGCCCTCCTCCTAGGCCCATAAGTAATTTTTTTTGTCTGCTTTCTTCATCTCAGAGTTCTGGTTCCTGACCTGATCAGAGCCAAATTTTTATTCTGCCTCCTTCGCTCTTTTGATGCTTAGTGCAATTCTGAAAGCGTGTGTTCCTGAGAAGAGTAGCATGCCTGAGAAGCACATAAGGATGATGGAGTGCATAGCACTGACTAATTAAAAAGAGTAGATGAAGCAAGACAAATGTAGCTAAAGCCTTGAGTATATATTTATATATGGGTAATATCAGTAGTTTTGTGCTGCTTACATAGCTATCTGGGTGGATGGAGTTATACATTTGAAAACAAGTTAATTTGCTGAAATACTGCCTTACAGATTTTTCTATTTGGTTTTCTTTCAGTTTTTGGGAATGCTTATGCAACATACCATTTATGAAAATGCTTACTAGTGTTTGAGCCACAGTAATACTCTCCTTTTGCTAGGATATTAACTAGTGAAAAATGTGTGTTTTAAAGGGGTTTTTTTATACATTCAGTGTCACCCCTGTGTCACCCTATATCACTGAATGAGTTCCTGCTGCCCATGATGATTACCATCTGCAGAAATTTAAGTATCTCAGCTTCATAGTTTTTGGAAAGATTCTTTGTAGGAAACTGTTTTGTGCTGGGGTAGTGTATGTAGTTCTTTGTTAAATGTAGACTGGGCTCATGCGTAAGATTTGAGGTATGTTTCCTATTGTTATCTAGCTCTTACCTATTTCTTTTGTTTTCCTCCTTCTGCTGAAAGTGGTCACCTGTTAATTCCCTTCTTTGATTTAAAGAGGTTTTTAACCAGCTTTGCGTTATCAGCTACATGACAAATGAGACGTTAATTAATTCAGAGTCACTAAACATTTAATCTTTCAGGATACCAATGTTTATACTTCCTTTGCATTACTTGCTAACAACAGACTGTCGTCTGATGGTTATCAGTCCTAAGTCATTGTATTTAACTAGAAATAATACTGAGTGCAGTGACTGTGTTATGTTACAGGTGTCACAGCACGCAGCGAAGTGCATTCCTGCCATGGTGTGTCCAGAGGTCACAGAACAAATTCGTCGTGAAATCGCTGCATCTCTTCATCAGCGAAAGGGAGACTTTGCTTGCTATTTTCTGACTGACCTTGTAACGTTTACGTTACCTGCAGGTAGTTACAAAATCCTCCTTACTGATGGAATATTTTTCTTGTCACCTAGTTGAGAATTGCTTGTTTTGGATGTATTCTTTGACTTTGTGATGGTCGTGGGGTGTGTGTGTATTAGGTTTTAATAGCTTAGGTCAGATCTAGTAGTTGAATTTGTTTATGCACACTTCAACCCATATGTTGTTCCTGTGAAGTGAACATCTGCATCCTTTTTAGACATGAAGAAATTGAAGAAAAGCGGTGTATTCTAAGGAAAAGCTGTGTTTAAAGTTAAGATTGGAACCCGGAGTATTTCTGGGTGCTAATGTGACTTCTAACATAGCTATGTTAGCTTTCAGTCCTTTTCCTTAAGGCCCAGGGCTGCTATTTGCATTTGTAGCTGGTTATAGCAACAGTACTTTGAGGTACTCCATGATCAAGAGAATTTTTCTCTATTAACAAAAAGCTGTTAGAAGACTTTTAATCTTCACTATCTGTTTCTTTTAATAAAAATGCTATCAGAGCTAAGAAAACGTGTAGATGGAAACTGTAGTAATCAGCAGATCCGTTTGTCTTTTTTATAAAGCAGTGGCCTTGTAAGAATTGTATTTGGAACCTCTTTGGCTGAGTGTTACCTCACCTCCCTTCAGAAAGTGTGGATAATACCACTTGTCTACAACTATCTGTTTGAGGTGCTGTATTCAGCCTTATTCTGTGGGTCACGTATGAGAGGCAGACGGCGTGGGTGTACAGAGTGTCTAGAGGCTAACACTTCATTGATGTTTAGGGGGAGAAGGGAAAGAGGGGAAACAGAATGATTTCATAACACGTGAGAAATGTTGCTTTCGCCAGAACTGAGGAGTTTGTTCAGTGTTTTCAAGAGACGCGTCCCAAACCACTGTGCAGCTTTTTAACGTTGTAATAGCCATTAAATAATTAAGGAATGAGAATGTTCAAAAGCTTCTGTACATCAAGACTGTTGGTGTATTTCCACTTCCATCACACTTGGTCAGCTGAACATATTTTGTAGTCAGCAGTTAGCAGCTGGTCTTGAGACAGCATCTCCAAGGACAGTGGTATAACTCACACAATCCTATTCAGGTATTACCTACCTGATGTAGTTTAGGAACCAGTTTCCACTTAATTTTTCAGAGGTGTGTATAGGATCTTCCTGAAGAGCCAATATACAGATGTTAGAGTGCAGAACTTTTAAATTGGTTGCTGGCCACTGTAAGCTAGTTTTAGTTTAAAAAAAAAAAAATTTAAAAATTATTTATTATTACAAAAAAAAAAGACCACCCCACAACACCCTGCCTGCACCAAACAATAGTATGCTTCAGTAGCAACTCATGTGCCTGAACGTGGACTTCACTTTTAGAAGGGTATTGGACATTTGAGCAGGACTGGCAGATAAGGACACTGAAATTGAGAGAGAGATCTTGCTGCCCTTGAAATACCACTTAGGACCCAGTCCTTATCCCCTAGACTGTCTGAAGGGATGCTAGATGTTTCTGTTTTAACTATTTGATTTACTTTCTTAACTTTTACGTATTTAAGTTTCACAACTGTGCTAAAGCTAGCAAAGCTGCTCTGGTTGCTGATCTGCCTTAGCAACCCTTTACTACTTATCCTGTATTGAAATGCACGCCATGAGCAAATCTTTAAGGTGTAGCAGATGTTTGTGTTTTAGAATGTGTGACAGTGTGTGTTTGTTTTATGTGATACAGGAGTCATAAAAGAGTTTTGCCCTTTATACAATTTGCTGTCGTCTCTCTTTTTTTTTTTTTTTTTATAGCAGTAAATGCACAATTGCAGATTCTGCCTGTAAAGCGCTTGGAACAGTTGTCAGTAGTGGCATTTTCCATGTCATAGCTCAATAGTTTTCTCATTTCTTGTTTTCTAACCTGCAAATCTTTGGAGTTCTCTGAACTATTTCATCAAAGTCTGCATGAAATGATTAAGGAAGTGGATATTCTGTCCAAGAACAAGTCTCTTGGCAAACTGTACCTGTCCTTTGTGGGAGACCGGGGAGGGGAAGCCATTCACATGGGTGGAAAACTATTGTGTAGGATTGAAGCTGTCCTAAATATAGTAGGGTTGAAAATATTTTTTTTTTCTTTTTTTTTCACCTCAAAGTGGTTCTCTACTTCACTTTAGAGAAATCCATTCTTATCCTACGTGTGCTGTGATGATCCTTTCTGTGTAAAAGGTATGGCAGTCAGTCTGAGATACATACCTACTTCAGTGTGCTCTGTGAAGTCTGTGGTCACAAGTGACAGATCTGAAAATAATAGCAGCTTTTCAGAGGAGACATTAGGGATGATAGCGGAAAAGCTGTTGCACAAGTTCTCCTGAGCATCAGCTGGCAATGTGTCTCTCTTACAGTAACACTGACTGACTTCTGTATTTGCTTTCTTATTTTTCCAGATATTGAAGACTTACCGCCCACAGTCCAAGAAAAGTTATTTGATGAAGTACTTGATAGAGATGTTCAGAAAGGTAGATGCTGTGAGAATGGCTGGAATGTCTCCTTGCTTTCCATTAGAGAATGTTTCTGTTAATTAAAAAAAAAAAAAAAGTGTGTGTGTGTATGTGTCTTTGTTGCCTGAATTTGTTTTAAATATAGATTTGATGCTTTCAAGTTAATCTTCACCCTAGAATTATTTTAGTTTTAACATTTACAGTCAGTATTTATGAGGCACAGAGAGAATGGAGTCTGTAGAAAATAGTGTTTGTAATGTGTCTTTGAATTTTAAATATTTTTAAAGCTTTACAGTTTTAAGTCACAAGCTCTTCCACTTCAGTAACAATCCTCAAACAAATGATGCGATGCTTTGTTTAAGGCTATGGTTTGTTCTATTTTGGTTATTTTTTCCTTCTTTTCTTGACAGCATTTTGCCCAAGGAATATCTTTAACCACAATAGTTCACCTATTTTTGTAGCATGAAGGAAAACTTAGTTTTATTCATGTAAATGGGTAAATTGTTGAGATTATGCCATTACTGTGCTGTTTGGATTCTCTGAAACTTCAAATGAATATAGGATTTAAAAGAGGTTATTGTCATGTTGCAGAGCTAGAAGAGGAGTCTCCCATTATTAACTGGTCACTGGAACTGGGTACGCGCTTGGACAGCAGATTATACGCACTTTGGAATCGGACTGCAGGGGACTGCCTGCTTGATTCAGTACTACAAGCCACTTGGGGCATTTACGACAAGGATTCAGTGCTGCGGAAAGCTCTTCACGACAGTTTACATGACTGCTCGCATTGGTAAGTTAGTTTTTATGTCTACTTTAAGATAGCTTTCCATGTAGCAGAGTACTACAGTATTAAAAAGAAACACAACTACCGTTCCCCAATTTCCTGTGGGTTGTGTGCCTCAAAGATGTTGAGTCACAGTGTGATTCACGTAGTAATCTAGATCTAGCGTATTTTAAATGTGAGCATTGGACATTCTGAGCTCGGTGACGGTATGTGATATTCAGCAAATAGCATTTAAAACAGAGTAAAATATTTTATGCTGTGTGCTCGTCGAGAGTGTGCTAACCACAGTTATTAAGACTGGAATTTCTGTATACTTGCAATGTAAATCATGCACATGCCATGCCTTGCTGCTTGGTGGAAGCTTTGCAGAAGATTGTTAATAGAAGATAGGCTTTTATTCCTGTATAAACTTTTCAGTATTTTCATTCCATCTGCTTAGTTACAGCTTTATTCGGTATTGCTCTTTTTGTTCCCGTTCCGTCTGCTAAAATAACGGCGGTAAAGTACAGAGTGGTGACATTTAACTAGTGCTGTCATTTGGCCATAGAATTAACTTATCATTCTGTAAAAGAACTTTTGTTGTTTTACACTGGCAACCTTCTTTAGGCTGATACTGTGGTTTGCCTCTGCTAGAAGAAAAACTCTTACAGTTTGGACCCGCAATGGTGTCCAGCAGCTCTCAAGTGTGTAATGGGACGAAGTGGAGAGACTGATAGAGACTAATAATGTAAGACAACAGGTGATTCATTTTCTTATGCTCTCGTAGTCAAGGACAAGAGGAACATGCTAGAGACAGAGCCTGGCCCCTTGCCCTGTGTGCTGTACAGGAAGTCAACAACAAAGGTTAATTTTAGGGGTATAAGCTTTTGTGATTACTGGCCCCAACTGCCCGCTGTTTGGAGAAAACTCCCAAAATTAGCATCCAGAGCTGGAGTCAATAAAGTGGTGCTTGAGTAACAATTCTTCCAAGAACCTGTCTCCAAAGGGAGCTGTCAGTGCTTCCGAGTTGTTTATAATGGAGCGTGCATCTCGACCATGCAGGAATGTCCCTGGCGTCACAAGCAGTTCCCCTGAGGCCAGAACAGAAATTTATGATAGATCAGGTTTTGTTCTTTATGGTAACAAAACCAAGCATGGTATCCAAAAACATGCTGCAAACCGTTGGGGTTTAAACCAATCTTTTCTAAATGTTAGTGTTAACTGTTGTTGAGTTACTGTTGTATGTAACATAACTCTCATTATTTAGAGTGTATTAAATCTGGTTAAGCTTTTTAGTTCATGTTCTAGACAGAATTTGCATTTTACTCTGAATTTACTTAATCTTTATCCTTACTGGAAGCACAGTTTCTTGTTTTTAACTGATTCATGTGTTCCTTTATAGTTGTTTGAATACAGTTGCCTACTTTCAGTCTGGATAATCTGATTTGGTGGTTTTCATTGGAAAAATTAGTACAAACCTCTATCGAGCTACAGCCTTAATAGGAACTGGTCTGTCTGCAAAGGCTGTTAGTGATGGAAATTCTTGAAGAATCAACTGAAGCGTTAGTAGTGATACTAGATCAGACTCGAGTCATCATTCCTTTCAAAAAATCCAGCCTTAAGGTGTGGGAGGTCTTTAAGTTTTGTTGTAAATTGATCATCCTGTACATCCTGTACTTGAGGTATAGATTCGATGTGGGAAGATACATTTAATTTTGTGGGCCAGGATGTGTAGCAGATAGGAAGTGGTGGTGTCGTCACTGGCTTTAATGATAATTGCTGAAGGAATGGGCTCTTAAATGCAATCACTAGTCTCAACAACAGTATACTTAAACAGTGGAATTGTTCTTCAAAGCTTTCACAAAGACACTTAAAAATGGGTATTTTTATAGTCAGACACAGAACAGTCATGTAACTCATTTGGCCTCATTTTGTTATGTTTGTTTAGATGCTGAACAAAGAAGAATCTATTTACTAGAGGCAGTCTAGTGTCTGGTACTCAGAAAAAGCTCAGTAGTGAAGTTCCCAGAGGCTCTGGCCTGTGGCCTCTTCTCCACTCACCTTTTAAATTACTGTGCTTTTTTAGTTTACTCAGAAGTGTGTTTTGATTTGTCCTATTTTGTATTCCACTGATAACTTTTGGTGGAGAATGAACATATGCCCTAAGCAGGCTTTTGGAATTTTATTTTTTATTTTTAAGGATGCATTCATTTCTCTTGTTTTAAACTGAAAAGTTTATTTTAAATGAGATCAAAATCTTCAGCCTTGACTTCTGTCTACAAGGCTTCCTCCTGGGAACACCTACAGAGAACTGTGTATATGGCTGACTAATTCAAGGAAGAAACTTCTTTAGGACAACACTTTCACAGTAGAGCTTTTGGGGGATAGTTTGTGCGGGTGTCTTTCCTTTTTTATTCCTTTTTTCCTTTCTACTGGAATGTAGATAGATCAATAGATTCTCTGTAGTTGTACCACTGTGAGTGAGCACACAGACCTATCAGAATGTCTTACCAGTAGGTCTTTTAAGCCATGCAAAGGTTTTAGCTGTACTTGGGCAAGCCAGCCTGGTCAGTGACAGCTGCCATATCCTAAAAATCTTGATGTATTCCATCTTTAATGAAAGCATAGGAAAGGTTTCTTTCCACACACACACGCTCACTGTCTGTTAATTTTCTCAGATTTTAATTAAATGAGTTCATTTCAATGACTTTTTTTAATAAGCTGAACTTCAGAATGGTTTCTTTGTATTCACAGTAAAGGCCATTGTTTCAAAGTTGGCTTAGCACTCTTCACTAAACCCGTGTTCCTAATGTGAAGTTGTGGCCTTTCCATAGTGCGGTTGATTAGACTGAGTTTAAAATTTTAAAAAGCCAGCATCTGCTTTTTAATGTGTAGGTCATTTTTCTTTGTAATTGTTGAAGTAAGATAAAACATTAGGACTAAACTAGCACACAGAAATGCTGATTTAAATTTAAACAGAAAACCAGAAATCCTGTAACTTTAAAACTTCCAGTGTAATCCCACTTTCTGTATTTGATTCTTATTTATGCTGCTTTATAACTGTTCCATACAATGTGAAATTACCATACGCTTTGCTCCAAATACTGATATAAAAGAGATTCTGCTTCTTAACCATGGTCTACTTGAAGTTGATACGCAAGTACTTCGGAGTCATTTGCCTCATGATATGGTCAACAATGGAGAATACCTGTATTGTTTGTGTGAGAAGAATGAACAACTCTTATGTGAAATAGAATGTCTTAGCCATGTTCTTTGTACATCAGTGCTTAAATAATCGTAAATAAGGCTTCAAAAAACCTCTTACAAGAAGTATCAAGCTAGCCAGGAGCCTCTTAGGAGCTTGCATCTATTACAGCATGTTTGCTGTAGGCATTGTGATCCCAAATGAGTTCTTAAATGAGAATTACCCAATGGAGTCTCCTGGATTCAAACCAAAATAAAATCCAGTTTTCCTGATGTATGCTCTCTTTCTCCCCCCTTCTTTACACTTGGGATAAAGGATTACAAGGATTGAATATTGCTATCAGGTGTATGGTGGTTGAGTAAATATTTTTGTGTTTACCACTCTCTCTAACATTTTAGGTTCTATACACGCTGGAAAGAGTGGGAATCATGGTATTCCCAAAGCTTTGGTTTACATTTCTCATTGCGAGAGGAACAGTGGCAGGAAGACTGGGCATTCATACTCTCTCTTGCGAGCCAGGTAAGAAAACTTCTTTATAAGATGGCTGTCAGAAAGGATATTTTAATCTCTGAAAAGAAATTTCAAGAATTTAAAGTGTTCTTCAGGAATAAGAATTTCAATGTATAAAGGAAAACATTCCTCTTAAGCCAGTAATCTTAAAGTATTACTGGGTAGATTCTTCTGCCAAGACGGAAAGGTTAATTTAAAATTCTAATTTTTGAATTTACCATTAAACAGTACACTACAAAAAAGTATGGTTTTCTTGGTGTCAGAGTGAAGTCTGTAGAATAAACGAATACACAATTGTCTATTTAATGCCCTGCCTCCTGGCTCCAGCAACACTTACCTCCTAGAACATAGCTACAAATCTGTAAGCTTACACTACCTAAACCTCAGCAAGCTGATATTTTGTAACTCCCCTCCAAAATGAGATTTACGTTCCTATAAGCTTCCAACTATAGGAATATTTTTAGATCCTCTTTTAAAGTATAAACATGATTTTAGTGCTCTTCTCTTGTGATTTGTTTTGGATGTGCTCTTTATTTATTTATCTCTTCCTATTTATCCATATTTACCTTAACCTGTCTTCAGATGAGTGAATTATTTTTAGACGAAGCGTTGTGTAGAGTTTCGCTTCTAACTGGGGAATTAAATATGTTAGATTGAATCTGGGCAATAGGGCGAAGAATTATTGCTGGCAGATGAAATTCTTGTGCAAGCTGAATGTTTTTGCTTATTTCTAACTGATATGTCTTTCAGTCTTCCGTCTTTCCTGTCAAAGCTAGGTCGCTCTTAAAAGCATTTTCTCCCTCAATTTGGAGACCGTTTTTCAAATTTCAAAGTAGAGAATAAGTTCTGTTTCAAGTGATGTCTTTCTTTGTGTTTGGTTCAGCCTGGAGCGAGTTTGGAGCAGACACACATTTTTGTACTTGCACATATTCTTAGAAGACCAATTATAGTCTATGGAGTAAAATATTATAAGAGTTTCCGAGGAGAAACATTAGGATATACCCGCTTTCAAGGTAAGCCTTTAGTGTTTCAAATTTAGTTTTATAAGGTTCAGCTATAAGTCATAAACATAAAGGAAGTTGAAAGGAGAGTGACATTAAGCTACTAGCTGGAAGAGGATGGAATTATGTTGTAGGTAAATTTTTGTTAGAAAATAAAAAGAACAAAATAATCCCCTCAGAACTTGCAGTTTTTCACTGTATAGTGGGCATGCTGCCTGTAGCAACAGTAAAAATGTGTTTTGACCTCCACTCAACATGCCTTTAGTCTATAATTTATATAAAACATTCTGATTGTGAGAATTTACCAAAAGTTGTGTGGTTTGTACTGCTGTAAGACACAAGAGGTTTAATAAATGGAATTTGAAATTCCGTTCGCTTGTGGAGCTAATGGCCGTAAACGCTCATTTTGGGATCTAAACTGTATTTAGTGTTTCCTAAAGGAGGCTCATAAAGCTGGGGTGAGGCAGGCAGAGGGTGTTTGGACTGGCAGAGCAGCAGCAGTATGTGGGACGAAGGAGCATCGTGCCTTGCAGGAGGCAGCTTGTGAAGCAGCCCTTAAGAGCAGTGAAAAGTAGCCACCCTTAAAGCAAGAGGCAAGGGTATACAAAGAAGGGTAGAGAGGTTACAGTAGGGTGGAGAATGATAAAGTTGAGCTTTTGTTGTAGGTGATGAAAGTAAAAGAGGTGGCAACTTGAATGTATGGTGTGGAGGCTGAAAAAGAAGGAATTCTGTTCATAAATGCTCTACCAACAGTTATTGTGTGAGGTATAAGACTGGGTAACTTGGGTACGATTACAAAATACTGGTTGTAAGTCTCGCCTTCTGCAAAAGTGAATTTCATGATGTAGTTGAAAGGAAGTTTTAGAAATTTATCTGTGTTTCAGTAATTCACACTTTACGGCAAGTGTGATGTAAATACTGCCCTATTGCTCTAGCAGTATAATTTTGCATAGCTTGATCAGGTTCTTTCTGACTTGTTTCTCCTTCTAGTCTTCTGGGCAAACAGCCTAACTATCCTTAAGATAAATATGAAGATGTTTAGCTGACTCAGTCCAGTTTTGCTTAGACGTATGTTTGTAGATTACTAAAGATGTGTATTCTATTTTGCAAGCCAAATATGTGTTTGGGCAATTTTCCTCTGTGTTGCATGCTAACTCTTTTATTACTTAAAGAATAAAAACGTAAGAGGGGATTGGGAGCATCTGTACGTGCTCAGCAGTAAACAAACCCCAGAAAGAACTGCTTGATCAGGCACTGCAGCTGTTACAGGGTGTTGGGCGTTTGTTTTGCCCGTGGTTCATCTTCCTACCCTCAAGGTTTATCTGTTGATGACTACCCTACAGTTGTTTTCATCAGTACATCACTATATTTATAGCTTAGTAGAGGACTTCTCAAAACATTTATTTTTGTGATTTTAAAACAGGTTGGCTAACTTTGGAAGGAGGCAAACCCGTAATGTAGAGAAGAACTCCAAGCTGTGGAGTTAATGTCAAATGTGTAACCTATGATAACTGTTCAGAGTCTTCAGAAAATCTGAGCAGCCGTTCGGCTTGTAAGTTTGGGGCAGTGAGAAAACTCCTTTATGTGAAGAAATGAAATACTTTTTTGAAGAGTATAAAAACTTGGTGCTTTCTGTAGTTTTATTTGAGATGATGAAAAGATAGACTGGGGAAGAACAATTATTTATGTGATGTAGATCTGATGCTTCAGGTTCTTGTTGCTTTTAACTCAAAGGCTGAGTGGCAGACAAGTGTTACATGGCCTAAATACGCTGAAATTGTTTTCTCTTGCTCTGTGAACCAGAAGGTAACCGGGTGTCTGGGACAACCTTTTACTAGACATGTGTTTCCAGGAATTTAGTCAGACAACTATTTATGACTTGCGATTTGCTTGCCACAAGCTCCATCCATCCATCCATAGAAACGCACAACACTGAACAGGTGAACTTAGGAGTCCTGTGTCAAATTACCTGGAGTTACTTTTATCCCTGTCCTACCACATTTTTGTGGTTAATGTGTGCTAATTAAATGCTAGTAGCACAGCTGAAACCAAACAGCTGTCGGGCTCAGTGGCACGGGCTGCCAAGACAAGTCTCCCGTAAATGGTACCAGACTTGCTGTTCTGGGCTTGCGTGTGAGCTTGGCTTAGCATGTGCCCCTTTGGTGAAGTTCTGAGGAGCGCTCGGCCTTCTCTGACTCGCCGTGTAGCACCCTGTCTGTTTTTAAGATGACATCCCCCAAAAAAGAAAGAGGAAAGAAAGATTGCGGATTATAATAGAGATGAAGACATTTTAATTTTTTTTAATGCTTACTTAACATCATGGTTTAGTTTGTAGCACCTTGGAAGGTACTGTAAACCCCCTATCCACCCCCAAAAGTCTTCTCCCTGGTCAGAATATTTTTCTCCAGGGATTCCTTGTTCCAACTTGGCATCCTTGCTGTAACTGCTGTGAATCCCATAACCGACAGCCTCCTTGTTTCCTAGATTGCAATTGACTGTTAATCAGTCGACTTCTTTAAATATTAAGGCTTCGACAGTGAAAGATTCATTTACTCGGCCTTAAGTGTGCTCCTGGTCTAGCTGCATGTATTTAGTGGCACGCATATGCAGCTTTTAAAATTAAACAGGAAAAAAGGTGACTGACTGAAATTATCAGATCAGGTTAGAGAAACTAAATCCTCTGTGGATGGCTTCCAGGGCAGGTGTTAGGCTGTACTCTTTCTTTTCCGTGGCTTGTGTGCATGTCAACTGTTTTCACACTACCTTCTCAATTTATATCCGATTGACCTTTATAAATCTTAAGAGCACTAGATTTTCTCCCTGGTAATGCATGAAATTCCCTTCTTGCGGAGCTCATCACATCATGTTGAGGAGGAATGGAAAGTGTAACCCATCCTTCTGTCTTGGGGAGGTTATTAGTGTGGCGTTTTTACTAAGGTAAAACAATGGTGAAAAAAATTTCCAAAAAGTTGTTGAATTTCAACGTGGAGATTATGTCGAGGCAAACAGATCAGCTCCACTCCTGAAAGGTCACGTAGCTGTGCCTGACGCAGGGGTTCTGCGTTGTTAGATGAGACATGAGATGTCCATAGAGATGAGACCCTTTGCTTGCCAGTGGTTTCTGTAGCCCTGACAACACTGGGTAATGCTTGGGGCCGGAATCTACCAGTTAGGTCAGCAGGGCATTAACCGTCTGTATTAATTGGCAATAAATTAAATTGGCCTTCCCCAAATTGAATCTGTTTTGCCCGTGATGGTAACTGGTGAGTGATTTCCTTGTCCTTATCTCGACCCACAAGGTTTTAATGGTGTTTTCTCCCCTGTCCTGCCGAGGGGAATGAGGGAGCAGCTGGGTCAGCTAGCCAGGGTCAGCCCACCACACCAGGGTGAGTGTCCTGAGGAGCTGGCATGGTTTGTGAGGAAGGAGGGGTCCTTTTGATACATCTCTGTGATCATAACTTGTGGGAGAAGAGGGGTAAACGGTCACCCTGAGGGTGCTGATGCTTTCAGTCCTGAAAGGCCTCAGTAACCTAAGCGACATGGCACCGTGGCGTTGAAATGAAGCGTGCAATAGCAGCTTCCCACCCTCGCTGCTTGGTTGTCTTGCTGATGCTTCAGACTAAAGGTTGGAAAAAAGTTGATGAAGTTACTTCTCAGAGTGTGTGCATGAAGAATGAATTTCCAGGAATGGAGGGACTTTCTTCATGACATTTGACTGTTAGTATGTTATTTTCAGTGTGACTTTGAATTTTGACCAGATGTTTGGTTCTTTCCCTAAATGTAAAGGCTTGAAATTTCTTGGTTAACGCTTACCCCTTGTTCTGCATCTTTTGTGTTTAGCATTGAATTACAGTGAGACGTCGTTGTAATGGGGATGGGAGGAAGGGAGCGTTAAGAAGGTATTCAATGGATTTGTGCTTAGATCTACATGTAAAAACTTGTGTGAATATTAATCTAAAGGAGATAGAAAGACTTTGAGGTGTTTCTTCATTGCACATTGAAGAACGGGGCAGGAAAAAGGGACAAATATTTACTGGTAGCCCCCACTAATTTTTATTGCAGCAAAGCAAGATGAGTTCTAAACCTAAGTAAAACCTCCAAATCCACCCCCTGCCTCAGATTTCCATTTTAGCGTTGCCCGTCCATCTCCATGGATGTTGGGGAAGTGAAGTGCCTTGTTTTGCTGCTGCGTCTATTCCGAACTTACTGGCAGCAGCTGTACTACGACAGGTTGCTATGCTACATGTGCACTTAAGTTTATGCATGGCTATTTTTAAGCTGTCACAAGGTAAGGCGTGCTTTTGCTTAAGATGTCTTGCAGCAGTACACACCAAGAATTATTTATGTTCCTAGAAGAAAGGAGTTCTAGTTTTATTTTGAGTCTTCATGCACCTCCAGCAAATTGCTGTCTTTACTGCTAAAAATGGTGGGGAGAAAAAGTGTGGTTTCTCTCAGAATCTGTGACTTCAGTAATTTTTAGTTGTATCCGAGCAAAATAGTATCAGCTTTTTGCTGGTGGCTTTTTTTTTTTTTTAGAGACTAGATATGCATAATTGATGTGGGTTAATTTAATCTAGTAATACAATGTTTATGCAAAGTCCCATTGTCTCTGGGATGGGCTACATACTTAGGTCATGAATAATATTTAGTGCAGCAAGTTCTTTTAATAATAATTTTTGTAAGCAGATGGTGGAATTTTTGTTCTGGTAAAAATAGACATCTGACTGTAGCTTTTATTTCTGTGATGCAGAATCTGATTTTTTTTTCTTTATATTTTTTTTTAAAAATTTTTAAGAAGAGTTACCAAACATAAGATGGCTGTTCTAACCTTGTTTTTTGTTCATTGCTATACTGTAGAGCATAGATTTTTAGGGGAATGGTAATGTGGTACTGTTTGTAATTGTAACGGCTTTTATGGCTAAACTTTTAACTTTTTAAAGTTGCAGAGATACTTGACTAATCCCATGTTAACCTAATAATAATTAGCTGTACTGAAAAGCGTGACCTATATTAGTGTAGATCAAACCAAGTACGTTTTAAATGCTTGTTAATGTGCTGCTGGTGCTGTGTTTAGCCAAAAGCAAGAGGTTTGTACCAAAATTCTTTGTTGTTGAACATTGTAGTTCTGAGTCTTACACTTCCTTTTAACTTGTTATAGGTGTGTATTTGCCTTTGTTATGGGAACAGAGTTTTTGTTGGAAAAGTCCTATTGCTCTGGGCTACACAAGGGGCCATTTCTCTGCTCTGGTTGCCATGGAGAACGATGGTTATGGCAATCGAGGTGCTGGTGCTAACTTGAACACTGATGATGATGTTACTGTTACTTTTCTACCGTTGGTGGATAGCGAGAGGAAATTATTGCACATTCACTTCCTTTCTGCTCAAGAGGTAAGAACTAGCTGGTAGCTTTTGTCACAGCTGCTCTTTAAGCTGGGACCTCAGCAATCTCTGTAGCCCCACGTGTTTTTGCAGCTCAGAGAATTACAGGGAGTACGCTGTCCTGGTTAATCCATACTGTTCCCTTTCCCATCATTTGAGGTGATTCTGAAACACATTTTCCCACAGATTTGATGCTTATTTATAGCTTTGTAAATTGAATGTAACTTCACTGTGCATGTGAATACAAGTGTACCTTGAAAAGGACCCAGAAATAAGGATTCTGACGCTAACTGAGACTGAAATAGGCCTTTTTTTGAAGGATGCAACGTAAATATTGGCCAGTACTTGCAGGGTGCTCTACCTCTTTTTCTAATCAAACTCAACTAGTTTCCTCTTCAATAACTATGATAAAGACAGGGAACCACTTCAGTAAAGCGTGTTCCTGGGGGAAGGGAGGGAGGGTTGGAAAACTTGAAGTAATTGCAAAAAGCGGGCATCCTTTAGATAAAGGAGAAAAAATATGGGCTAAGTTTAGAGAGGGGTATTTTTTTCAGCAAGCCACATTTGTTATGTCTTACAAGAGGAAATGTTTCATGTCAAGAACTGCTAGACTCCTAAAAAGTGCTTTGTAAAACCTCAAGGCCCTTTTAGGACTTATCCTCCTTATATATGGTACCTACCATAAATAATTAGTTGCTTACAAATAATTGAAATAGAGGAAGGCTATATTGGAAATACACCTCTGAAAAATCTAGAAGGGCAGAACAGCTGGCGAATATTTCCAGAGCCTTCAAATTTGGGTTGAAAACGCAGCGCGCACTGGTGTGGCTTTGGGAGGCTCCAGCTCCCTCAGCTTTGAAAAGGAATTGCCTCGCTCCCCGAGCCTGGGTGTTTCAGAAAATCACGGGTGGCTTGCTTAAAGTTTGCTGGTAATGTTTCAGTCCTCGTTCTCAATGGGTTTTCTCTTTTCCCCCAAAGATAGGTAACGAGGAGCAGCAAGAAAAGCTGCTTCGGGAATGGCTGGACTGCTGTGTGACAGAAGGAGGGGTTCTTGTGGCGATGCAGAAAAGCTCTCGTCGGCGCAATCATCCGCTGGTCACCCAGATGGTAGAGAAGTGGCTCGATCGCTACCGACAGATCCGCCCTTGTACGTCCCTTTCCGATGGCGAGGAAGATGAGGATGATGATGATGAATGAAGGAATTGAAAATAAAATTACCAGCGCAGAGCGTCTGACCCAGAGTTAGTGTCGTGCTCTAGGAGTTCATTGTGGAACGACCCGATTTTAGGGGAAACGTGCTGTAAAGAATTTTTCTAACCAGCATGGATAGAGTCTAGAAGCTCATCTGCTGTGTGAAGAGAGCGAAATGGGCTGGACTACCGTTTGTATAAAAACAAAAAGAAACAAAAAACAGCTAATTTTATTATCAAGACAGAAAAAAAAAAGTTTTTCTTTCTGATTGTAAATCTGTCTATAAATGTACCGCATGTGGTTGTGTTACGAGGTTGTGTAATAGGAAAAGTATACCAGCATCTTAATTATTGCGAAGAAATTTTTCAAATAAGGGCACTTATGAAAGCACATGTTAGATGGATATCTCTTCCCTCCAAGATTCTTTTACAGTAGAACTTGGTATTCTACATCACCTTTTCGATACTCTGACACATTTCCGTGAAAGGCCCTTTTATGTGAAATCTCACTAGTGCCCAGGTCAGATGGTGAGGTTTTTTTGTTTGCACAAAATACCCACAGCAAGTCATAAGCAAAAATACATTCATTATTTTACTAATATCTTAGTTACTGCTGTGCCCGTATAATAAAATCTAAACTCTACGGAACAAACTGGAAGAGAAGCTAAATTTTTCATTGAGTGAAATGATTTGTTTCCTGAAAAAGTTTTTGGTTATTTTTTTTCTTCTAATAGTTAATAGATTCCTTTCAGTATATGTAAGAATATTTATTCAGAGAAGTGACCTAAAATATAGGGATTTTTATTCCAGTGAGCATATATTAAGCAAAATTGTGTGAAATTTGAGAATTCAGACATGATTGAGAAGTTCATATTGTCAGAACTCCGTCTTGCTGTGATACAAACTATGTATTATTTTATCATTTATTCTTTCACCAACTTAAACATTGCTGCAAATGAAAAAACTCCTTTTTAAAGGGTGACTCCTCAATCATTAAATCTAGTGAGAATACACTTGGCAGTTCTAATTAAAAAGAAGAATCTATGCTAAAGGGTTTTTTTTTTTTTTTTAAAAAAAGCACTGTGTTATATATTTCTCAGTATGTAAACCTGGGAATTTCTTGCATGTTGATTGATGTGGCCATACTTAAACTCATGTAAGTTCCTAAGATTGTAAGTTCAGAGTATATTCTCCAGTAGAAATTTTATTATATTTGATAACTTTAGCCATGTAACCTGTAATGGATAAAGTTTATCTAAAAATCTCACTTAAACACTAAAGGTTAATGCCAGTTTTTACATATACAGTGCAATTCAGGTTGTCTTGAAAAGCACTTTTGATGGTGTGGTGGTTGAATACGCAATTTTGCAGTAGATGAAATTGTTTTAATTAGAATTTGGAAAGAAGCCCCATAGCACATATTTTTATGTAGTTCAGAGCTATGGAAACCCTGAGGAACTTGCTGCTTTTTCTTCCAAATGCTGCTTAGATGGTGTTGAAACGTGCACAACTCCTACATAAACTTGGTGACGACACCAGAAGTATAGAAATAATGAAGTACTGTATTAACTTAGCAGTTTCCCCATCACAGATTCCATTGAGGTTTCTGAGGAAATGTCTTCACCTTTTTTTGGCCATTAGATCTCCTCTGATTGGTGCATGCGCAAATCTTCAGGTAAAGGCTGCATGCTTATCTGCACCGTACGTGTGATTTACCTGAACTACACAGCCAGTCCCAGATACTAAAGAGGTTCTTCACAGGCATTTGGTCCTGTTTCAAGTTTGCTTTTTAAATTTTTTTTTTATTTTTTTTTTTTGCTCCTTTTTCTTACCTTGCAGTGAAATCCTTTTATACCTTGTCTAGCTGAGGATGCGAAGCTTTTCTGTCAGGGGAAACAGAACACAGAGTAAGCTGGGATGAGAATTTCCCCGGTCGGAGCTGGCCTGCACCGCGTGCTCAGTGGCATCGTTACCTGTCGCGGTGTCACCCGGCACGCTCTGGAGGTGCTTCTAGTCCAGGACTTGGTATGCCAGCATCAGGAGGTTTTTGTTCCACGAATAGATCGCTGTAAATTCAGATCCTAGCTTACCCAGGCCTGGCTTCCCCGTGCAGACCACCGTTTGAGTGGACAGAAGGATAAGCTCCTGCCATCAGTAGGCTACTTCGAGGGGTGTGCAAAAATGCTGTGCAGAATTTTAACACCCCCCCCACCCCCCCCACCCCGCACTTTCCCCGCAGTTCTGTTCTGTTTCAGGAAGTCATGCTTCCTTGTGACATGGGGAGAATAACCAATGTGAAAGTGTACCTTGAGCCAAATTGGACGAGCACGCCTTCCCTTCCCGCCCGTCGCTGTTCGTGGGCAGCCTGCCTTGTGGCCTGACGCTCCCCATCCCCAGCCAGCCCCTCACCAGAGCGAGTTCAAGTTCACCCCGCAGTCAGTTCAGCTGTTTTTTTCAAAAGCATGCAGCGTGCTCCACGGTATTTACCTGGCTCTGGTGTGAGAGGACAGTCCTGGTACTTCAGAGCTCTCGGCTTTTTTTGATCGTTATTGTTTTGTTCTGATGTGCTGTAAAATGGTATGTTCAGGTTAACACGCTTCACAGGTCATTTCGGAACTGGTGAAGTATCTTTTTCAGAATCAAAGTAATCCAAACCTCATGTACCTGTAGATTAAAGAGCTGCAAACCCCTGCTTTGTGCTAGCACAGTAGTCAGTGTATGTTCATGGGTACTCTCCTTCAATTACAGACTTGAAAGTTTACAAATACTGAGATTAATTTGCAAATGCTACCTTGCAGCTTGTCGGCAAGTTTTAGCCAAGTATATATATGAGATTGGGTTTCTCAATGTTATTTTTCCTCATATTATTGCTCGCAGCAGCACACGCTTTCCTAGCACAGAACTTGGCTTTTCATTGCTACCTCCTTTACATCTGGTCGTTTTTTCTGGTTTTATTTATGAATTCCTCAGTGAAAAATCCCTGTATTTCTTTTGTTTTTAATATATTAAAATTTAGTAATTCTGGATTCTTCCAAAGTTCTGCTGCATGGCTTATGGCAAATATTACTAGATTGTGTTTACTCCATTAACGGAATTGGTTTGTGCACATTTAAAGACTCTTATTTAATGGCCACTTCTTTTTTTTTTTTCCCCCTTTTGTTCAGTAACTTCCCTTACCACTTTTTTTTTTAGGTTTTATTCAGTCTGTCACCTTCAAGCTGCTTTATTTTTTTTAAGCTACTCTGACATCCATCATTGATGGAGAGCCTCCCTGCCCGCCTTCCCCAAGTCTGACTACAGCAGTATGGCTCTGTCAGCACAGCAATGGCACAAATCTTCAGCAGCAACTGTTTCCCTCCTGTTTTTTTGCCCAGTAATTTCCCAGTTGCACGTTGTGGCGTGTTCCTGGTGTATCTTAGTGGCGAGGATACTCTTCCCCTCCTGCTTCCATGGAGCTTCTCTTTGTGCTTGAAACCCCACAGCAAAAAAGCCACTGTCTGTTACCAGAACATGTTCTTTAGGCTGTAACCCCCGGGATTTCTTTAATTTCTACTCTTTGAGCTTGCAGCACTTCAGGAGAAGCTGTCAGCCCGTGTTTGCATCTGTCCTCAGTTTTGGTTGAGAGGGAGGTTGGGTGTTGGATGAAAAATTGAGCATTTGCCGTGCTGAGGGGTCTGAGCAAAGCCTCGCGCTGTCCTGGTGTGGAGTCTGCTGCTGGCAGCAGATGCCTGAGATCCTGCGACGCAGGGAAGTGCTTGCACCCACCTGGGATGCAACTGCTTATTTAAAACCAAACGAAAGTACCACAGCTAGTTTATTTTTAAAACAAACCCTTACAGCGATTAACTGTTTCTCTCTTGGTTTTCACTGTCATTTCAGTGTTTCCCAAACACCTGCTCTGTAACCAACCGGTTTTATCCTCCTGGTTTCTCGTTGTCACAAATAATCACTGGTGTGCTGTGTTGGTCACTGACAGTGCTCACTCCCCGATGAAAGGTGATCTCTTTTTTTTAATGTGTTTGAAGCTGGTAACTAGTTTTCAGTTTAATTTAAAGCAAACAAAATACAGAGTTCTGTAACCTGGACGTTTTTTTGGTTTCAACTTTTGTAGTCCCTTTCCAGACCAAGCTCTTTGCCCCATCTAAGGCTGTGTCTGCTGGCACTTGACAACATGAAAGGGTGGAAATGAAAGAACAGGACTCTCGTCTAGCAAGGCTTTAAGCTGCTCCTGCCTCTTGGGCGTGTTTCCAGCCTCATTTCCGAGCGGTTTGTTAATGCTGCATCTCGAGTATGTACAAAAAACATTGGTTGAGGTGTACCTGCCTTCGTAGGTAATGGAAACCACAGTGATTTTTTTTTTTTTCCACTTAAGCTGCATATAATGTCCCACTTGATTTTTAAATATTCACAAATTATAAGCGAGTTTACAGCTTCTGGATAGCACCACCTGAAAGTCCGCGTAGGAAACTAAACTCAGGAAGCCTTTCCCCAGCAGCGCGATTTTAACACTGACCTGCACGCAGCGAGCTTGAACCGAGTTTCTGCAGCGTTTCTCAAACTGTAAAGGTCCTTCTGCCGCTGGAGACGTGAGCCGGTCCCAGCTGCTGCTCGAGGGCCGGAGGTGCCGCAGTCCGACGAGGAAAACTCACCTGCTCTGTGCTGCCAGGTCGTACTCGCTTCTGCAGGAGGGCACAGTGTGCTCAGAGTTAGGTTCTGTACCTCACGGTGCCTTCTCAATGTCTTCAGCTTAGAGCAGTAGTCAGACTGCAGCGAGAGCTCTTACCTTTCAGAAATTATAGAAATTTTATCACTTTTTATTGAAAACTGCACTGAACGCTAAATGTCCACCTTTACAATAAACAAATACAATAACGGTAACACACTAAAACAAAACATACTTCTGATAGCCATTGGTTTTTTTTTTTTTTTTCTGTTTGGGACATATTAAGATTTTTTTTTGTCACAGAAACAGGAATGTACCCATACAAAGGCTCAAAATAGGCCATCTTTTTAAAAACAAAAAGGCGATGATTCACAAAAGACTATGAATATAACATGTAACTAGTTGATACAAATCTAATAGGATTTGTTAAAATCAGTCACATCTAATAACACATTTTGAAGTGTTCTTGTATAAAATATCACGTGAAGAAAAGAAGACTTTTATCAATGTCTAAAAAAGTGGGTTTTGTTCATAGACAGTCTGACAAGTTACCATAAAAAGTGTTTCCTGAGACATAAGGAAATGCAACATTATTCTTGAACCCTTTCCAGCTCAAGACTTTTTCCACTTGATAAAATAGCTGCAGATTTAAAACTGAGAAAATATATTTGAGTACAAATAGTGTGTGAAACTTAATACTTTCTTCTTTTTTTTTTTTCTTTTTTTTTTTTTTTTTTTTTTCTTGCATCATTGCAGGGCATAGGTGAATGCACAGCTACTTTATTCAGTGTATGGGGCAGAGAAGAGACTGGCAGTTTGTTTTTTCCTCAGCCTGGGAGGGCAGCGGCCGTTGCCAGGAGCCCTTTCTGCCCTCCCCATCCCACGGATCCCGGCTGGAATGGCTAGAACTTAAACCTGGCAGGAGAACTTCTGTTACACTGGCCCTGTGAGACTGCAAAAAGGATTATTATTATGTTTTTTTTTTTTTTTCCACTTCTAAGCCAGTACTGATGCCTCCCGTTAGAAGAGGTAACCACATACAAGAGTAAGGAAAGGGCTGAAGCCACGTAATGGTTTCCTCTTACATTTCTACATTAACTCTGTAAGGATTGCTTAATGCAATGGTTTGAAAACAGGTGCAGCAGCCCTGTCCTTCCCAAGGAATTGAGGGAAAAAAAATCTATTTTTATTCATGTGATTGATGCACAGATGAAGGAAACTTAACACACAATAACAGAAGTTGATCATTAATGTATCACATCCTAGTTTTCAGCGCTTCAGTAAGCAGGTGACTTCTTCAGGGCTTCTCCCCGGTCTTGACTGCTATCACTTGGTCGTTAACACTGGAACATCAATGATGCATCTGTCCAAAATCAACATTACAAATTTCGTATCAAATTCTTTTTTAGTTCATGTATAACTTCTTTTCCAATGTCTCTTGGTCCCAAGTTTATTGAATGATTTTTTTAAATTATCTGCTATTGCTCGTTGGGATGTTCCCTGTTGTCCCCGTGTTTTGTGGGCTGGTTAGGAGATGGAGCTTGGGAAGGATGTGCCACTGTGGGAAGATTGTGAGTAACAGGGATGCCTCCGGGAATGATGCCCTCCATCGCTGCCGGTATTCCTCCCGGTGCCACACTGACCATCCCAGGTGGATACCTGGGAGAGGGGACAGAGAGAGGCAGGTTTGTCACCTCGGAGCTCGCCACAGGCACTGCCAACCACCCAACCACCCTCACAGAGGCTACGGAGAAAGCCAGCAGCAAAGAGTCCACTTCTCTGCTTGAGCTACGTTTTGGGTTTTTTTAAGTCACAAAGGATAGCTCAACACTGAACATTAAACCAAAGCTGCTCTGTCTTGGCTGAGCTTCCTCCACTATGCTACCAGGGCTGCGTCGTGGTCTTGTACCTTCTAACATGTTGTTGAACCATAAGGAAACCTTTCCCTTTTGAAAAATTGGGTAAGGAATCATCTTGTACGCTCTCTGAAACGCCAAACACTAGCACGCTGCCTTAACCATCCCTTTGAACCTCTCCTCCTGATTTGTAAGTTTTCCATCTTCCTGGTGTAACCAGAGAGCACAACTGAACAAGGGGGTTGGATCTAGTCCCTCCTCCTTTCTAAGAGCAGGGTGAGTTACACATATTGAAGAAACAACAGCAAGTTTGAGAAAGGAGAAGAAACACAAATTTCTTGAGCCGTCCAAGCTCAAGATGTGGGGGCAGCGAGGCCAAAACCCTCTGGAGGTCTGTGGGAGAGGAGGGGCCTGAGGGCCCCAACACCACAGGCCTGAGGGGAAGGCGGAGGGGGAAGGTGGGAGGGGAAGGGGGGTTTTACCCTCCCGGGAAGGCAGTGAGCCGGCCCCAGCTTATGGGGCCACGGCTCCTGAGGAGCTCGGCGAGGCTGAAGCAGCCAGCAGAGGTTAAGCCAGGAAGCCAGGGCTTGTCCTCAGGGTCTGGCATTGCCCACGGCCTCCTAAACAGGCGGGAGCAGGACCCAGGGTGCTGCATTCACCAGGTTCGGCTGTTTCACCCTCCACCTACACCCGTGGAAGTGGAATATTGCTGCCTGTGACCCGCAGGCAGTTGTGAGCGTTCAGGGCCACAGCACAGGCATTGCTGGGGGCCTTCCCCTCTCAAGGGCTCTGCTGCCAGATGCACTCCTGCCTGCCCCTGCCCTGTAACACAACCTGAAGCACCCCGAAGGCTTTTTTTTTTTTTTGTACTTCAGAGTATTTTCGGCAGTGGTGATATGCTGAAGGCTGCCTGTGCTCAGGCTAAGTCCTCAAGCCTAATGTCAGCGTGCTTTGAGCCGTCCAAAGTGGAGCAATACATAACCCCAATCTCCGGGATTTAGGTGGAAATTAGGCCACCTGACTATGGACCTATATTTGGAGTTTTCACCCTGGCTCATTAACCCGTGAGCTGGGCCAGGCTCACAGCAGCCAGCGCACGGACAGAGGGGCAGAGCAAATCCTCAAAGTTCTCTCCTGCTTGTTTACAGGTCTGAGGGGGGGTCCTGCCACTTAGGGAGGTGCTGTACGAGTGACTCCCAGCCCACCAGAACGGAGGTTTAATAAACGGGAGGCTTTACAAACCCCTGGTTAAATCAAGCAGCACCAGTCATGCCAGCGACAGGGCTACTGGTCCCCAAGGAGGGGTATTTCAGAGTCGCCAGCTGAGCTGATGAAGCTGCTGTTCCTTGGGTTTTCGCCCTCACTTTGCAGCTAGAACCCAGACCCCTACCCCTGCAGGGAACCCGCGGTGGGTTGGGGTGCTCCTGTTCTCTGTCTTACCTGTACGTGGCACCATTGAGCTCTGGATGAATTGCTTGCTGATCTATTACTGACCATGGAGCTGTTGTGACAAAGAATTCCTTGTTCACGCAGTTTCTTAGGCTTTCCGGGATGCGCCCTGGAGTTGGTAATGAAGATAAGTCTGTGTCAGGTGGGTCCGAGATTTATCACCAATAAGCTACAATTTTTTTATTTCACTATATTTGTTAGTGTAAAGGATGGGGAGAAAAAATACCCCGTATCCCTTGTCTCAGAGGATGTTTGGGCTGTCCTGAGGTGCAGGGTTGGAGACCAATTCCGTCCCCTCAGCCCCACCTCTCTGCTTTCAGGAATGCTGTTCCCTTGAGCCCGCTGCTCCCAAAGCAGGGGCTAGCCAGACGTGACAGAGGGCAATTTTTAGTGCAAGAGAACCACTCCTTTGCTGGAGACTGTGACCACCACCACGAAACAAGCTCAGTTCCAGAGAAGGGCAACGAAGCTGGTGCAGGGTCTGGAGCACAGGTCTGATGGGGAGCGGCTGAGGGAACTGGGGGGGTTTAGTCTGGAGAAGAGGAGGCTGAGGGGAGACCTCATCGCCCTCTACAACTCCCTGAAAGGAGGGTGCAGAGAGGGGGGATGAGTCTCTTGAGCCAAGGAACAAGTGATAGGACAAGAGGGAATGGCCTCAAGCTGCACCAGGGCAGGGTCAGACTGGCTCTTAGGAAGTATTTCTTTGCAGAAGGGGTTGTTGGGCGTTGGAATGGGCTGCCCAGGGCAGGGGGGGAGTCCCCATCCCTGGAGGGGTTGAAGAGTCGGGTTGACCCAGCGCTGAGGGATCTGGTGGAGTTGAGAATGGTCAGTGTGAGGTTCATGGTTGGACTGGAGGATCTTCAAGGTCTTTTTCAACCTCGATGATTCTGGGATTCTGTGAGAGTTGGACACAGGTGCCTTCACTGCTTAGGAATGTGGTTTTGGCATGTAGTTGGCTATGGATGCATCATCTTTCGGGTTAGGACCATTAAAAGCGGCAGCAATTATTGTTTTGCTGTCCTTTTCTTCCCAGTCACAGACACTAGTCTTTGCCATGCTGCTGATTTACAAAAAACCCAACAAATCCACAAAAAACCCTACACCCAAAGCTCTCACCCAACCACAAACATGCCCAACTGACATAAAAGTAAAGTTTGGTTTCTCAGCTCTTTTGCTGGGAAGAAAATGAGGGTTGGCCCCTCCTTTCCCAGGCTCCTGCTGAGACACGGGCAGGGTGAAGCCCTGTCTCTACCCCTCCTGACCCACATTCCAGCCGCACCCGTGAGCCGAGCCCGGCTTCTCGGCGGTGCTGGGTACCTGTGATCGCGCGGCGTATTTCAGTAGCAGCAGCTTCTCTCATCTCTAGCGACGCCTGCTCGCTGTACCAAGCGGTGTGTGGAGTACAGATTAAATTAGGAGCATCTTTCAACGGGCCTTGAGCAAAACTGGGAGCAGGGAGAAAAAAAAAAGGGAAGATTAATCAATGTTTAAAAAGAGAATAAAGTATGTTATGAGCGGCAAAAGGCTCGTGGCCTGCCCTCTGCATATGCAAGCCTCAGTTCCCAGTGCCCCGCCTGTGGCACTGGGGCTGGAAAGAGCCCAACAGCGTCCTGCCAGCCCGAAACAGCCACGGAAATGTTGGGGAGGAAGCACGGCTCCAGTGCAGGGCACAGACTGAAAATGCCCCCAGAAAAGAGCCAACAGGGCTGAAAAAGCAACCTACAAGGTGGTTGTTCATAATGTTCCCACAGGAATTGGGTTGACCCAGCGCTGAGGGATCTGGTGGAGTTGAGAACGGTCAGTGTGAGGTTCATGGTTGGACTGGAGGATCTTCAAGGGCTTTTCCAACCGAGATGATTCTGTGATTCTGTGAATAAATGCCTGGGGGTGTCCCTGCAGCAGTGTGGGGATGTGGGGACAGGCTGCAGGTCACCCAGCCCAGGGTGGGGAGGGGGTGAACATCGGGGTAACCCCTTTGTAGGACCACAATTTCAATTTTTTTTCTGAAAACACAAGCAAACTACTGGTATTACCCCTGTCCCCAGTCTGCAGTGAGAGAAGATGCACTCCCACTTATAACCAACCCCTTCCCAGCTAGCAGCAGCCTGCGGGCAAAAATGCCCAGCGCTCAATGCAGTAAATTTATTCTCATGGACATTTTTATTTTTAAAACACAGGCCCATTTCTTGTTCTAGGCCCCCCGTGTCCCTCTGAACACCTGTAAGCCCGCTGCCAGCCCACGCCTGAGGGATGCAGCGAGGTGCTGTGGCCTTTTCTCAGCCCAGCAGGACTGTCCCCCAGCGCTGGCGTCATGTGACAAGAGACATGGGTGTCGTGTACCCCCCGCTACAGCCGGCAACCCACGAAACGGCCCCGCGAGCCAGAGCTTTACCTAAACGGTTCGGACTCGTGCACGTCAAGCGCAGCCCCTCGTATCCGTCCCTCCTTCAGGGCTTGAGTTAAGGCCTTCTCGTCCACCAGCCCCCCGCGCGCCGTGTTCACCAGGAACGCTCCCTGCCTCATCTGCCAGTGTCCAGGGGGAGAGAGAGGAGAGTGAGCTTGGTGCCGTGACCCTGTCCTCCCCCCGCCCCGATGCAGCAGCGGGTGCCCCGGGGTGCCTCCAGCCGGGACTGCACCCCGCTTTTCATGCTGAGCAGCTGTGCTCCTGCCCCAGAGCACTCCCCAGCCCCATGCATGTGGGTTTTCTACAGGAAGTCCAGCTGTGGCTGGTCTCAGCAAACAAAACATGCTCCCACCTTGCCTCCACACCACACCGTGGGGAGTGTTTTTCAGTTTTGGGCCCCTCACTCCAAAAAGGCCACTGAATGACTCGAGCGTGTCCAGAGAAGGGCAACGAAGCTGGTGCAGGGTCTGGAGCACAGGTCTGATGGGGAGCGGCTGAGGGAACTGGGGGGGTTTAGTCTGGAGAAGAGGAGGCTGAGGGGAGACCTCATGGCCCTCTACAACTCCCTGAAAGGAGGGTGCAGAGAGGGGGGATGAGTCTCTTGAGCCAAGGAACAAGTGATAGGACAAGAGGGAATGGCCTCAAGCTGCACCAGGGCAGGGTCAGACTGGCTCTTAGGAAGTATTTCTTTGCAGAAGGGGTTGTCAGGCCTTGGAATGGGCTGCCCAGGGCAGGGCGGGAGTCCCCATCCCTGGAGGGGTTGAAGAGTCAGGTTGACCCAGCGCTGAGGGATCTGGTGGAGTTGGGAACGGTCAGTGTGAGGTTCATGGTTGGACTGGATGATCTTCAAGGGCTTTTCCAACCTGGATGATTCTGGGATTTATAAACTAGGGCAAGTAGGAGACCATTTACAGTTACAGATCCCTGTCGGGCTTCATCACACATGAGAGAGACGGGCTGTTGGGTGGCAACCAGCTAATTTGAAGGTTGCCCGTAGGCAGTACGGCACTTGCTTGCTGTGGCCCTGACCACAGAGGGACCCATGGCCAGCATGGACGCACGCTCGGGGTTTGCCTGGTGAAGAGCAGAGAGCTCCCCTCGGTCGTGCACGCGAGGTGAATTACCTGCTTAATCGTGAAGTCGTTGATAAGGTGGTGGTTATGTTCGTTAAGGTTACAGTGCAACGAGACACAGTCACTCTGATAGAGCAGGTCCTGGAGCGTGTAGACCCGCTGGACCCCCAGGGACCTCTCTATCCCATCCTGCAGGTACGGGTCATAAAATATCACATTGAAGCCGAAGGCCTTGGCTCGAACTGTGACCGCCTGTGCAGTGCGACCTGCGTGTGAAGGAAAGAGAGGGGGTAATTAGTTACTGATTCCCACCTCCCTGGCTCCATGCAGCTGAGTTGCCCCATATCCTGACCCCCCCAGCCTGGCCCAGGGACTGCTGTGGGGGTCCCCAGAACCTCCTGGGCTTCCAGAACAGCCCACAAAGGGACGTTGGTTGGAAGGCAAACCTGGGCCATCTTGGTTTGGCTCTAGCAAACATTGAGATGCTTGTGTTAAAATTTAAAAAAAAAAAACCAACAAAATGAAGAGTGAGGCCACCAGGCACCTGCCAGCTCAGGGCCATTGGAATGTGCTAGACCATCCATGGCCACTCAGATCTGCCAGGGGAGGCCCACGGTGTGGCTCAGCCCCACCCATGTGCAGCTCTGGACGTTGCAGAGAAACAATCCACTGCGGTGCCGCATCTACCAAGAAAAACCGAAATAGGAAAGGAGAAAGCGCCGTCGTTTTTAGGCCAGTTGTTTGTGATAGGTTTGTCAGCCTCTTGCTGAACGGCCGGTTAATGGGGCATGACGATGACAACTGCCGTGGCTTGGAAGCAAAGGGCTACTACAGCCTCTGGGCCGGAGAAGGACGACTGTGGTGTTGCTGGAGACACCCCTGCCTGTCCTTTTTGCACTAATTAACTCAGGGCTCTGCAAGACAACAGCACGAAGCAAGTGGGGAAAACGGCTACTGCACAGAAAGCAAGTGGAAATAGTGCTGCAGCATTTGGGGTTTGGCTCTTGGTCGGTGCTGCCCCAAATGGCAGCTGCCCTCCAGCTGTGTGTGGGGAGGGCACAGGCGTGGTAACGCAGCCAGAACTGCTCCCTAAACCAGCACCTCGCCAAAAAACCTCCTCTGCACAAGTTTCTGTCACTTTGCGTGTGTGTGTTTGGCCACCAAGTGCTGGGTGAGCTTCTGCTGCCTGAAGGCACCTCCTGAACCATCGCACGATGGTGGGATTTGCTCCCAAAAGGGAATTCCAAGAGGGCTGTCAGCAGAGGTGCTGAAGCTACCTTGGATGCTGAAACTCTCTGTGAAGAGGTGAACTGAAGACAAACTGTGTTTTACACAGCCCTGCCAAGGCGCAGGGCGGAAGGGCTCTGGAAGAGCTGGGTTGTGTAGCTGTGGCTCAGGGACGGGGTTTTTTGGGATAGGATGGCAGCACTACCAGGTGTGGTCCCTCATGGGGTGCTGCCAGGTTTCACCCGTGCTCCCAGTGGGACTAGATGATCTTCAAGGTCTTTTCCAACCTAGATGATTCTGTGATCCTCCAAGGACTCAGCCAAGGCTCACAAAATCCAGCTCCTTCCCCCCAAAAATCAGTGTAAGATGTTCTCCCTACTTCACACCGATCCACTGTGGTGGTTCTGGTTTTGAAAAATGCTCATTTTACGTCCTTCCCAGGGCAGTGAAGCGGTGCCGAGTCGTCCTCAGAGGCTGAAGAGCGGGCTGGCAGCGCTCCACGCACCGTTCGCAGGCTGCCTGCCCCTGGCCCACGTACCGAAGCCGATGAGGCCGAGCGTCTCCCCCCTGATGCGGGCAGCCCCGGAGGCCACCTCCCGGATCTGCTCCACGCTCTGCACCCGCGTGCCTTCCCGCAGCGCCTGGTACAGCCACGTGTTTCGTCGGTAGAGGTTGAGGACGTGGCAGACGGTGGAGTCGGCCGTCTCCTCCACGGCGGCCGAGGGGATGTTGCAGACGGCGATTCCTGCAGAGGCAACACCACAAAGCAAAACCGTGGCTCAGGGGGGGGAGCAACCACACAGAGGGGCTCCTGGCTTTTTGCCCTCACATCACCCAACCAGCCCATAATTTTTTCTAAGCACCCAGAGGAACATTTTCCAAGGACGTGCATGGTTTAGGTACTGAAATCTCTGCAAAAACCACCGTGACTGGTAATGCTCAGGGGTGCCCTCCACCCTGGTGTCTCTCTGGAGTAAGGACAAGTGCAGATTTCAAGTGCGACAGCTATGCAGGAGTAGCTCCAGCAGCAATAGAAAGACTTAGTCTTTTATAGTTTAATCTACCTTCAAAGCGACTTCAATTGCGCTGGCACAAGTCACTTCTTTTCCGCAATAAGACTGTTCAACCATTAAATTATTTAGGGATGGATAATTTGGTGCAGGATGCTGCACCAGGTTGGCGTGGCTGGGCCAGCTTCCCCCCTTCCACCACGAAGCACCAAACCAGATGGCTCAAAACACCCCATGGTAAGGCTTGGGGTGACCCCCACCCCCACGGCACGTGCACCGTTAGCACAGCCTCCGCCCGCCACAAATACCCACCCACACCCTTGTGGGAGGGACCCATAGCTCCTGCTACAAAATTTGGAGGCTTTCCCAAAATTTGGGAAGCGCAGGGGGCACGGCCGTGCTGGAGCAGCTCTCCCAGCCCAGCGCTGCCGCCGCACACCCGCCTGCCCTGGCACGTGTCTCGAGAACAGACTTTTTGTTCCTTTGCCACAAAAGGTTTATTTTAACCCGCCGTGTCCCCGCTTGGAGCTGCAAATATTAAGTTCACTGAAAATGCCTCCCTGATCGTTGCCCTGTCCAGGGTCTGGCTCGGTAACGTGTAAGGGTGTGCTTAATTTCACATCTATTCAGCAGAGCAGTTAAGCACATGCTTATATCCCGCCAGCTTCAACGCCATTTAAACACACATTTAAAGATGGATGTGTATTTAAGTGCTTTACTGGACTGGGGCCTTTAAGTAGAAACCATGAAAAAGTAGGAGATAAAGACAGAATAAGATATTCAGAAAAATCCCCTTCCACTGTGAGGGGCACTGATTCAAATCTGTTTCCCACCCCCCTGCCAGTATCCCTGCTCCCAGGAGCTGCTTTTCTGTTTTTAAAACTGTTTTCCACCCCGTGGCTGTTTGAAAGACCTGCAGAAACAGGGAGAAAAACTGACTGACCCTACACAGTGAAACCTGCCCCCCCCCTCCCAACCCCTGAAAACACTGTCTGCCTCCTCTCTCTTTCAGGTGACGGGGACACGATGCTCTGGTGCCCACCAGCTCTTTAAGCTGACGCTGTCTCGTTTTACATCCCCCACCCTTTCCACAGAGGGCGATTTTGGGTTTACCTGGGGGATGTGGGCGCCCAGAAACCACGCTGACTGCCTGCCCCGGTCCCTAACGATGCGGGAGGAAGGGTTTCCCAAGAAGACCACACATTTAGGTACCAGGCAACTGCTCCTGGCCAGCTGTAGGCAGAGGCCGTGGCTGCTCACAAGGGAACAAGAAGTTTGGGGGGTGAGGGGGGCCCCGGCAGTGCTCCCCATCAGCCTGCAGCTCCACCGAGGGTCCCCATCACCAACCCTGCCAGCACTTGTCCCTTTTTTGATGGACCACTTGCTTACAGAGCTGGGTGACACCAGGCTGCCTGTCCCACCAGCTTCTTACGCTGTTATTTACTCTTGTGCCCCCAGGAGCAGGAGCTGCTGGTCCCGGGGGTTAAATACCCACGGCGGATGGTTCAACACTGGCGTCTTTTTCTGGGGGGTGTCTTCTAGTGGGTCAAAACTGGTCCCACCAGCCCGGCCAGCAAGGAGCAGGCGGCTGCCAGTGCGTGGCCAGGCACTGTGGTTCGACACTGGTCATTTATTGACTGCACAGTTTAAAAACTACCTTATGGAAAGCAATACCAATTAAACTTTACGCTACATTTGTGGGTAGTCATTACATTTTCTACTCGAAACCACATCATTTGGCCACCCAATTTGCCAAGTATAAAAAGAAGGATTATACTGCAGTATCCCATTACTTTATTCGTTATATTTTTCCTTTCTTGATGTTCAAAGCCTCAGAACATTGCTATAATGGATAATAACAATAAGAGTTAAAAACATGAAGAAACCATTACACTGAGAAGACACTGTTCTCCTCTTGAAAAAAATAATTCACTATATTGAGAATTGCTTTTTTAGGAATGACTATTTGAAACTCTCTTATCGCAATTATCTTTGTAAAATGGCTCACGTGAAATGGCTGTTATTCTTCACTTCCCCAGAGATAACCTTTAATACAAGATATCCTAAACACTATTGTAGGACTGCTTGATAGACTGAATCTTGGGAGCAGATGATCAAAACCAGTTGTAGCTCAGCTGCTAAAATCATGGCTACAATTAAGCTCTCGCAGCTGGGGGTGGGCAACCAAAGGTCTCCGTGACCATCCAAACCAGTATGGAAATTGGGTGGCCCCAGCACCATCTGACAGCCATGTAACACAGCCTGCCCGCAACCCCCAAACCCCGGCGTGCAGAAAAATCTTGTAACTGGACGCAGGGGCTCCTTCCTGGCAACGTGAGCCTCTGTATTTTGGCAGCCCATGTAACAGGTACCCTCAGTAAATGTCTTTTTCAAGTTCCTGAGGCAAAGATGGCAAAGGAGGCAGCAACAAGCAAACGCATAATTCCTGCTCCACCAACCAACACGTCACCCTCCCAGCAGTGCGGGCATGACTCCGAGAACCAGATCAGATCAAGAGACTAATCTGGCTTAATAAAATATAATAAAACACCCTTCCTCCAATTTTTCTAAAACTAGAACAACTCTCCCGTGCCAGAAACAGAACAGCCGTATAAATATCCATCGGTACAAGGGGGCACCTGGAACTAGGGACAGCCTAGGAACGAGGGACTCAGGGCAGTTTTAACACAGCATGAGCCTAAAAGCTGCCTTTTAAAACTGCACCATTTTGTTTACTTCATGGTCAAGTTTTCTTGTCATAATATTCTCTACATGCAAAAAATATAAACTGCACCTAGAATTTTAGGGGCTGAATCACCCCTCTTTGGGAGGTCCTGCCGGCAGCTCTGCTTTGCCAGCACGCTCCCATGGGAAGCTGCAGGTACTTGTGTGGGTTTTAAAGACTCGGAAGGACGTGGAGGGGAATCAGGGTGTGAAGCTCAGACCTACCAAGCTCTCCCGCAGCTTTGATGTCAATGTTGTCGTAGCCACTGCCTATTCGAACAATGACCCGTAAGGCCTTGAACTTCTCTAGATCTTCTCGAGTTAGCGTGATGGTGTGGTACATCATCGCCCCAACAGCTTCGTTTAATACCTGAAACAGAACAGAGGTGTCAGGAGCCACCAGGACACCCGGAGGGGACACCTGCAGCTCCTGAATTGGGAATATTACACAGGAAATTGTAACGTTTTTACCACTAACCTACTGTCTGACCCAGGCACGGTGCAACCCGACACTTCCAGGTGTCACCAAAACCATCAGGGGTGTGGACCCACTGACACGGCAGCCATTCCCTTTGGGAACAGACTGGATGGATACCTGAAAGTTATGATCTGGGAGACAAGGCAGAGGAAAAACCGAGCCAGTTGCTCATCTGGACCCTTTTCTGCTAATCCTTCTGCTTCCAACCAGCAGTAATTCTGCTTTTAAAAATGAATTAGGGTTTATAGCAGTATCTGTTATTTTTGAACGCAACTGTGTGTCACTCGTTACTTCTCAACCTTCTTCTGTCTGTTGGAAGTACAAATACCTGTCACACTGTTCACATTAACCTTTCCCGGATGTTTTCAAGAGTACCTAAAATGACCTGTGTGAGGCTGTACAGTCATGTAAGGCTGTACTTCATCCCCTTCACTGGAGATTCAAACCTTCATTGGTGCTCACCATAAGCTACCTTGGTGCTCTGGAAACCCAAAACCAATTCAAATTCTCCAAGATCGGCTCGTCTGTCATCTGTCAATATATCTCATTAAAAATCTCCATCCTCTTTCTCCCACATTTAATATTTGAAGCACTGCAAAAATCAGCACTGATGCTATTTGTAGTTCTCTTTCCCAGATCCTGGCAGTGATTTCTGATCACTTCAAACCTCATTTGAGTTGTCTAAATGTGCACAAAGAAAACTTTTAAAAGTATTTACAAGTAGCTGAGCTTCCAAGCAGAAACACACACCCACACTACACATATCTGCCTGCCTGCTGCCCAAACCTCACCCGCTCACTGCTGGGGAGAAATGAGCTGCTGGAGGTGCAGCCAGCACCCGAGGAGATCCACCAGCCACAGCACGGGATGGTGACAGCAAAGCCAGAGCAACTGAGCCGCACCTCAGGGAGATGCAAGAGGACTTCAAAAAAATAAGAAATGTTAATAATATGGATGTAAAAAACCTGATGCTAAGAGATAAAGAGATAAGGTGACTAATTTTTTTTTTTTTTTCCCCAAAAGAACATCTGGCTTTTAAAACAGCCTCACTGAATTTTAATCTGCAGGGACTTCTGTCGATGTTAGCTGCTGATTGACTCGAAGTGCAGCTTTGTATACTTTTTGCTCAAGAAGAACTGGAAGAGGAAGGCCAGAGCACACCATCCCCCAGCCCGGCCCGCCCGCGCCCTCATGGCGCACGTTACCTTCTCGTGAATCTCCTGAGTTGATTGTGCGTCACAGAATGCAACCGTTGCCAAGTCCTTCAAAATGGGCATCTCCACTGTACAGTCCCTCCCGTCCAGCAGTGCCACCAAGGGCCGGGGGTGCATGGGGCCGTTCATGATTTGAGGGCGAATACCTGCAAGCAGAAGGAGCGTGGTTTTTACACCGGCAGCAGCGGTACCCGCGCACGGTTCCTGTGTCGGGTGAGGGGCAGCAGCACATGGTTTCAGCTTGTACAACAGATTTTCAGATGGCAATGCAATGCAAAGTTTAGCACAGGGGCAAGCTTTCCCTCTGGGAGTACGGCTGCAGTTTTTCCCCCATACGGAGAGAAACCCAGCGAAACTTGCTCCAGGACAGGGATGGACAACCCCACTTCAGCCACCTGTGACTTTATGGGGCTGTATCTCCCCGCGCCAATCCTCACCGACACAGGCCATGTTTCAATCAAACTGTGTAAGCCAGAGTTGCCCGCCCGTTTCACTGTTTTATTTAGCATCTTAGGAGTGAAACCCAAGCCAGTAGTAATTTTTCCCCTGTCTGCAGGAGGGCCAGGATTTCGTTCCGCAGACGTACGCTGGCACTTGGTCTGTTTTTTTAAGGAATGACTTTACCATTTTGACCACCTCAGAAAGACAAGTCCAAACAGATAATCACTAACAAAAAAGGATTACGGGAAAATCACAGAAGGAACAGGACACTGAAGACCTCTTTAGCATACAGGCATATATTCTGTTTTATTACCAGCTACTAAAAGGCTTCAAAAGGTGGGAACAGTGAAGCTCAGCTTACTTTGTAAACCCAAACCCGCTCCATCCCCACATCCCGCAGGATGCTCTGGGATGTGTGGCTAGAGCCAGCATGAAGGACCTGCACAAACACGATGAAACAGCTGCAGACGTGGCTCGTGCCAGCGCAGGACACGGCTCTTCTCACGCTTACGCACACCTCACCATGGGCTGAAACTATTTGGATTCAGGGGTCTGTTCAGCTGTGCTGCATTTTTCTCATTTTACAACAACATGAGGTGAGGAAAGGAGCGATCACCACCAAGGGCCACAGAAGGCCGATTTTTATATCCTATTTATTGCTCCGCCGGAGATTAACCAGTTCATTTTTGGACAAGTCACTCAGAAATTTCTACACCTCCCTTTACCACTCAATAAAGGCATTTCTTACATCAGGCCAGTACAAAACATCTCAGCTATCTTTTTCAACTACCCAGGTGGATTCTGCAAAAAACACAGGTGGGGGGAGCAGGTGCTCTGGGCACAAAGTGGTGTTTTATTTTTGCTGCTGCACCATGACACAGCCAGGCCTGGAGGGTTTGGGCTCAAACCTTCAAACCCCCACTCAAGCATCCCCAGCAAAGCCCCCCTTCCTCATCAAAATCTCCTTTCCGCTCAAGAACCTTCCAGGACTACCAGCCAACATCTGTCTCACCTTTAGGCACAGCGGTTGCATGATCCTTTTATTGAGGGGCTAACAGGCACAGCAAATGCCTTCACTCCATCTGGATGAGCGTGTTTTCCCCTGCCAGGTATCACCACTTGCTCACAGTGAAACTGCTGATGCTGGTGAGCTGGACAAGCACAGGGCTTGGCTGAGGGAACTCTGTGGAGTTGGTTTTGGGTATTTTGGGGGGGGTTCAAACATCTCACAGGGAGTATTAAAGAACAAATGCTACTGTCTGTGGCATGTTGGAGTAAGTCGGACCAAAGGGAAGAGCGGGAGGCTCCTTCGCTGGCCCTCACGTGCAGGGCTGGGTACTGCTCCAGCCCTCTGGACTGCGGTCAACACCAGGAATTGTGTCACTGCAGCCCCACGCGCCAGAAAAATGACAACAAGGGAAAGAAACTAATGAGAAGAGCAACGCAGTTTCCTTTTTTTTTTTTTAAGGGAAAATTAAACGTGCCTTTTTGTCCAGATTGCCATCACGTAAAGTATTAGCAAGATCTCCACCAGCTGATGCGTATGTGACAGACGTGGGTGCCACGGGCCAAAGCGATGCCTCCCAGATGACGCTGGCACCAAGAGCATCGCCCCAGGGAGGGATCTACACTACTGCGTATGAAACGCGGGAAAACACGTAGTTCCATTTATTTTACATGGGAAAAAATAACGCTGTGGAAACAGGAGGGTTTAATGGAGGGGGTTTAGTGGCGCTCTGTTCCTGTTTTATTGAATCTGCTTTAAGAAGAGCCAACCAACCCAGCAGACCTGACTGAAGATTTTCAGCATTACATGTGAACATTTTTGGAATAGGTTCTTCTCTCCATCTTTCCTACCGAGATCATCCATTAGCATGTACTGGAAGTAATACATTATGTTTGCATGCATTTCACCCAGATGGAGTGCAACTGTGTGAGTACGCAGGGTAGAGTGCCGAGACGATCTGGATAACCGAAAGAAGCTTGCCATAAGCAGATAAGCAAGAATAAAAACATGTACAAATCTCAGAGCGCTTACACAATCCTTATGGGAAGCACTATACCTCAGCTAGATTATTTTCTCAGGTTAACGGGCCAGTGAATAACACTGACTTAAACACTTACTAACATGTATGATCTCCAAGGCTTAGAACATCACCTATCAGCCTCACACCACAACTGTAAATACAAAGGAATCTGATGCAGGGGTCAAGGTGGCCGTGGTGGTCCCAGCCACCATCCCCATCCCCACACCGTGCAGCCATATGCCTCTGTCTGGGCAAGCCGAGCTCAGAGCCTGGTGCCCACCAGGTCAAGGCCCATTCTCAGGCAGAGCAGCGGGCACATGGAAGGTGGTGGTGGCTTCCTGCGAGCCTGGCACATGGAAGACGAAACCACGGGTTATCTGAAACTTTGACATTTAATCTGAGCCCCAAAATAACGGTTTTATTATGCTGCCATTACATAAGCTTCTTTGAAAGTCAAAGGAAACACAGCTTTTTTTTTTTTTGAAACAGCATCTGTGTCTTTGCTCGGGATTAGGGATGTAATTGTGCACGATGACACAGGCTTCTTAGGCATGTCACCCTCGCCCGCACACAAAGTGCAGTCGCCTAGGGTGAATGCTGGCTGGAAGCTGGAAACCGTGAGGTAGTCATAGGAATGCCTCTCTTTTCTCCTACTTCAATGAGGGAATTTACTTCAGCTTGACAAGGAAAGTTTTGAAGCAAATCAATACGAGGTGAAGTGCATAATGTATGGAAATTACGTTTTAATAAAAACCATTGGCAGGTTCGCAACTTAACCCACGGTATATCTTCCTCGCCTGCCTCTCTCGTTGCCTCTCCCACACCCTGCGTCTATTCTTCACCCTCCTGCTTCCTACCTCCTGTGTAAACACATTCAAACCAAAACATTTGGGCTGACAAAACCAAGCTGAACTCAGTCCGCTTTTCTTTCTACCCAAGCTCATACAGCACGTTTGTTCTGCGTGCAACTGCTTCATTAAGAACGAGGTATGCCATGGATCAGAAAGTAATTAAACAGCCAGACACTCCCACCGCTAAATTCTGATAAAACATCGCAGCTGTTAACCCTTTCGCTCTGCCACACGTCGCAAAACCACCGGGCTCACCCCACCGAGAGGTAGGACGCGGTGCAAACCAAACCCATCGCAGCAGAGTGAGCCGGGGCGGTGCGGGCAGGAGGCAGCAGACCAGCTCTCCCTCTCCAAGAGCCTCACAAATTCAGCGGCTTCCCCACCATCTGAAGCTGATTTTGCCGATAAACCCCCAGCTGTTCTTGCAAAGTTGTGGCAAGTATTGTTCCGTACGTATTTTTTTTTAGGCATTTTCAGCTGCCCGCGGACCTTCGCCAGCATTGCAGGGAGAGCTTGCTAAGGAAGAGGGAGAGGAGGAAGGGTTTATGGAAAAAAAAAAAAGGCAAGAAAAAAAAAAAGCAAGGTTTTGCAGTCACACTGAGAACTCAAACTCCACCCCGGCTCACAGACAGCGCCGCTTGTTGCACGCAGCCCCGCGTATAAAGTGCTTTTGTTTCATTTTTAATACACAAAGCCTGCTTGTCCTCTCCTGCCGCTCCTCCCCTTTGCCACCCACTTGTATCCGATCCCAATGGCACCCCTGCCAAGAGAATTAGGGAGTGCTCCCTGCTAAATGGCAGCCTTTGTGTGACCGCAAGACGGCTGGTACTATCTCACAGAAACAAAAGCAGAAGCCATTTGCCTAATTCTTATTAATCTCAGTTGCCTACGCCACGCAGCATTAAAAAAAAAAAAAAAAGAGAAAAAGGCTTTAAACACGTTCACTTGCAGTATATAAAAGTGCATCAAGAAGCAATTCTGACACTCGCTTGAATTACCCGTTCACAACAAAGTAGCTACAGTTTTACAGTCAACTACACACTTTATTAAACAAACAGAAAAGAAACAGGAAATTTCCCCTTGCCTGGAAAATGTTGCCTCCACATTCTTCTTCTTATTAAAAACCACACATGGCAGTGGAGGAGGAGGGAGGGAGGAGGAGGGGGGGGAACCCACACACGATAAAATACTACCACTTTTCAGTGCGTTGCCTCTCCTTTCGTCTACGAGGGGGTATCTTCAAACAAGCAATCCCGCGGCCCACAGCTGCAACATCTCAAGACAAATGTCTCTTTGAACACGGAGGGAAAAGAAAAGGCTTTTGTCCTGAGCCACAGAAGAATAGTCTGAAATTGCGAGAGGAGTTACAGTCACCTCTGCGCGGCTCCCAACTCTTCAGAGCACTCCCTCCAGACTTTGCCGAAGCTTTTAACTAATCGTAGTTCTTTCCCAGCCCTTGAATAAAATCATGTGAGTGCCAGCCAAAAAATCTTATGCTATGCACACTAAAGGGTTTGTATATGTCACAGTTGCTTTTTCCCCCTTCCACTCCCCTCCTCCTATTGACTTGCACATACGGCGATTTTTTTTCGAGTTGTCTCAAATGGATTTAATCTGTGCCACGCTGCGTTTTATGTTTGTTTGGGTTTTTTTGTGTGTGTGGGTTTTTTTTTTTAAGCTTAAAAATGAAACATGCCTTTCCATGTGGAGTATATTGAACAAGGCTCCAGAAACAGGCTGATAGCCTTTAACAGCAGCGACAGCACCACGAAAACAAACACAAAGCACTGGGGGAAAGCAAGGCTGTGCTGATCTCATCTAGCACCCAGAAACGAAGGGCCAAATTCTTTCCTGATGTGTAAATCAACTGGTTTTCAGCATCAAAAACAACCCTCGCTTGCTGGCAGGATTCACATCTCGGAGACATCCATCTCCTGGTCCTGCCCAGTTTGTCCTGAATAGGTAAAAGCAGCCCCGTATCATCATCATCCCAATCCCACACCCCTGCAGAGCGCAGGGAAGTGCCGCTGCGGGACATGGCGAAGGAGGGCAGGTCGTACCTGTGCAACGCCCTGTCTCCAGAGCACGCGGCAACTCACAGCTTGGAGCAGTTGGTTTTTTCTCTTTCCAGTCGCTATCGTCATTGCCAGCGGTGGCAACAGCTAGAGACAATCCTCATCCAAGAAATAAGAAAAAAAGTCTTCATCTCACTCCTGCTTAATACTGTTAGCACTGCATCCTACTATTTGTCATTCCCTGCCTAGAGAGCGGTACAACTTAGTTAACAGAGGGATCTAGGTGGCCTTTGTGCAAACTACCTTGGATCTGACAAACTCATTTTCAGCCTCAGAAGTCAAAACCGGACCAGAGCGCTGCCGGTGCACCGGCGGTACTGGCTACAACGCTTCACCTGGGAGAAATGCAGTACACGGGGAAATCTGTCAGCACCAAGGGTAGCTGTGCTTCTCCATCACTGTTTTATCACCATCCCGCTGGTTCAGACAGCATCATCCCTCCCCTCGGCAGACTGGGGGGTGTGAACCACCCAGAGCTGGTTGAAGGGAAACACCCAAGAGAAGTGGGCAGCAATTTGTCGGCACACACAGCCCTCTAACAGACAAGGGTCCTGCTGACTCTGTTGCAGGACATGCTCCTGATGCCCAGGAGAGCCCTGGAATTGGTGGACAGGGTCATGAATAAGGAGAACAAAGGCTTATTACCTGAAGCTGGTACTGACTTGTAACATAAACATCAAAAGACCTGTCAGCCTCCCTGAAATCCGGTCTTTTGAGTACAAGATGAGGGGATTTTGGCACACCATTCTCTTCAATTTAGGTTGCCATTGTTTGGGCACTCTGAATCTTCCAGAGGTTTCCTGTCCCGGCCATCACTGCTGCTTTACAAGCTGGAAAGCTGGGGTCCCACAGTGCCTTTCTGAGGTGGCTCAGGGGTCCCCACTCCTCAGTGGCCCAGGGCCACCCTCTCTATGGGCTGTAAACCAGCACTGATCCTGCTTCAGGGGTGCACGGAGGGGAAACCTGGGGGAAGCCATCTCTGTGAGTCACAGATAGCACATGGGGTGGCGGTTTCAAACTTCAGCAGGATCACTGGCAAGCAGAAAGGCTTGTTGTGAAGGTGCCATCGACAAAGTGCTGCAGAAAGGTTTCTCTGAGGACAGGGAACTTTTTGGAAAGCACTTCAGATGCTGCATGACCAAAAGGAGGACCACCCTCCTCTACCACAGCCTACTCACAAGTGATGCTCTTTCTTTCACTTAACTTTTCCTGTTAATAAGTGCTTCTCATAATAAATGCATATGAAAAAATGAAATAAGACAAAAGCCTTTATCTCACAGTTAGGGGAAAACAGGTTATTTACTGTTATTTCTAATTGTAAATACTCTGGAGGTGCTTGGTACTGTACAGACAGAAGCCACACAAAAAGACAGCCGGTTTAGAAAGTGACGTCAAATCTTTTTTATAAATAATCACGGTGTGGTTTTTTTTACAGCAAAGCATCTTTGAGACTGCCAGGATCCTACCAGGAAAAGACTGGGAAATTTTCTCATTTCAAGGAGACCTGAGCGTTTGAACTGATGTCCCGTAAAGCAGCCGGAGCCGAGGGGCTTCACGCTCACAGCCAGGGCTGCCATGGGCAAGGGGGACAATGGCAAAGTGGAGAAGATTTCCAGCCTACTGGGAAAAGCCACAGGTCCATGACAGTCCCCTCTGGTGAGCGAAGTCATGCTTCAGAGGAACACCCAAGCTCCAGAAAGATGGGGAAAGAGGCAGCAAGGCCCATCCACCCCCGTGAGGGGCAGGGTCCCTGCTAGAGACGAAAAAACTTGTACCTGCTGTCGGGAAGAGCCTGTGCAAACTCCTGACCTCTCCAGCACATTTCCTCCCATGAGCACGTAAAAGCTGGCTTTTTGCCAGTTCCCTTTTCAGATAACTTTTCAGGGCTTCCTTTAAGAATGTATTTTTAAAAATTCATAGGAAATTCCCATATAAAGTGATATCCTTATTAGCCGATACAAACGCTGTGATTACAGTCCCCAGCTGAACTACAGAAGCAGACAGCAACCATGACAAAATGCTCAGTAAAAATACAGGGAATATATACATGTGCCATTTTCTTACTCTTATTTGAATTACTGTAGATACACATGCCAGAAACAGATACACCTCTTCACCTCCTTTTGTGCACCCCCATTAGAGCACTAAGATAACCCTCTGTTGATGCCACGGAGATGCAGTCTTGGGGCAGGAAGCCCAAGCATAAGCTTTGCAAACCTCTAGAGCTCTCATCTATGAAATAATCTCTGGACTGAACTAAATCTCATCCCAGAGCACTCTAGATACAGCTGCAAGTATATAAACTGGTGTAATACAATAAAAAAGTAATAGAATAGTAATACATAGCCTCTGCTGTATACCTGCCATATCAGATCACCGGTGTTTTGGGTATTCCCAGGCTGCCAGGTTGGTAAATCTGTGTCTTTGAACACTGACCTGCGACTTTCCACCCCAGCTCACACGTGGGTTAAGAGGAACGACTTCCAGAGGAGCTAAGTGAGGCCTTAGGGTGAAACTCCTACTGGCCACACAAGGCGATGGGAGACAGGGGTGCCCGAGGGATGCGCTGGCTCCAAGGGCTGGCCAGGGACCCCGAAAAGCTGGAGTGGGAAGCAGGGGATGGACGGACGGGGCAGCAAGTCCAGCGAGGCAGTGGGAGCTGCCAGGGCACGTGAGAGAGATGGCAGAGCAGATGGGAGAGGCCATATGGGGTGGTGAGGGATGCTACCAAGAAAGCTAAAAGAAGCACCTGGGAGAAAAAATGCTTCCTCAGAGGAGCTCAGTTTCCTGTATTCATTTGTTTTGTTAGGAGAGGGATGAGAAAAAAAAAAGAGGAAAAACGCAGTTAGGGCTTGTGTTGTGGTTATGATTCAGGCACCACACCACTCTCAACCATCCCACAGCCCAGGGCTGAGCTTTGTAGCTCCTATTAAGAACAGTATGGCAAGGTAGCAAAAAACCCAATACATTCTCCTCGAACATGCTCCATTACCAAGCCCAGTACTGAAAACAAATTGTATTTGTAATGCTTAGCGAATAGCTTTCTTGATATTATTCAGAAACCTGAGAAAATACTTCCTCTCCAGTGCTGCCACCTCAGCTGCAGTATATATTCTTTACATTTCATATGTGTGATGTTCACCTGAGACACACATTCCAGCCATACGGCATCATGCAGGAGGGATGACATCCCGTGCCAGTTCTCCTTCGCCCCTCTCTATCCTCTTTATCTTGTCCCTTCTATCCAAATGCAAACAAACCACAGCAGTAAAAAACAAATTAGCTGCTGCAGGAAACGGACAGCTTTCACAGTTTGTGGTTTTTTGGTTTTTTTTGTTTGTTTGTTTGTTTTTTTTTTGTTTTTTTAATAAAAAAGATAAAATAAATAAAACCAAGAACAACAATGCTGATGCTTTACGTGAGGGTGCAGGGAAGAGCCACTGATACTAGCCATCTGGGCAGGAGGCTGCTCGGACTTCAAATCACCCCGAGGGATTCAGAGGCCGTAAAGACGTTTTGGAAGATGAGATATAAAAATCAAGGCAAAAGCTGAGCCTGCTGACCGGCCGCGAGAGCCCTGGCATGGGGATGGCCTGAAACGCTGCTGCCTGCGACCACCACGGGACCAGCAGCGGGGCTGCCAACAACGTACCAGCGTTGCGGGGTGCAAATGTGGTTTTATCACATAGACAACTGACAGCCCTATGGTTTAGACTGGAAACTTCCCTTGAATGAAAAAAAAAAAAGGTAATCCATCAAAGCAAGTACCTGGATTCAGCTTTTGGGAAGCAAGAGGGGTTCAGTTGACACCTTTTAAACTTGAACCTTTTAAACTCGTGTTTGCACATTGATCATGAGTGATTCTGAGCGGAAAACAAAGAAAACACCATGCTGTGAGACACTTGCAGGCATTAAATTATGCTGGTGTTAACCACTGACATTAGTCCTTCCCATTATGCTGGACAGAAAGTGCTATCAATCTTTTAAGGGCTTTCTCTACGCTGCTCTGCTTTGTTGCTGGCGTTTCTGAGACCTGCTGGAGGTTTTCTGTAGATCCCAGAGGAGCATGGAGATGTCATTGAAGGAGTTTCTGTGCTGGGGAGGACAGCGGTTGCTGTTCACTGTTGGCTCATAGCGCTCCCCATACAGCGATGCTGCTGTTGCACAGATGAACAAGCTGGAGAAACAGGACCACTCTGGTGGGGTGGGAGCCTGGGCAGCCTTGTGGAAGATAAGCCCCGATCTCCACATCCACCTGTAGCTGTTGTCATCTCAAGCCATTTGTTGACAGCACGAAGGGAGAATAACCCACCAAGGATCCAGCCCAAGCTTTACCTAACGCTCTTTCCATGAGCGCAATGTGGGAGCCTTCAGTGAGAGCCTGGCTTGACTTTAAGAGCCTCCCCAAAGCAACCTTTGGCCAGGTCTAAAGTGCCAAAAAGGGCTGGCAGCAGCCTCTGCTCCTCCTGCGAATGCCGCAGATGGGCCACGGGCTGCTGCGGGAGCTGTGACCACCCGGGGAGAACCTGCAGCCCTGGCCTGGGGCGAGGGATGGTTTCAATCCTTTAAAGGCCCCTGGACATCTCCAGTGCCTTCATTCAAAGTGATAAAAGGAGCAAAACCTTCAAGCCACAGACCGTGAGTGACGCAGTTTGCGGTGACGCACACCAGCAGAAAGAGAAGCGCGTAAATTGTCCCTGGGTTGTCCCTGAGCCCTGTGAGCTGCAACCATGTGTGCTCCTGGGAGCTCTTCCACAGCTTGAGTGCCGCTCGCTAGCTACTAAAGGAAAAAAGATGGTGAGCTCACTCCAAAACCCACAGGTCCTGCCAAGGCCTCGTCCCTTGTAAGACCTATTAAAATAGCTCCTGGGTGCTTGCCAAGCGCACAAGCCCAGCTGGAACCGTCTGTTCAGCGACCCTGTTGCAAGGTCATCCCTTCTGGAGACCGAAACAGCCACTGTTCGACCTACGAATGTGAAATGTTTCTGCTGAGGGCGCTGGTCCTTTGATAACTTTCTCCCTTCCTATCGCTGCTCCCGGCTGTGTCCCCGCTCTCAGATCTCCACCTCTCTTCCACAGCAAAGATCAAACGAAGGAAGCCTTGTCGTGGAGAGGAAGCCCAACAACCACCACATTTCCAGCTTTTCTGCAGCATGTTCACAGCCTACACAAGGCTTCTGCTTTTGTTGTCCTAGTTTCTTGCTTCACTTTTTTTTTTTCCCCCCATTTCTTTCCCCATCCCAGTCTGTACCTGGAGCCCCCCATGCTCTCCCATCGCTCTTTGGGGAATTTTAGACCAATTCTGCTTAGTGCAGAAGGGATGGCAAAATGGAAATATATAAGTGAGGGAATAACTCTGGAAGGTCCCGGGAGGTGCTGAATGCCTGTAAATCCCACTCATTTCCTTAAGATAAACACCCTCACTTCCCTGTAGCACAGGTTCATAACTAAGCGAGAAAAAAACCCCCAAATACTAACATTTGAAAGCACTTAACTACAACCTACTTGCTATTAAAGCTGATTTACTTTTACAACTAACGCTTTACAAGTATATCATAGGATTTTATCACGGTTACACTGAGAAAAAAAAGGGCACATGTTGAATTCCTGTTGACATTTAAAGCAGCCCAGAACCATAAAAACACAGCAAACAAAACTTCAGGCTCAGCAGCGACCACCAAAACCCACCTGCTCTCTCAGGGTTAGCAAATAAAATCTGCACTCTGCTACTTCTGTGGCCCCGAGCGTGGCCCCAGCCCAGGCGGGAGGTCCCCCAAGGCAAGGTGCCCATCCCTGAGCTCCCCAGCTCCCGGCCCTTCTGCTCTCACCCAGGGAAGTCTCTGAGGGCACCAGGAAACCCACGGTGGTGTTGGGCCACCCTCAAGCACATACATCAGCTTAGCACGTATTTCAGCGCTTGCTGTCCTTAACAGAAACGCTTTCTTGGATGGGGCTGATATCCCCTCGAGGTGCATTATCAATAATTTGCCAGGCGAGGAGGCGCACTGTCAAGGGAAATAAAGAAGATGATTCCATCACACAGCCCAGAAAAGATCTACACGAGAACTGATTTTATTCTTTGGAGGAGCAGAGGAGGGAGGTGGTTTGCCTTGTGGGTCTTCCCAGCTATGGAGGGTAAGGAAGCAAAGCAGCTCATCCAGGAGCATCGTCCCCTGGACACCCCAGCCCAGCAGCTCTGCCTGTAGCTCTGCCTGCAGCCCAGCCGCTCCGCCTGGGCACGGCCCTACAGGCAACGGCAGTGCTGGGGGAACAGCCAGCTGACTCTGACCTTCCCCTTGGGTTATACTTTCTGAATCTTACAGAACCCCAAATATTTTCTGGGTGTTTTTACTACATATTGGAAAAGACTGGTTCTACCTCAGGCAGGATTTACTGGTCATGACTGCGTTAAGAAGACAGAGCTCTATATGTAACGTCCTAGGAAAAGTATTGAAAAGAAATTCCCTCCTGCTTCGACCCATGTTCCTTAACTAATACATTTTATTATTTTTAATACTGTTGTAAAGCTGTCTCCCCAGATATATCAGTAAAACGAAGAAGGATCCCACACTGTGCTTGCAGCCACCTTCCCAGAGGAGCAGGCTCTGCTGGAGAGATCAACAAGAATGAGGTGATGCGGGGCCCAGCAGCACCTCCCGCCTGACGTCTTCTCTCTGAGTCACCTGCAAGGTTGCTCACTCAGCCAGAAAAAAAATAACAGACACTCATAACCCCCCCCAAGGAACCTCAATCTCTTTATCCCACTTCTCTGAAAAAAGATTTTAGAGATGCCACACAATACAGCCCTTTTTAGCTACTTGTGCCCTCGAGCCATGCATTAATACAGCTGAGACTAAGCTGGATTGAGGGAGTTTTAAATTGGTGTATTGGACAACATAGAAGGCTATTGGGAAAAAAAACAACAACAAGCACTCCAAAAAGAAAAAAGGAAACACTCAACACAAAACTGGATTGTAAACTGAAGATGAGGTCAGGGTAAATGTACAAAACCTTTCACTGGAAACATTAATAATAGCATCTTATCTCCTGTAATATAAAAAGTATGCTGATTAATAACAATACACTGATTAGTAACAAACTTCCAAATCTTAAAGAGTATTATCATTTAATCACTTTTTTTTAGACTGAGGGAAAAAAGTGGTGGTCAGGGAAGAGAACTCTGTATTTTAAACTCACCCTTTTTAAACGTTCTGACTTCGCACCTTTGTAGAGCCTTACTAGTTGTTCACTAATAACTACTGCATGCTGAGAACATCCTGAAGTTGCAAAAGGATATTGCAGGTACTTCAAAAAGGAGTAAGAGCGTGTCCACATGCTTATGAAGACTTCTCAGGTGCACAGAAAGACATGCTTTTGAAACTGCATGTAGAAAAACTGTCTTCATGTAAACAGATGTCAGGTCTCTACTAGTAAACTTCAAGCCAGAAAAAACTTTTTTGTAATTCAGGGGTATTAAATCTTTGTTAAAATGTCCAAATCAAATTAAACCAAATGAGATATTTTTTGTGAATTACTTTTAAATTCAGTTCTTTCAAATATCCGTTAAATCTTTCGAAAATTAAGTTAATTTTATTTTTAATGTAATGTGCAATTGTGAAGATCTGAAGAAAAGCATGTGGTCCCAGAAGCACCTGTGCTTTTCTAACTATAAAAGTTGGTCTAATGAAAGAAATTATCTCTCCCTGCAAACCTTGCCTAGTTTCAGCTTTCCTGGCTGAATAAAGGTAACAGAAAAAGTTTAATGATTAACTTTCACGGTCTCTATTTTCCCCCTTTATCAGGCATTTCCTGGCCACTAGCATTCCTGCCTTGCCGCAAAACACAGGCTGCATCACCCACCTGCAGGCAGCGCCAGGGACTTCACGCCCACCCTTCACACACCTCCTCCTGATACATCACGATACATCTGGACCACGGCTGGAACAATCTGTAACTCTCACAAAAATATCTCAAATAACGTCAGAGACGTGATTTCTTTTGCTACAGTGGAAGGAAGCTCCGAGCACAGACTGGGGCGGAAGCTGCGGTGCCTCTGGCCCCCCCACCTCACCTCCCTGCTCCTCTGAAGGCTTTTGGAGGCTGAACCAAACCCCTCCAGATCTTTCCAGCTGGGCTGTTCTCGGGCCCTGGATGAGCAACATGCACTAGGAATGGGTGAGAACATACCTACTGTTTTTTCTCATCCCTGACCCTAAAAACGTTCTCCTCTGATTAGTGCTAATCCACAGCCACACATTTCACATCTTCAGTGAAGACAGTGGACCAAGCAATGCCAACTAAACACCATCCCTAACTTTGATACCGAAAGTACCTACCCACCCTGAGACACCGCATCTGTCAGTACGAGCAACAATCACCCCATCAAGGGTTTCCACATGGGTTTCTCCTGCACACGCCAGGTGGGCTTGAGTCAAGGCCAAGTTAAAGTCTCATCGTTTTGCAAATCCTACCCTTGTAGCTGCTTCATCTCCACCTCTCTCGCACCAGCCAGAAGGCACTCAGCTCAGTCACATGCAAGCGCCTTCTGGTTTATGGAAACCATGTTAAATGTCCAAATATTGCACAGTTCTTTGAATAATAGAGCTTCTAACCTCCCTAATTTATCATCAGTGTTTAAAATAGTATCCCTAACCCTCACAAGTAATGATAGATGAATAATTTATCTTAAAACAGAGCTACTTAAAATATGATAATCTAGAGGAATCTTTGCTAATCTGCTACATCTTTGAGAAAAAGAAATACACACTGCCTGGGTTTTGTACTAAAACAAAAACGAACATTCGCAGAGCAAGCAAAATCATCTACAAATACAAATCAACCTTTTCTCCTTGTGAGCCAGAGTAGCCCAAGGGATAACGGCATGATCATGCTTCTGATGTATTTACACAGCACATTTCATCTTCATTAATCTAGATAACACACTGGCAGATTCTTCTTTTTCGATTCCAAGAATGAGCAGCTATTCCTGTGCTGTGGCAGTTCTACACCCACCTCTCCTCTGACCACGCAGGGCCCCACGGAGGGCTCCAGGAGACCCCTGGGGCACCACGGCTGCCTCCTTCCTACCCGCCCACTGCCTTGGGAAGGGGTTGTAGAGCTGCAGCCCTGGCTTGTCCTGGCTCCAGGCTGTGTTCTAACAGTCCCCCGGGTTCACCACACTTCTCTGGGCACAGCGTGGGGCACGAAGGACCTCACTGAAGCATGGGGCAGCCTTGTCCTTGCCTTCCATGGCTCTGATGTACAGCTTTTCTCATGGGGGCAACCTCAGCAACGCAACACGAGCTAAAGGAGGGAGATTCGGATGCTGGCATAAAGCACTCCCACAAGGATTCGTATTTTCTCTCTGTTTTACGTGAGCTGACATTTTGGTCAATAATCTTTATATTTAAGGTGTCTTATTTTCGTGTGCATGCAAAGGATAGCTACACTGCAACTCCCGTGGCTGCTGGGAGGCATTTCCTACAGACATCCTCAGCACATTAAGAGACAAATAAAATCCAAACTGTAGAGAAACTGACTGCTCTTGAAACCACGTTAACTATAATGGGCTGAAAATGTCTTCATTTTTATGTCTCCTCATGATCGCAGAGAAGAAAGTCAGTGCTGATGCAGGTAAGCACAGGCTATAGGTTTATCTAATAACGTATACTGAAGATAGTGAAAAATATTTCAAATTTGCCTACAGTTATAAAACTGTAAATCACACTGAATGGTATCACTGCAGTAAGCCGTTTTCCTCTAACGGTTTTCTATATTTTATCGGTTCAATAAAACCCATCACCTATCAACCTAAGACCTGTAGTTACGTACCCTATGGTTATTCGCAATTAATTGATTTTTTTAGTTTTAAAACTGTATCACAAACCACCCAGAAGAATGAGGTATAGCAAAATGAACTAATCAGATTTCATTTCTTTCCTGGGAAGGAGGCAGGGGAGGGGGGGAAGGGAGATGTCTTCTACCAGAGTTTCAGAAAGTTGACAAAGTTTCCTGCCTTTCAGTAGAAAGCAGTTGGCAAAGATAGATGCTGATGCATCATACCCCTGTCTACATGTTTATACGCTTGATCACATCATACAGATTATAAAACATATCAAATGAACCAAGTGCACTGAGAAAAATCCCTAGAATCTTGGGGAAAAAAAAAAAAAAGGCTCCTGCAGCAACAACGATCTTAAGTAGTGCCTGTGTCCTAGGGGATCCCAAAGCCCCTCGCACATTAGCTGTCACTGACATGAAACCACCCCGCTGGCTGCAATCAAGAGGTACAGGCTACGCAGCAAAGAGGTGAAGTGAGGCACGGTACTCATCAGAAAACCCAGCTAAATGAGCATTTTACAATTTCACACACAAATATGTCTATGTTTTCATGGTTCATTCCACAAATACCCAAGAGGTAAACTGTACAGTACTCAGTGTAACCTAGTCCTCTAATTAATATCTTTGATAGTACAAAGAAAAACCCAATATTGTAAAAATTTCCATAACATATGGCCAGCTGACTTTCTTAAGAATACTTAAGAATACAGAGGTGGCTTCACAATTACTCCCAAACCCCTTCCCATCAGTGGCATTACTTTCAGCAAGAGTTTTCCTGAACCTCTCCCTGGTTCTCAGCCCAACAAATAGGTCACCTTCCTCGTCCCATTGTCCTCTCTCTGCAAGCAGACCAATTCTGTGTCCATTTGTTTCCCTGAAATCCTCTTCCTTCAGAAGGAAAAAGGAAGGTGACTTTTCTGCAGAAACTTGTTAGAAGTTGCTCCCACAGAGAGATCACCTACAAGAGGATATGCAGATCTCAGTCACAGGGTCTGGAAATGATTTCCTGAGTTTTCTAAAACAAGCTTTGTTGCTCGTCGGAAGAAGTGGACCTTGAGAGGTACATTGAAGCAGATCCCTCTCAATGCCTCGTTCAAGGTCTAGCCAACCGACATTGATGGGTTTCAAGATATTTTTTTTTGCTTTGTATGTAACGCACGGGTCACAGTTCTTGAAGGACTCCTCTTCCAGCTCTCACCGAATGAGCGTGATGCATCTTCTATGCCAAACACAGCCATGCTGCTGGGCTCTCCAGGGGCCCTGCAGGAAGCGTTGGAGAGGACGTTGCACAGACACCCATGACAGAAACACATCTCACCCTCTTCCACCTCCTTATTTCGGACTGAGCTGGTGAACCCCACGCTTGCTGCCAGCATTAGGCACAGAGCACACACCAGGACACGCGCCTGGATTCAAGCATTCAGTCGACTTGAGACTGCTTCGCTGTTTCTGCCCCTGTCAGGCACATAAACAAAAAGTCAGTTGCTACTTCCTTGCAATTCGCATGAGGAGTGCCTGGAGTCAATGGGTTCAGTGTGGGGATCATTCAAACCAGCTGCGGCCAGTGAAAAGAATCCATTCTTCATTCCTGCGACCAGGCTTGCTAGAAAGTAGGGAGCAAATGTTCCACCCAAAATAGTTTTGGTCTGAGCACAAGAGAAGCTATTGGCAACAACAACATTGAAAGAAAGAATGTCTCAGCACCAGGCTCAGATGCCTTGCAAATGTATTTTGTATCCTCTACCCCAAACTGTGTTTCTTTCTGCCTGTAACAGACTACATGCTTTAACCAGCTCTGGCAGATTGCTGAGTGTCTTTATTTTGGCTAGTAGAGAGCTCCCTTCCATATGGGACCTATCTAGGATGGAAAGCAGATCTACTGGGATGGAGAGCCCAAGCCCAGCTGAGCACCGGGCCACCGTGGCCCTCCACAGTGAAGCCAAGTCGTGCCCTGGGCAAACGGGGCAGCTCCTCGGCTGCCCACCTTTCCCGGAGCCACGTGGCCAGGCAGGGGTGCATGTGTCCCCCCAGTGCTGGCCACACAGGGTGGCCCCTGCACTATGTGTATATCTCCTGGGTGTGCTCTCCTGCCCCAGCCTCCCAGTATTCCCTGGACTAGTGGTGCAGAGCAGGCTCTGGGCAAATCCTCCAACGTGTTGTACACTCCCGTCACCATCTCTCCACGCACCCAGTTTTACCAGTGCAAGAATGCTCCGATAATATTGCAATAAATGCTGCTTTCCTCAAAGACAGTGACCAGGTGTGAACGGCTAAGTCTTTGCAGTTTATTTTTAACCTGCAATGAATCTGAAAAGCAGAAGGTGCTGCTGTTGCAAGGGACACAAAGGTAGAGTAGCAGACACAAAGAGTTCCCTCGGGGTGAGCGACCAGGCCTGATCTGAGTGTTTCCTCTGGGTTGACTGGCAAGAGCAATTAATCCTGACGCGGTGCATATGTTCTGAATTTTGTGTACTTCGGAAACGAAATGAGAAAAAAAGTTATTGTGCTTCGCTGTGAAATATCAAAAGCACTGAACTGTGATGCATTAACATGGCATTGTCTTCAGGACTCTTGCCCAACTCAAGGCTGACAAGAGGAATGGCACACAGCCATCACAAAGTGCCCATGTTCTTTCCTCACATACCCAGGTACTTTCGCGCAGCACAATAACGCACACGAGTATGATATCCATCCTCTCATGCAGTTATCTGTGCAGCATAAAGTAAGGACAATGCCCGTTAACAAAAGATACAAGAGAGGATAACCACTAAGATAAAAAAGATCTGCATTTATTAATGTCACAATATAAAGGAAATGATAAACCCCTGCAAGCCGAATTTCTAATGTGGATTAATCTTGCTGGGCGTAGCTGCGCCAGCGCTGGCTGCCTCTCCGTCTCAGTCCCAGTCTCCTTTCCATTGGTCAGGACAAGCCTTTTCCCAAATCACAACAGCTGGCAGGAGCAATCCTCCACCTCCTCTTTCTCGCTACAACTTTCCCTTAGAGCATGATGACTTTTAAATCCTTTCAGGCTCAAAGCCCAGTAAGCAGTAAAGCCCAGCACAAAGTGATATTTATTTCTCATAACTATTTTTTTTTTATATAAGAATCCAATAGAAAAATAACCTCATCAGTATTTGTCATAGCCAGAGGTGGATTTGAAGCTCTTATGAAGTGAATATGCTGCCCACAGTGGTGCTTGGTGCAGCAGGCCTGTTTCATAACAGATTTAAAGTCTGCCCTAAGCCAAAGCTCCTATCTTCCTTCTGCTGTAGTAAGGAGTGACTTAAAATCTTTTGGGGAGCTGGAAACTTTGGTACGGACAAAGAACTCAAATGAACAGCCACAATGGCTGCAGAGTGATTTCCTCAATTAGAAAGTTGGCTGCGTTCGTGAGGAGGAAGAAAACAATGCTACAGAGAGCCAAGGCAAAGAGCAAGTAAAAACTGTAGCACATGCAGCTCTGGAGGAAACAGAAACCAGCTCTATCGGCCCCCCAGATCCTCCAAAACCACTTGTAATTATTAGGCTGAAAATCAAGCATGGTCCTGCTGCTGAATCAGAGCAGTACAAGCTTGTGAATATGACTCGGCCTTAATTAATTCATTGTGACAAGGCTCAAAACACTCCCCAGGCAATCTAATACACCGTAAAAAATCAAGGAACTGACAGTTTTTGACCTCAACATGCCAAATACAGAACTGCTGTCTAGCTTTGACAAGCTGTCACTCTGTCCCCCAGACATCCCTACCACAGCTAAGCATTTCACGTCACGGGCTGCAACCACCCAACGTGGTCCACGAGACTTCTGGCAATTTCTCAGACCATCAGTCAACATAGTTACCACAGCGTCCGAGAAGCCCCGTCAGTCCAGCAGCAGTGGGGCTCTTCTCAGCCCTCTGCCCTGCTCTGGAGCTTGGCAATGGGTAAGGGGAGAGTACAAAGGCACCCAGAGCTGTGAGGCCAACTGCAAAGAAGCTTGAGAAACCCACATCCCACTGCTCAATGCTGGCCAGGTTTGCCTGACTGTCCTCGTGGAGAACTAGTGAGCTGTGTAGCGAATGGAAAACACTAACCAGGAAGGTTGCGTGCTTTTTTAAACAGAGGAACAGATCCCAGCCTGAAAGCACAATAATCTCTCTAAGAAGAGACATTTCAGACTGGGCACATCTCTCAAGCCAGTGCAGGGTATGTCCCGACAGAGGTGGGTAACTGTACAGAAAAGTGTAGAAGACCACAGGTGGAGACACTGCAGCTTTCCCCTGTGCTGGCCGCGTGCGGGTCTGTCAGTCCAACCAGCACCTGACACCTGCGATCAGAAAGAAGCTGATACCTGTCGTGCTGAGATGATCGAGCATCCCGTTACGGAAATTCAAACGGTCAGTGCCAAAACAGCACTCCTGAGGGAGAGGCAGCTGCGCCGTGCATCTGGGGAGACTGGGAAGGCAAAACGAGAAAACACTTCTTGGCTGCAGCAGAAAACCAACATACTGATGCCTCTCCTAAGCACAAGGCTCTGGCCAAGGAGAAACACGGGTCGTGGACCACTTCCAAGGGTGCACTTGAGATGCTCTTACTGTAATTGAACATGAAGCTGTGGCCTCCCAGGGCTGCGCACACTCCTCGCCGTGGCAGGCTGCCACCCTGTGTGACAGAGCACGGGGTGTTTTGTGTTTTTCTGCTTCAAACCAGCCATCAGAATGAAATGAAACACGGGTGTCCGACATGAGGGAGGCTGAGGAGCAGGCGGTCTGCAGACAGTGACGGGAGAGCGATGGCAGCAGGAAGGCTGAGTTTTCGGAGTGTGTCTCCAAAAAGAAAATCTCAGAGGATAGCCTCGCGATACTCTTCCAGGCAGGAGATGAAAAAGATTCATCCCAAATTGGAGGAAGAGGTGCAGCTCCTCAGAGGGTCTCTGCCCCAAACACCTCTGCAGCAGGAATATGGCCATTGCCCCAGGAGACCTGCAAAATCACCTTACAGCTGACACTCAGGAGCTCTGTGCAGCTTGATACAAAGCAGCAAAGCACAGGTTACACACTCTGTTTACGAGAAAATTAATTTTAAATGATGTGGCGTGAAATCTTGGATCTAAGAGTCAGGGTTTTTTTTTAAAAAAAAAATTTAACTTGCTATTTTGCCAAATTCAGATTGAAAGTCATTGCTCAGACCCCAAGGGCTCACGACCCACTTACCAAACACGGCACTGCTGTATTTGGATGGATTTGAGGCAGGGTATTTCTAACACCATGAAGGGTAGAAGCCAGAGGCAAACAAACAAAGCACGTAACTACGCCAACTTGAGAGGAGGAGTGTACAAAAGATTCGAAACACAAACATTTTGTGAATGTTACCAGCAGCATTGTTCCAATCATGGAATACTTTCCTAGAAACTGGCTACCTTTAGGGCACCATCTGTCCCACTGCAGTATTTTGGTTGGCTTACTGTTGCTGATTCTGGTATTTTCCCCTTTCTTCTGCTCTCCTACTTTCTTCCTTCCTCTCCCATTTCTCCAGATGTGTTTGCACGGAAGGAAAGCAGCTCCCTTTGACTCTGCGGGGCAGTTTCCAGCCTTGCCTACACTCAGCAGCGCTTGCAGCCTGGCTGCTGCCTGGGCTGTCCGGCATGTCTTAGTATGTATTTCTTGTTCAGTACTGCAGTGCTTTGGCTATGTGCCTTATGAACGGATTAAACAAACAAATAGGTAAGAGGCATATTAACTCAGCATGCCTAATAACTTCCCAGAGTGGGAATAAAGGAAATTGGAGATTCCCCAGGAAACTGTCCCGGTACGCAGAGCACGGCCAGATTCTCCCCGTCACAGGGGGCATCGCAAGAGGAACCATGTACTCTTGGCACCCGGTGCAGGCAATCCACGACCGAACCATAAGACCACCAAAAGCAAGACAGGAATTGCATTGCAAACTGCTTATCTTCTTTGGTCCAGCTGCTGTTCTGGAGCCTGAGGGCTCTGGGAGGAGTGCAAGAGGTTTTTTGGAAGGAGTTAAAGCAGCACTCTTCCTTACTGGCATCGGACGCCTCTTCCTTCCTGGAGCAGAAGCAACTTGCTGTCCCCCTGGGAGAATGGTGGAGCATCTCCTTTAGTTCTCACTAAGTGCTCTGCAACTTCCCATACCGTAAACCGGTTGCGTAACACAAATCTGCACTGAGCAAACCCTCTCGAGCACTGAGCCTTGTAGGAGCCAATGTTGTTTCTCCCAATCCTTCTGCGAGATCTGCTTTCCATATGTCTCTGCCGATGTGCCTGCCTTCTTCACAACTGTGAAAGGCCAGTCTCCCTCTCCGCTGATCCCATCCCTCTCCCTGCCTCAGCCCGCCTGCACACAAATGCACATGGGTGGGTACCAAATGGTCAGGTTCGCTTTTCTCAGCACCACTCTCTTCTCTAATGCACCACTAAGGACATAACACCGTAGCTACGCGTTGTCTCCAACCTCTGCTCGAACAGTCCCACAGCTGTACTGAAGAGAGAAGCCACAGTAGGATGGGACTTCCCTTTGCATTTCCCAGGACAAAGCTCATCTGCTACCATGAAACAACTACCGAGAGAGAGAAAAACTCAGTTTCAGAACTAAGCACAAGTTACAAAAGCCGTATTTACTACCAGCTTCCCAAACTCCCTCCTCCTTATGTGCCACCTTAAAAGAACAATCAGTTGAATGGATCTGCTCTGGATTTCTCTTACAAACCTCTCGCAGCTGCAAATCCTTTACAAGGTGATTTTTAGTTAGCAAAGCACCTGTTTTTCACCCAAAGCACTACCTTCCCTCTGATGAATACCTCTGCTTACAGTCTGGAACTCTGTAATAATGACCCATGACTAAATTCATCACCTCCACACACTCTTGCCGTGTTAATACTGCACAACTGCCATTTCTCTTTCTCCTCCTCAACTGCTACCATGACTCTCATCGCTATTAGCTTTCACAAGTGACCTGCTTGGGTTTATTGTAGCCCATAGTGTCACTAATCTTAAAACTATCCCAAAATATAAGCAGATAGATACGCCAGTTCTGATGTCTTCTGCCATTTCTGAGGATCTTCTCTGCCCTTCCTGCGGGACCCCATCCCTCCTTCTCCAAGGAAGAGCCACTGATTCCTGCTCACTATTCATGCTTTTGTGGTGGAGCAGCCCAACAAGCTCCTTCTGTACCTCATGCTCTGCAGGTCTTGCAAATCCAGCTCACAGCATGTCCCGTCCCCTCGCCCGGGGTCCCTTTCTCCAGGGCAGCCGGAGACTCTCCCACGACTTCCCACTCGCTTCCAGCTAGAAGTCCTCTCCTGCTTCCTTCTCAGAAATGCAAAAGCTTCAGTTTTTTTTCCCTTTCTGCTTTAATCACTTCTAACTCTGAACCACTTTTTCTGCTTCGGGAGACCTGGATGTTCTTTCCAGCCACCTTCCAGCTCTCTGTACACTTTCAGATTTCCACACTAATGCTCCGGACTTCACATAGTTCAATCAAGTTTAAAGTCTCCATTTTTGCTCTTTACACAGCTGCCACTCAACTGTGCCTGGTGAAGCATGTATGGCAACCCAGCCATTTATAGCAGTCAGAAAGCCACCACAGTTTATCAATTATTTTTGTACAGCACCCTCTCTAGAGCAGAGCACAGTGGGTCCATAACTATTGAATCATTTTCATTGTCTGAGCTGTTTTTCTCTTGAGAGCATCACAGTGAGCTCATTAATAGGAGCAGAGGCCAGCCTGACACATCACAGTTTTAGGCTGAGTAAACCAAAAATGTGGTAAGTCGCCTAATCAGAACAAGAACAGGGATATTATGATTTCACGTACAACTGAAATATCAGAAATGTAGAAAATAAACACATTCAACCATACGCTCCACTAAACCCCTTTTAAATGGCAAACATCCAAACCGGAACAATAGTTCTTAGCACACAGCCAGTACTGCACCTCCAAGTCAGGCTGACCATGCAAAAATAACCGAACGCTAAATAGTCAATATCAGTGCCGGTCGGTGCTATATTTAAAAGCAAATCTAAGCTTTAATAATTCAACAGAATTTAATTTGCTGGTAGTCAGAAAGGTGGAATTTTTTTTTTTTTTCCAAAGCATGACGTGGATGGATATCCTATCTCTGTAAGGTACACCCCAATTTGTAGCAAGTGCTGGGCATGGGGCCAAACACACACACACAGACAAAGCCTCAGCATTCTCTGGATCAGGCCCACAAGCTGCAGAAACTGAGATCAAGCAAGAAATCCTCTAACAGATTTAATGTGCAACATTTGAAACCGAGCAACATTACCGATATTTATTTCGCCCGTAAGCCATCTATTAGAATTTTGTTTCGGAAATTTTCAATTGCAAACTTGCAAGTGTTTGGCGGAATTCCTTTTTATGTCTTGCTTCAGACTGTTAATAACAGCTCCAGTGCTAATGACCTAACTCCTCAATGTACAGAGGAAAAACAGTACTTCATGAAATATTGATACACACTTGGAAATTTGACAATTATCTCCAGTGCTCCTTGGTAAAATCTGAAAGCAAATAAATAGCAAACATTTCCTGTACTCATTAAAATACTGAAAAACAGAGAAAGAAACCTACTCATTATCCATTTGACAAATATAACCTATTATTTTTAATAATGCACAGGCATTCGATGCATGAAATTTACAGCTTCTTTTGCTTAAAGAAACCATTGGTTTTGTAGATCTAATTTTAAGAAATGCAATAAAAGTTAAGTTATGCAGAGCTGGTTGCTTTTGCAGGAGAGAGTAAAATCCTTCTATTGAAATCAATGGCAAAACTTCCATTTTTTAGATGGAAGCACAACTTCCCTCACTGTCCTATTTTGGAAGCTGCTTGTCCAGAAAGAAAGTCTCCAAAAATTAGAAATATTAATTTTGTTGGCCTTTCTCATGCAAGCTTGAGAAACCAAAAACTGGAGTAAAAAAGAGCTGATGAGCCATAGCGTGGGGCTGCTACTCCACAAGGTATATCTCTGTATCTTGCTTATCACACGCCAGCGAGATGATACTCAGGCTCATGCCCTGGTCAGAGCATGGCACAGGAGATGCCACACTGGTGCTCAGCAGCCTGTGCTTTTAGGATGATTGGTAAGTCCAGAGAACACCTTCCCCTGCTGATTAAATATGAACCATAAGGGGAAAACATTCAACGCAGAGCATGACAGGTTGCTCGGCATTGCATTACAGTGCAATCATCGGCGTTATTACAGTAATTCTGGTTTCTGGACCTTTTAGCCCTGACTGCAGATAAAACAGAACCACAACCGCTGCAAACAAGAATGAAATGGTAATTTAAGATTCTTAAGCCGACTGTTTCGGCTGGTAAGATAACAACTTCCCTTCTTTATGCAAGTCCACTCACCACGAGCAAGAATTCAAAGACAGGGAAAGCTTGAATCACAACTGCTGGCTACATTTGGGCTTTCCTGGTTACTTCAGTGTCCCAACAGGATGGTCCAGATACCGATAAGCTCTCTGCTGTCCACACTGAAGACTCTCTTTTGTCTTTCATAATACATACTAATCAAGATTCCTTTCACTGACAAAGCAAAATACAGGCACTTGCATGAACTACTGTACTTTTTGAACATTCATTTAAAACTTTATAATAAAGCATTCAGAGAAAGGCAGAGAACACAACAAATGCCTGCGTAATGCATTTCCATTCCTGAGTTTTTTCAATCTGTGGCTAACAGTGGGAGACTCCAATAAGAGACTGGACCATCATAAGAAAAGGCTGATAATCTGTAGGGTCAGTAAAGGAGCACGTAGGAGGTGGCTTGAAACCGCTCAGGGATTTGCAGTGTTAGAATGAGCATCAGGAAACATGTCAGGGTTAAGAAGACCAGCAAGGAAGTCAAGAGGGCATCTCCAGGTTCTTGCATCCCACCTCCCTATGACTCCCGACGTGCTCCTTGGCATGGAGGCAACCCACCCGGAGATAGCACCTTCACGCCTGGAAAATACACGTCATATGTTTCAATGGGGCCTCAGCTTTGATACTCTTTTTCTGACTTTTTTCACTGAAAATATATCCTAAATTATTACTTATTGTTGTGTTTGCTGTCTAAGCAAAGTCCCGTCTGCTTATTTGCTTGCTAAGTCAGTACAACAACCTAGGAAATAATAAATCGCTTGATAACCAAAACAAGTCACTTCTGGCAAAAAAATGAAGAATCTGCAGAAGTACTAATCCAAATGGATAATGACTGATACACTGATTATATTTTTGAGAGTTTTTCTCCCCATTTTCATGTGTATATGGATCTGCATACATAAATAAAACATGAGAGTGCTACCTTGGCTGTTCATATCAGTATTTACCAAAGATCTCCACTGGCTCCAACCATTCAGGTAAGCCCTGCTGGTTTCTTTCTTACAGTGACAACCTGCTTATCTCTCGGATTACAGAGCCTAAACCACTCTCCTCCCGGGGACTGTAACGCTTCTGGGAACTGTAGGAAGAGTACTGTACTCTTGCTTTTCTCCCAGCCCCTGCCTCTGCTTCCATGTGAAAGACGTGGCGAGAGGCCATTTCCCTTGGCCACCCTACCCTTGGTGGTTGAGATGCGCCCCCAGGGCCTGGGGTGATCCCAGGAGGGAATGCCACAGGAGGGAAGGGACCACAAGTCTCCACCCCTGACCCCACTGCTGGTAGCGATGGCATCGGCTGTTCAAACGCAGAGCACGATGCATCTGGCAGTGGGGTCTGCAGACACTCCTTGCAAACAAAAAAAATGAAATTTATGCCTGGCAAATGAGGTTAGGTCAAGGTCCTCCAAACTACCTGAGACTTGGAGCCATCACCTTGGGGAACTGAACTGCAGCAAGGATGCTGTGTCACATGGAAAGGGGCACAGGCAGGGCTAGGGGCTGTGCTACGCTGTGCCATAGGACCCATAGTTAAGCTGATTGTTGGCCTTGACACTCTTTGCACTGGGGGAGTGAGCGGAGGAAGGAAAGCTGGGCACTAATCCACTCCACCTGCTCCGAAGCAGCTAACTGGATTACCAGTGCAGAAGGCAAAGCCCCTGGACAGGGTTCTGGTGGTCATGCCAGCCAGGCACAGGCACCCAGAAACCTCCTATTTTGCTAAACAAAGCTGCTCTAGTGAAGAGGGCGAGGGTCCTGCCACGCTGCCTAACACACCTCTGCCCAAACCCTTCCTCAGGACCCACCCGGCTGTGCTGAGGCAGGGCATGGCTGCCCAGCACCTCCCCACTTGAGAGGCAGAACTAAATGTTGGAAAAACAACACACGTCAATCCCACCCCGAGAAGTAACATTTCGTCTTTAACAAAACACTAGAAACAGCAGACAGAAGAGATTAAAAATTATCTTTCTTTGCCGAAAGCCAGTGGAATGCTGTTAATGTCGGGTTTTATTTAGGTGCAAAAGTCAAAAGCTCGTCTGCCAGTTGCTATATATAAACCTTATTAATATATGTCCTACGTCTGCAACATTTATTCTACATCAGTGGCTTAATGATGTTGGTCTTCTGCTTTTTAAGGATTCAGCTCAGCACCTACTTCGCTTTTAAAAATAACAGACAATTCAGTTGTGCAGCATTTTCATTAAACTGGTCTGCAGTGGAACACTATGAGAAAGACAAGGAGAAGAAATATAAAAAATGTTTAATACAATAATGATCAGAAACCTTTAAAATTTTTTCCCTCTGTGAACACTAAGTTTGTAGCTATGGAAACTACTTATGAGAAAGCTAAAAAAAAAGTCAGCAAATATAGTCAGAGAATGATCTGGATATATGAAAGTCCTAACAATGATAGAGAACTACAGACACAGGGTAAAAGGAAAGTGTAAATTGAAGACGACACCACTTGTGCATCTGACAACATGTTCTCCTCCGACAGGCCAAATTCATTTTTATTGCCATGGCACTAAAGTCAATGAATTGCAACTGGAATGAGTTTGACACTTTATATTGCTTTTGATAAAACCATTATAAAAAGCGTATTTCAACCTTTAAAAACGTATTTTAAAAGCGTATTCTCTGCAATCAGTGAATCGTGTGTGCATATTGGCCAAGATAGTCAATATTTTATCAAGGTAGTTTTCAGCACATCTCTCACACGCTCTGTTCTTCAGCTGTTTACCCTACTAATGGGAGCAGTTCTGATGACTTCAAGTTTAAGATCCACACACAATACATATCTGCGCACTCATCTGCCCAGCTGGGGTAGGCGAGTGTCCTTGTGAGCCTTTCAAGGGCTTTCCCAAACTCACTGCAAGTATTTCCAGCTAGTACCCTCATCATTTTGCATATTAATGTCTTGCAAACGAAGCTGTGATCATCAGGACAGCAGACACTAGCAAGAGACGTCCACTTATTTCAATAACGTATTTTTGTATGGAAGTTACAATCCCAGTTAGAATCATCAGGCTGTGGTTTTGCCAGGGAATGCAGCACAGACTCACTTTACCTGGAGTAGCACACTAGCTGGGAATGGCTCCAAGGACTTGCTATGGTCTGTCAGGTCAATGTGCAAATTAAATCAGATTTATTCAGCACACGGAGCTTCCTTTGGTGCCGTTTCAGTCTGGGTTGTTAATTGAGCTGCCTTACATGTATACATTGTGATTACATGCTACAGAAAACATAGTGAAGAAAAACTGAAGTTGATTTTCAAGCTGTCTGCTATATGGTACATTAGGCAAAGAATAAACCAACATCAACAATGCTCATGAAATTTATATTGTATATAAAATACCACCAGTAAACTCTCTCTGCCCATAGAAAGCTATGACAATTTTAACATGGTACTCTTAAAAGAATGGGCAAATGTTGCTATTTTAACTGTACTTGATGGGCTCTTTTAACCATCCTTGAACAACCATCAAGGCTCTTGCTCCTGACTACACCCTCTCCTCTTTGGGGGTTGCCCACATGAAGAGCTTCAGCCTGCAACTGATGCGCAGTTGACAGAATTTTTATCTGTCACAGGGTGGAAAAGACCAATAAAAAGAATCACAATCAAGTGTTAAACAGTATAAGCAGAGCTGAGCTAATCACAGTGAGAGGTATTTCTAGCTGGGCTCTAAGCTGATAACAGAGAAGATGAGTCCCCTTCACACTGGAGAGCACTACTTGTCCAAGGAAGGCAGCTACGCTCAGCCTGGCTTTCCCGGCTCAGGAAAAGGTCAGGCTTTTAACCAAATCCTACAGTCAAGTAATTTTGCTCCTCCCTCCTTCCAATATCTACCTGACCTGTACAGGACAGCCCCGTTCCTCATCCCTGTGGGAAGCATCTCCCCCTCTGTGATCATTTGCTTTTACATCTTCATATGTAAATTAAAGTTTGAAAAAACATCCAAGACACATATTTTCAATGAATCACCACCCCTCACTGGAGGTCCTTAAGTCCATCATCAGAAACAGAAATCGGGACCAACCCCTCGTTTTGGAAAAGTCTAGGCTAGCTACCAAATTCTTATCAGCCACCTGCTTTAAGACTGAAACATTGGATAAAACCTATAAATCAAGTAGTCTAATAAAAATACTAGCAAACATAATAGTTTGAAGACACAACATTTTGGAGGTGTAGCATCAGTCATCTGATCAGTGACTGTTAGAGGCAGTTTGCCCTTGCCAGCTTTGCTGACCTACACTACTTATTTCCCAGCATCACCACCCACTTCATCACGAGGCTGGCCGCAAACCCGCCCCGCCAGCAGACCGCCACCCGACACCGTTTTGTTGCTCAGACTTTGCAGGGTTTCTTTTTCCTGCTTGCCACTGAGGTGACTCGGTGCGTTCACTACCTGTGACATTACGGATGGCGAGGCTGCAGGAGCAGCGGGCTTGCAGCACGTTTCTCCCCAGGGAAGCTATTTCTGACAGCTTCACACAGAAGGTCTCGGTGATGCAGAGCGCAGCAGCTTTGCCAGAGCTGTGGTTGGGGAGTTCCCAGGATGGGAAGCCGTCTCGGCTCCGGAGATATCGCTCTCAGCTCCTATGCCCCACTCACTCTGCTGCCACAGCAGCAGGTTTAGGGTGCTCATTCACTACCTTTTTGTCATATAACTCCACAATTCCCAGAAAGGACGATTTATCTGACTTCTTAATAATTATTTTATGAAACGCAAAGAAGCTGCAGCACTAAATCTTGTTGCTGATTTTCCCTTATCTAACTGTACTGAAGTGAGGGGCCCGTAAGCATGTGGCATGTGCCTATATCCCTGTCCAGGACACCGTCTCTACCATCGGAGACACTGGGCAGGACGAGATGCCTTCTTCCTGCAAACCCTCTGCCCAAACTCCAGTAAACAGTAGCTATGCAGAATCTGCATGGAGCGTCAAAGCTCACCACCAAATCACAAATCAGGTATCTAGAAACAACTCACTGTAAAAAGACTACAATACACAGTCCAACAAGACTTCAAAAATAACCAGAATGATCTATTTGAAACCCCTATCCATACAACAAGCTTCAAAACATCACTGGACTACAACACACATTTTATAACCCTCCGCTGACTCAGACGACATTAACCTATACTGACAGAAAATATTTGCAGCCATTTAGAGACAGAGTTTAATAATGAATTTGCTTTCACCTTGCAGCCAAAGCTACAGTCAGGAAAAGGCTCATCACTCCTAAAAATGCTGGCAAATACAATTTTTCTGGATTTAGTCAAGTTTCTGTCATCCACTCAGTGTTTTAAAAACATCTTAACGTATTTGTAATATTCACTTATCACCTCGCGTGTAAGTGTGAACACTCCTTAGCAATGGTGTTCCTTAAAGAGTAATTCCTCAGCACAGCTCAAACATCTACAAACCGCCACGCCTTCCATTTTTAATCCATATCCTTCCATTTGCCATGTGTCTTACCTTGGCTTCTACTTTTAAAATATAGTTTAACAGGAAGAAAACCTCTCAGGCTATTTGGAAAATAAAAAGGGGAAATAAATAAAAATGAAGACAATTTTACAGGTCCTACTTCAGCTAAACCTTTCAGGGACTTCAATGAGAAGATAATCTTTCTGTGATTATGGCCAAACCCTCTCGTTGCTTAGCAACACATAATTAAGGAATATGTTTTCAGATCCGCTTTGCAAACTGGCCATTATCAGATGAAATTACTGGAGCAACAAATGTCATCCTCATGCAAATGAGTTGGTCGTAGGCAAAAAAAAAAGGGGGTTGAGTAGCGAGAAAGAGCTCAGCAGCACAGAAACGCTGCTGGCTTCCTCTTGTTGCGCACGGGTAATTCTTTTAAAGGGAAGGGATAATATCTAGAATTTTTGGAGAATAGGGTTTTCAATTTATATATGAGACACACAGAAGAAGAGGTCTGTTTCTCGTAGCGGAGACTGCTCCCAATGCATGGCTCCAGCGGTCCCTCACACCAGGGCTTTCACTGCATCGGTACCGACGGGCTCAATCCAACGTACCACAAACAAATGAACATATTTGTGTTCCCTGCACTATGTCAGTTTGGGGTTTTTTTGGGGGCTTTGGGAAACTGTTTATTTAAAAATACTGCCTGGATGTACTACTTTTGTGTCTGATCCATGTCAACACAGAACGTGTTGCCTAATATTTAAGGATTTTTTAGAAATCAATACATTACACCAGCTACATAAAGGATGCATAAGCATGAAAGAAACAGCATCTACTTCCTAGCTGTGTAATTATGGTACGCCAGGGAAAGGGGTGCGCCAAGTGTCTGCATTTTGACAACTTTATCATTTCCACTCACAAAATCATTCTTTATTTAGATTCCTGTAGAATGGCATCACCAGTTTGGCACCGTCTCTATGCCTATAAATGGTATCCTTTTATTAAAGCTTTGTATATGCTGGTACAGCACATTGTTCGAGACTTGTTTGCATGGGAGTTCAGCTGAACTGCACAGGGAGAAAATTCCCTGCTTGTGGAGTCTACCAGGAAAAAAACATTTCAAGTTACTTCTTTCCCCATTTTTCAAACAAGCCAAGCCACAAATGAATGGATTTGCCACGTTTCCTCGTACTTAGCAGTGTGGTTTTGGGGGTTTGTTTCTGTCAGGCTCCGAGCGTTATCATCAATGTACATCTCCAAAGTGGAGGAGTGGAGCCTGCTCAGCTTATCCAGCTTTACATCTGAGCAGCCAAGGGCCTGAGCACTTCTAGAAGGGGAAGGGAAGACAAGGAGCCACCATTCATTTTTATTGTTCTAGTGCTTAATGACAGGCTTTTAGTTTTAAGCACAGACCTATTACTTTAACAGCTATATCACTTCACTTAAAAGCATCTCTAGAAGGAGATCAAGGGTTTTATTTTGTATGCCTGATAAAACAGCAAATTAATAATAAGAAGAAAAGACTTAGGTAATGACCAAAGGTAAGTCGATTCTGAAATAACACCATTAGCTATCTGACGAATTTAGTCAAAACAATGCTAACCATTTCCTCCAAGAAACACATTTGTGCCTGATAACAGCGGTAAAAAGTCAATCTGCAGCAAACCCTGTAGTCCTAATTGCTCACCCAGCACAGTATCTAATCTCCCATTCTCTACAAACAACAGGAACGGCAAAATTAACCCTGGAAGCATTATCTGAGCCACTGCTCACTTTTAACTGAAGTTGTCTAAACAAATAAAATATTTAGAATTTAACGGCAGAGCGACAGTCAGGATCTTTAGATCAGCACAGCCAGCGCAGCCCCGCGAAGAAATCCCATTCACCTCCTTTTCTAAATAGGAAAGTGTCTAATATTTAGGCATGAAACCCCAATATGCTGGACTGTGGTTTTTCAGGGGGTAAAGTAAGCAACAACAAGGCAGTTCTAAACTACCGTATGGGCTAAGACCCTTCGGAAATTACTTGGTTCAGGCGATGCCATGGTGGAGACGATGACGGGGGGCCCTGTGCGCCTGCTGAGCTTCGGGTACGGGGAGAGCTGGGGAGGGAAAGTGGGTCCGGTGGGTGCCAGGCTGCCGTCCCCCGGCGCTCCCGGCCGGCGGAGGAGCTGCGGGCTGCCGTGAGGGCTGGGTGCCGGCGATGCCGCCGCTGCCGTCCGCTCCCTCTTCATCAGCTCCATGGGCACAGTGTAGGTGGTGGGGTAGGCCGTTTTGGGGCTGGCGTGCGGGTTGCCTGTGGTCATGGACATGCCGGCTGGAGCAGAGTAGGCAGAAGCTGGACGCGGGTGCATGTTGCAAGGCAGGGGGGTGTTGTATCCAGAACCTGGGAGGAAGTGCGGCCCCTGAGGAGCCCCCGCGGAGGCAGGGTAGGCGGTGGTCTCCAGGAGGTGCTGGGTCGGGGCGCTGGATGGCCGGCGGTGCATCTCCCCTGCTCTTGGGGAGAGCGGCGGCAGCGGAGGTGGGGGCTGCGGGGCGGCAGGGCCATCTGTGGCGGGCCCTGCACCGAGGGGTGCCCTGTAGTCGCCCGGCAGCTCGCTGCGGTGGCTGAAGCTGTTGGAGCGGGTTCTGGGGCGCAGCGCCCCGCTCCTCCGCTCCTGCCTCTGCAGCTGCATTTCTGCCTTGTAGTTGTGGGCAATGCGGGAGAGCACGCGGGCCTGCCCCAGGTTGGGAGCCACGGACTTGATGTCGTTCTCCTCCATCATGGCCAGCAGATTCGGGGAGTCGAAGCCCTGCTGCAGCAGGGCAGCGAAGGTGCTCTCTGAGACGCCTTCCGCACGCAGCAGAGCCACAAACTCGGGGTCGAAGCTCCTCTTCCCCTCCGGCCCGGGGAAGGCGGTGGGCACTGGCGGGTGGGAAGGCGTCGCCACCGCCGTCTCGTAGCTGTCGTAGGGACCCTTGGCACTCTCCCGGCTTGGCCCGTAGCTGCTGCCACCGGCAGGGTCCACCACCAGGCAGGTGGGAGCAGCCTGCCTGCCCCCCGCCGCCTCGGGGGGCCGCTCTGCCCCATCGCCGTAGGCCTGTCTGCCGGGAAAGGTGGGCGGCTCTGCTGCGTACCGTGGGCCGAGGGGCTCTGTGCCATACCGTGCCGGGGTGACATCTCTGCCACGCATCTGCTGCCCCTCCAGGCCCAGCTTGGGGTCCCTGTAGAGGCGGGTGGCCTCCAGCGGCGCGACGGTAGCCGGGCGCCCTGGGGCCTGGTCCCAGGACAGCCGACTGCCGGGCGCCCCGTAGCTCGCCAGTGGCCTGCTCACCATGTGGTCGCGGTAGCAACGGGGGTCCTTAGGCGACCTAGCTGAGAGGGATGGGTCACTGTAGTAATCCTGGGGTGGCAGGGAGCCCCGGCCCGCCATGGCCGCCTGTCGGTCGCAGTAGGCGAAGTCGGGGACGGAGCCCTTCCTGAGGGGCCCTGGGGCGAAGGCGGCATCCTGGTACGGGTACGCCTCTTGCTTCAGCTCCGCACCGCCCTGCAAGATGATATCATTAGCTCGCGGCGGCTCATACCAGCCGCCCTCGCCACTGTAGGTCAGGGAGCTCCTCCGTCCCGGCGGCCTTTGATACTCGAAGGCGTTCTCGTTCTCCCAGTTGCCTTCATACCAGCCAGCAGCGTCCCAGCTCTGTGAGCGGCCGATGTTGGGGTGCTTGCTGGGGATGGGCATCGCCACGAGGCCGCTTGCTCCTGCCGAAACGGAGAAGAGGAGGCGCCTTCCCTCTCGGCGCTTCTCCGGCGTGCATCAAAACCAGACTGCGCTCTGCCTGAGCCCTCCCGGGACTTCAGAAACCGCCGATCGGTGGTTTTGCCTTTCAAAGCATTGCCTGAATTATTAATTCTTTGAAACCTTAGCAGGCAAAGCATGCAGCGGCCGCTGTCGCTCCAGGTTGGCGGAGGGAGAGACCCTTCCCATGCAGTGCAGCTGCAGAAGGGGCAGCCGCGCTCAGCCCAGATGCTTTATCCTCTGCTGCCGGGGCCGGCGTGCGCACATGGACAACTGGCCGAGCAGTGTGTGGGGATTAGGAGCTAAATAAAACCGCTAAAGCCCTCGCTCCATGTGACATCATTTCAACCCGATGAAATCTCCCGCGCCAGCCCAGCCAGCAACCTCAATGCAGTTTCTCCCCAGGGAATGATTTTCTTTTTTTTTTTTTAATGTTGTTTTTTTAACATGCGTTTCATCCGTTTCAGTTGTCTCCTTCCTCGTTAGGTGAGGGCTCCTGTCCACACCAGCACCCACCAGAAATCGGCAATAAGATAACAAAACGTTCACGTATCCGCTCATCCCCACACATGCGCATGTAAAAATAAAAAAGAAAGCTTCAGTGTCAGCTCAATCTTAATCCACCCTGATGAAATGCTAATCCACTACACAGAGCTAAGGACAAATTAAATGGAAGCAAGCAGGCAGGCCTAAAAAAAGGCCAATGCAAGATACTCAAGAATACAAGAGAGATTAGAAATTAGTTAGGTATCTCTTTAACACTTTATGAATATTGTAATTTGCTTTGGAAATTACATTTTTTGTTGTAGTTTCAAATTAGCCCTACTAACTAGGCTCCAAAAGGATTCTTTACATTATTATCATAATACGCAAATCCTTTCATCATCCCAGGACAGAAAATTGTGGAGGTGTAATCTGAAATGTATAATTTTAAGACCCCAGCCGAGGTCACAGAAAAGGAGGGGAGGATCAAAGGATCTAAAGCCTGGTCTTACAAAGCAAAAAGGAAAAGTAGACTTTCACCTATTATCTCCAGCTTCCTTTGGAAAAACTACATGTTTATGAGATGGGAAAACACTCAGAAACATCAGACAAAACTCAATTTGTATTTAGCAGTATTTCAATATTCATATGGATTAAGCTTTCTTTACATTTAGAGTAGGCAAAAGGATTTAGATGGAATCACACCATGGAAAATTGTTATTTGGGAATGTAGGAAAAAATTCTATATATAGTCACTGTTTTCAGAGGAGATGTTCTGGGGAGTCATTTTAATATGTACCTACATTATCACATGCCGCTCATGCTCAAATATTCCTTTCCAAAGAAGACCAGGTCAACCATTACTTATTTTGCTAACCACTTCTAGTGAGGCAACGCTTTCTTTTTTAATTGAAAAAAATTCAGACAGAAATGATTTCACCTTTCTCTGCTGTGATCACAAATTTCTTCACCTCCAACATGTCCCTTCCAGGACAGACCCATTAAAAGGAATAACAGCCACCTTTCCTGGTCTGTTTGCAAGACAGCTTGTACATTTTTCCCAGCTAATCCACAATAAATGTTTAGTGCACTCGCCATCACATGATAGACTATTGTGCTTTTATGATAGCTAAATCACTAATACAGTCTAATGCTTATACTTGCCTATCATACTAATACCTCTGGGCTATATTTCTGACCCAAATACTGACAGGATCTTTGAGTAATCCCTAAATTTCTTTATTGCAGTAAATATTATAAAACCTCTTCAAACATTCTCTTCTCCAATTCCATCCCCAAGAACCACAGTCTTTAAAATTATGTTGAACATTACACAGACATGCAAAACACGGGCCTCAAAAGATTATTTATGCAATTCTCAGAGAATATCTGATTGGCATTATATTGAATTAGCTAACAAACTTAAGGCACATTGGAAAATTTCTTCTTTTGTGAAAGTCAAAATGGGAAGACACGTTTGTGGCTTATAAATAAAGCAGAGAACATTTTAACAAACAAAAACATTTTATTACAACAACATTTTGCTAAAGAATAAAATGTATTCCCAACTGGATACAGTGAGATCTGTGCCATTTGTTTGTTCTGAAGCAGCAAAAGAAAGCTACCAAAAATGTATATGAAAAATAATAAAATCCTGGTCTATAGATCAAGGGCATCTTCCACCATTGTCTTCAAAGAAATCACTAAAAAAAATAGCCACCATGTTAAGCCCTGGTTGACAATGGAAAAAAACCACACCATTGAGAAATTAAATATCAAAAATGCTGATCCTGAACAACTGCAAGCGAAGTCAGAAAGGGAGCTTTGAGCATTTACTACCTCTGAAAAAACAAAACACTTTAATAAGCCCTTGGGTCGCATGAGGGACACACAAAAGAAGCCTCGCCCAAACCAAGGGATCTGTGACTGGTGGCCGTGCCCTGCCCAGCTCCAGCACGCACACAGGTGACAATAGGACCAGAAGACCCACCTCCAACCTCCCTTCAGCCCAAGCGCAGGAGCAGCCCCAGGCCTGGGCTCCAAAAACCACCCACATGCCCCTGCCCCAGCCTGTCCTTCCATGGGCACAACCTCGCAGCCCTCTGGCAGAAGGATGTGCTCTTCTCACACCTGCTTCGCAGGAGCCAGGAAACTTTAACTTCAGACCTGCCGCTGGGAACGCATCAATATGGATGATTTATCCCATATGCGCCAACCTCAATGGAACAAATAAACTATTCCTGTGCTCCAAGCCAAGCAGAGGTAAACGCCTGTGGGATGGGGCTGTAGGACTTGTGCTTTTCCTTGCAGCCATGGGGCAGATGTCCTCTTTGGAGGGCTCTGCTGGCCCCTCTTCTTGCTGACCAAGAGCTGCCATCAACCCCCACAGTCCAGGAGCCGTGGAGCTGGGCAGCCTCCCATGCCATTGCGGCAGCAAAGGAAATGTTATACCCCCAGTGAATCAAGACATGAATAAGAAATGATCGGAATAAAATATTTATGGTTGGGCAGTAAGGGTCTTTTACTTTTCTTTTTTTGGCACTCTTAAAAGCAGCGCCTATGCAAATTCCCGTAACTCCGTCGCTATTTCTGAATTCAGACCCTGCCAGCAATGGCCAAGAGAGGACATGGAGGCACCGGGGCACAACCCAACATAACGGATCTCATCTGGACTTCCTGGGAGCGGAGGTGGTTCCCGACGTGAGTGGGAGACGAAGGACTGTGGGACAGGTGGAAAATTTACCCTCCCTTTATCTTCTAATTCCAGAGGTATTTGGGGGAAAAAACCACACGCACAAAAGAAAAAAAAAAAAAAGAAAAAAGAGCCGATCAAGAGATTAAATGCTCTGGTATTTCAGATCACGTGAAAAATGCAGAGTTTTGACTTAATACCCTGAGTTTCCGTTTAGTGTTGATCTAATATATGGTAAATTTTGCTGTGATAAAATGACTACATAAGAATTCTGCTCTGAAAAAAATGTAATGACAGAGTAGAAGAAAGGTGGGCCCATAGTTTAAACACCACTTTCAAAAATGGATGGCATGAAATCTGGTTCTGGAAACAACTCACAGTGGATATGAAACAAGCATCTTACACAGTGCTAGAAAGTGCCGTTTTCGTCCCATGAGGAGAGTCTGTTTTACACATAAAACCCATGATAAGAAATCAGGATGCTAAATCTGCAACACAACTGTGTAAACAACATTTTTTGGTGTCTGCTGCACTGACTCGGGAGAGGTTGGATGTGAAATTTAATTCACATTGATTTAAAACGTTTCATTACAAATTCTGAAAGCAAGTTGCTGGAAGAATTACTCAGTGCAACAAAATAGTGAAGACTGGTTTTAGTTTTGCTTTTTATTATTTTAAAATACTTTTCAATTACGAGTTTAAATCTTGTCTGGAAATCTTGTATTGGAAAAAATGACTTTTAATGTAGCAAAATGTTGAAGTTTTCTCCCAAATTATCTCCTTCTGGGAGAGAGCAGAAGTGAAACAACGTAGTGAATATGCCAAATGTCATTTTTGGCAAAAATGTAAGGTGCATCAGTATTGGAAAGGCTATTTCTCATTTAAAGGCAAAGGAATCCTACCCCAGTAGTGAAAAATCCTCTAGAGAACAAACATATCTCATGTTAATGGAGAGAGCAGGTATCAAGACACCCAGCCTTTATACTTCGTTCCGCCACTGTCAGCAAGTAAATTGCTTAATTTCTTACTCGCAGATTCCCCTTCCATCAAAGAGGCATATAATAATATACACCTATCACATTCAGATGGTGTTAAGATTAATCAGTGTTTGTCATATGTTTTCAGGTGACAAGGTACCAAAGCTACCGGGAGGATAAATGCCTCTGCCCTCACTGCCTGGGCTTTCAAGGACCATGTGTGATTGTGCCTAATGACCCCCAAAGCTCGGGAAGCCTTTTCTGAACACTGTCCTCCTATGTTCAGCTTGCAGGACGCCAGGGAAGCAGAAACGAGCTGGTGCTAAACTATACTGTGGTATACCATGGATGCTATGGAGAGGAAAAGGAATAGCATGCACAGTGAATAATGCATGCAAACACACACGCACAAATTAAAAAAAAAAATTGGGATAAGAAAAGCAGGAAGAAAATGTTCCAAATCCTTGGAAATTACTGCATTTGCTAAAATTTGGCTCTGCAAAAATTTCTCTCACAGTGGCAATAAGCACTCTGCCTAGATGGACTTTCTAACAGTCTCCTGAAATTAGAGGAGTACAAAGAGAAAATTAGCAGGATTGTGCCGGAATCATTTTCAATAATCAAAGGAACAGAACAGCATCTGAAAGCACTCAGCGCTTGAAGCCATGCCACATGCTTTTACCAATTTCCAAACCAAAAGCATAGATGCTTTGTAACTTCAACAAAACACTCTCAAATACCAACTTGGTGCATTACAACAAAACACTCTTAAGATCAGCCGATTATTAAACAATCATTGCCTCATGTAACTCTGTATTTTGATGACTTTAAAGCAAAAAAGAAAAGCTTACATCCATTTGTAACTCAACCCCCCTGGCGCTGGGATAGAAATGTGCCGTAACCGTTGGCTCACAGGCGTTACAAGCTACAGGAATGCACTAGCACACGCCGCCTCTAAATGTTACGCGCAAACTGGAATCTGTAACTGGGTTCAATTGCCGTTCCCACCGGCTACACACAAATGGGCCCATGCATATGGAAAATAAAAGGTCAATATCGTACCTAAATAAATGTGGAGGCACAGCAAAGGAGCCTACCTCCCATGCCAAATAAAGCAGACGTTTACTCTCAAAACTGATAACGCAGTATTGCGGTGCCATTCCGAGTGATTTCCCAAGAATCCCCCCAAACCCCACACGTCAATGTGATGAGAGAGGATGCAAAGCCTCTTCCACTCACACCTGCTGGCGTCGTGCTGAGAAGGCGCACGGAGGCATTTCACATAATGAAACTACAGTGACCTTTTACTTGATCACTGCGGACCTGACCGCTTGCCTCTCTGCTGCTTTTCTGTGCTCGGAAGGAATTTGGTGTAGGAGACAGGCTCCTTCCCACCCTCCCAGTCAGCTAGCGCCGCATCTCAAATCACTGCCACGTGCCAACAACTCTGCAGCTGGAGGCATTTCACCTGTCTTTCACTGAAGGGCACCCAACCTCCAATTACCTTGTATTAATTGCAGAATAAAGTGGGTGCAGAAGCACCCTGGTGAGCATGCAGTAACTTGTCACCTCATGTTATCCTGCTCCCCTGGCAAAGCCCTAGTGATTTGCTGTCAGGATGAAAATCGAATTACAGGTAACAAATACAGGAAGCTAGCAATCACCTAAAATACACTCACAGTTAAAAACAAGAAGCCCAGCTGTAAAACACACTTTGAGCCATTGGAATGAGCCCTACAAGCTCTTGAAACTTCAATCAGAAACAATTTGGCCTTCAAGTATGGGGAGACTCCAATAAAAGTTAGCAGAAACAGCACTGTCACATTCCTGCATCAACAAAGGGATAATAAAAATATCAGATGTATCCCTACACTACAAAACTACACGCTTTCAAAGACTACCAAATAAAAATCAATCTGGATGCTGAACGGCAGTCTAAAAGCCAGTAGACAAGGTTCATTGGGCACATCCCTCAACTATTGGCAAAGATCTAATCTACGAATGCTCTTAAAAATAATCCTCTAGAAATCACATCAAGCACCTTGTCTCCAAAACGGGGTATTAGACTTTGAGGTCAAATCTCATCATTTTTAATAAGAATTCAGGATCAAGATTTAAATAGCATATGTAATGAAAAGCATGGGAATTATATCTGTCCCAGAAAGCAGCAGAGAAATCCATTGTTAAATGAATATATATTGTAATTCTGAACTCTGCCATGCATGTCTGGGCTTTGCATAAAAAATAATTAATTACTAGATTGTAACACAGTCCTGAGGAGATAAACAGGCTGGGGTTCAGGGTGTCTCTCTGCCTTACTTCCCCTGATGATGCCAAGAGCTTGAAACACATACTTCCCTTGAAGACCCAAGGCAGATAAAAACCAAAACCAAATCAAACCAGGAGAAAATATTACTTTAGCTAAAAAATATTTATGCGTTGCTTTTAAAGAGATTGGTATTTTGTATTATTGTATTGCAATAATCAAATATCAAACGTGGAGGGACCACATCTGCAGGTAGGCCTTACTGTGGCCCCTCAGCATCCATGGGGACGGTTATGGGGGATGGCTGCTCCCCGATGGGATTGACACCGAGGCCGAAGCTCCCAGCCCTACATCCCTTCCTTAGGTTCATTTACTGATTCAAATACCTGTTATCAGCAGGAAGCGACACTGTGTTCTCTCAAAAATGGATGTCAATCTATAACTATAGGCTATTTTGTGAACTGAAGCTGTTTATTAGTAAGTTTTGAGGTGCTAGATGGCAGCAGAGAGTGTTTTGTTTTAAAAAAATAAAAAGACAATCTAAAAAAGACAAAAATTAATAGTGTTAAACTAATGGGCTATATAAAAATGTCAGTAAGAAATGATCAATGTCGTTTAATTTTAAGGCAACAAAAATGCACAGCCAACTCTAGAAAACTTGCTCTTTGAAGAAAGCCCTCAGATATAAAAGACGTAATGAAAATCTTCACTGTTTTGGCACTTCGATCTATTACATCTGTTTGTGGATACCAAGAAATATAAAAGAAAAGTTGTGTAATGTGTTCCTCTGCAGCTTTATTTTAATATAGCCAGATGTCCTACTCCTGTCAAAATATTTACTAGTAAATATTCAGTAGAATCAGAATCAAACCTAAAAGCCTGGTCCAGATCCAAACATCATCAGTCCTTAAAAGATTCTAATTTAGCAGTTAGATATGAGTTTCTTCTGATATTTTGAGGGCAAATCCATCCTGTTCTCATCTGTCTCGAAGGACTGATCATTTCCCATCACATGTTTGGAAGAGATAAAGCAGTCGACTTCCACCCTCTGGATGCTGGAGGTGGCTTCTGCAGCATTCCCAAACTCCAGAGCTTGGGAATGGGCGACAGGGCTGCCCCGAGGCTGCCGCTCCCAACAACGCGGCTTCTCGGTGCTTATTCTGGGGATATTATAATTTTTTTGAGTAATCTTTAAATGCGAGGGGGGGTGGGGGGGGATGATTTAGAGTAACGAGAAAAAAACCCAGATATAATGACAACATGTTAATCCCTAAACCAGTTAATTTAAATGGGAAGTGTGGTAAGGATGAAAATTAAGTTGATGGTATTGAAGTCATCAGCTGTAATTGTTTCTTAATTAATGACATGAAGTTATAAAGCGTGTTACATGGAACCTTGTCTTAAGGGTGGGGAAAATGGGAAAACACAAGGCAGAATTAAGAGTCAGATACATATTAAATTACCATAAATGTGGGCTTAAACACGAGGAGAACACAACAGAAGTATTTTTCTCTATTCCCGTGCATACAGCACTCAAGTCTCAGGGAAAAGGGGAGCTCTCTCTTTCTTGCAGTAGCTTGAGTCACATATCTATTACCAAAAAGTTGCATACCAAATTAATGAAATTTTTGTCTGTAACCTTATCTAAATGTGTCCTACTCTTTACCGGGTGCCTGGGGGATTTTGTCAGGCTGGCTTCATATCTGGCTCAAGTCCTAAATCTTGTCATGCGTATCCCTCTATGGCACGTCACAGGAGACAGACTGCGTGTAAGTGAACGTATAGGAAAAAAATCTACACAGAACTGCCAGACTATTTGAGCAGCCTATGCCTCCACGCTCTAAGGACAACAGCATTCCTGCAGATACGAGCTACCCAGTACCTCTGTCACAAAGCACAAATACAGAGAGATCTTGATTCAAGTAAAAGGGTTGAAAATCGTGGAGTAAGGTCCATAAGCTTGAATAATGCCTGTGAACTCACTGAGGTTGCTTGAACTTTCTTCATCCATAGGATTCTGTCCTATTTTCTGAAAATCTTAAAATTTTAACAAAACCTATTAATGACAAGTAATTCCTAAACCTGCTATGCCTCTATCAGCGAATGGGTAATTAAAAGCACTGCTGGATGGCATACTTTTCATTGCTCACGTTGGTAAAACGAGGTGTAATCCTGCTTTGGTATGAATTTGAAGTAATGTTTTGAAACCTCCATACAGGTCAAAGAATTTCATATGGACTCTCACAAGAACAAAACATCAGGAGCAGCCAGACAGATCTTCAGTTAGCATAAATCAGCACAGGGTGCAACAGCAGAGGATCTGACAAGCTAACTCTGCCTTTTCTCTAGGCAAAATGGGGTAAGCAATCCTTCCTTAAAAGCCTGATAGTTTATGTGCTTTGAGGTGGAAACTTAAAAAAAAGTATAGAAAGCTTTATTGTTGCGGGGAAATCCTTGTACTGTGTTTTATATTCATGGAACAAAGAAACTCAAATCCACTAGAAAAAAAAAAAGGCCTATATTTATTCTAAATAAGTCCCTTTTACTCAGGACAAGCAGTTTCTTCCACATTTGATATCATCTTTAACTCATTGTTTCTCGTCAAATGACTAGTGGTGATAAGAATTTCCTGAGATAATAAGATTCTATTTCTAAGCAGTAAAAATAAGTATTATCAGATGCTACTTGGCATTCAAATTTGCAAGAATGGAAGAAAATTCCCCCACCCAAATATCAAAGGTATTCACGTTGGCCACTGTTTATACAAAGGAGCAAGAATTGGAGGCAGGCACTTTCCAGAGTTGCCCAGTCACTGCCGAGACCCTCAGACACGCAATGGTCTGGAAGAGAAGTGTTGAGCATTGAAACAACTCATTTTCTGACATTACACATACCACAGTATCTCATATCTGATTATTTCCTACACAATACCATGTTAACAAAACACTAAGGCCTGGAAAACAAGAGGACGCCAGAATTCAGGTTGCTTGTACAACTTTCATTTTGACTGCCTTGTAGTTTTTAAGCACATTTTCCCATCTGCTTCCACAAGCAAGTTCCTCTGTTATTTTAGCCCGAATAGACTGTAGTTGTTGAATGAGAACCTATTCCATATTCCGCTGTTATTGGTTTGTGAGCCCAGACCTCAAGGACACACTGTTCAAATACTGCTGAAAAGCCAGAACCATTACAATTCTTCAGGGGCATTTCTAAAGGGGGTTGACTTTTTTTTTTTAATAAGAAAGTGCACCACAAGCAAGAATTGACAGTGCAAATATTAAGTCCACTTTTATGGATGAGAAACTGAAATAAACAGCAGGTAAAAAGCACCCCTGCCATAGATCCAGGTTTATATTTACCAGTGTACCTAGCATTACATAGTATATTTATTCAAACATTACTGGATACGGTTTGCATTGACTTCCATCACAGGTGGAAGTGTGGAATACAGAATTTCTGTCCACCCTTGAAATGACTTAACCAGCCTCAGGCAGCCATGGCCAAGATAACTTTGTTGATGATGAAACCATCCTTTCCTTCCCCAAATTCCCTCCTCCATTTCATAAACCCCTTCCCACCTTTGCAAAAACATGAGCCAGCTTTAGGCTCCCACCAGAGCTACCACCCTTCTCCTACCCACTCTGCTCCCTGCTCCATTCACATCATGCTCCCCAGCACCTTTCCAGCATCCTGCTATACCTTCAGCGAGAAAACCAGACCACTAACCCAGCAGAAAATTCTCCAGATTTTTGGTTGTTGGGTTATTTATGGCTGGTTCAGCAACTGCAGCTGGGAGAGCTCCCTAACTCAGGAATTCAGAGTGATGACCAGACACATGCATGGATGTGCAGCACTAGGGCCACGTTGTCTCCCGACCGCTGCAGGACACGTGGATTTTGCTCTGAGTAGCAGCAGCTGATGTCAGCTCCTTTTCAGATCATATGTGCTTTGTTGTAACCACCAGGTGCTCTATGCTGTCAACTCTTCAGAGCACACGACCTCCTTAACGAGGGCTTGGTCAAAATCCAGCAAACAACGGACACCACCACAAACAAATAACAAGCAATCAACTGAACTGGCTGCTGCAGGAACAAAGGCATTTCCTAGTTCATCTTGTGTTTCCTGCTTCAGCCTGAAAATGCACGTACGTCACTGAAGTGCTCCTGTTTCTTTTCCTTTGAATGGCCACAAAAATCAATGGGGAAAACATGAGAATGGAGAGAAAACCACCATCCCAACTGGTCAGCGTATCACGGGAAGATGCTTATTCAAGGTTTTCAAGACAAACTATTGTGTCAAACGACGCAGACCTACCCAAGAGGCATCAGTATCCACAATGGTGTCCCACTCCCACTGATAAACAAGGGTATGTGGAGGGTTAAGGCCACACATGGATACTATAGTGACTGGACAGTAAATACTTGAGGAATTCCTACAGGAAATATGAAGTGCGGGTAGCACTCGAGAAGCCTCATCCAAAGAGGACACTAGGGTGCCACTCAGAATATAAGTCAGTAAGTCAAAAAGCCAAGAGACTCATGCATTAAGCACTGAAAGTATTATGTGACTGTGCTGGCATTTATTGGCCATTAGACATATCAAAGGACTTGAAAGAAAACAAAGAATATGAATGGCTTGTTTGGCACTGCAAACTTTGCTAGTTTGCAAGGTACAGACAGTTTTGGTGGCACAAACTGACATGTAAGGACATGATTTCCCACTGGATAATAAGAAATCCTGAAGCAAAAACTCTATCAGAAAATGTCTGGGCTCACTTGGCCTTGCAATTATTTTTCTCTTTGCACTTCTTTCATCTCAGGGCTGCCACTTTTGAGGCCTATGTTGAAAGCTCAACTGACTCATAAATTATGTCAGGGCAAACTTTAACCTATAAAGCCAGACATTAAAATTTCATGGCAGTGGTGTTGAAGACAGCAGGCTAGCACAGTTGCAATGGTATGGAGCAGAGGCAGCACTTGTGATCATCAGAGAGGAATTCAGTGGTGTTAGGAAACCCGTGTTTTACACACAGACAAGACACTGCCATCCTGTATCCTGGATGTGCTACCACTACTGCCTCATCCCTGTTAAGTTTTGACATTTCATGAGGAAATAACAACACAACCTTGCATGCTGCCATAGCACCTTCTCCTCTGGCTTTCCACCCAGACTGTTCCCAAAGACACTGCCAACAACTGCGAAGGGCTGCTCCTCACTCCCTGTCTAGCTCCTGGTAGTACTTTTTAACATATTCACAGAAGCAAAGGATAAAGAACAGCTGAGCAAGCAGCGGGCTGGGCAGCAGAAACGATGCTTCAAGTTATTTCCTTGCCCAGGAATGCCTTGTGTGAGCACCAGAGCCCCAAGGGGAGCGATGGATGCCATGCGCCAGGAGTGCCACCATCTTCTGAGCTTGGGGTTTCTTGGAGGTATTGCTGCACACCTTGTTCTGCCACAGGTAGCACAGAAAAAAAGTTACACCTTTATCTATCTCTGTTGTTGTTTCCTAAATGAATGGCAGGTGAGATTCTGCCCTGAGGGTTTGAAATTGCTGCTGGGAGAGTCACACACTGCAACAAGCCACCTTGACCAGGGTGCTGCCCAGCCAGAGGCACAACCATCTGTGGCTGGATTCTGCAGCTGAACCTTCCCTTCAGCAAAATAGCCAAGGAAAACAGCCTAACAGCAATATTGCACATCTTGCCTACGCTCTGTCAGCTTAGCAGAGCATGCCACGGTTCCTCCTCAACCTGGAGCTTCACTTACTTTCTGCTG